>NC_142313.1:36369130-36680730 GCF_054855325.1 Carica papaya
AACTAAATTTATACTAAATTATGAAGAAAATCAACTATAGAAATGACTAAAAAATATCTTAAAGAAATTGATTCTGTTTTTTGTCAAAGGATTGACCATTGACTTATTAAAGTCATAGTTGACCGTTGACTGGTCTAACATTAATTGTTGACCAACCAACTTCTGGTTGGGTCAAGCGAGTCGGGTACTGGGTGGGTCGGCTCCTGAGCGATTCGGCCTAACTCGAAACCTGCATGGACTGTGGGCCATGAACATGCGAGCCTTTTTTTCTTCCTTTTCTTTTTGGACTTGTGCCCATATAACTTCAAATTAAAAGAAAATCCATTTTGGGCCTTTGGCCCGAAGCCCAACCAATTATTTTTTTCTCTTCCTTCTTTTTCCTCACGACCAAACAGGCTGCTTCTGTAACGGTCAAAAAAATCGACCATTACGCACGAGATTCGGCAGCTGTTTTGGCTGCCGAACAGTCACGTAACTGGTTTTCTTCATGCTTGGCTGCAGATTTGGCCGGCTTCACAGCAGCAGTTGGCCGCTGCTTTCTTTCTTTTCTCTGCTGCATATATATACATTCTAAATACATATAAATACATATATATATATATATTTTTGCTTTACGTTTCTGAACTCCATATATATATTTCTGAAAACCCGTGGCCGGGTTTTATTTTCTGCTTTTAAAATATATATATATTTCTAATACTGAATCGAAAATTTAAAATAAAATAAATGCTCTAATACCAATTATTAAAAAAAAATTTCAAATCAAACTACATCCGATAAATTTGAATACAATATCGTACTAAATCAATGAAAAATGATAAAAGCAAGTACACCTCAATCCATCGCAGAAGATTCGATTGCATTTTCCAGTAAATACTTCTGAATCAACATACGGCCTCAAAATTTATTTTTATTTTTAAAAGAATTTTAGAAAAATAAAATGGCGCGCGTGTGATTCGGAAACCATAACAACCTATTTATGTCGATATATTTTTGTATTTTTTATTTTGTTCATCATAAAATAAAAAATTATAAAAATAATATCTGTGCATATTAAGTTCATATCTAAATCCGATGCATTAAGGTTCAATTTCGTTTAATTGTATTTTATTACTTTTAAATGAACTCATAAATTGATAGCTTGTTACATATAGTAAAACGCACATTAAACTCATTTTTTAGAAAAAGCCAACATATTACACTAGATTGAAGGAGCTTTGGCATGAGTTGCCTACAACCTATCCCTCAATGCAGTTATGGAGCAGCTAGGGAACTTGCAGACTACACTTCCACTTGTAAGTTAATGCAATTCTTGATGGGTTTGGATGATGCATATGATCATATAAGAAATCAGATTTTGGTAATAGAACTCTTACCAACAATTAACAAAGCAAACTCTGTGACTTTAAGAGTAGAAAAACAAAGAGAAATTCAGAATGTTTATACAGAAGGTTAAGATAATATGGCTATGATGGTTTATAATCAACATGGTAAGAAACTAAGTGATGATACTAAGTGTACTAATAAGGAGAAGGGAGGTTCCAAGAGGGTTCATAGATCAAATCTTTGTTGCATACATTACAATTTCGTTGACCATACAAAGGAAACTTGCTTCAAAATTCATGGTGTACCAGATTGGTATAAAGATCTCATGAAGTCAAGAGGAAAACCTGGATTCAAACAGATAGCAAATCTGGCAGACACTACTCTAGATTCAGAAGCTACCAAAGATGATGGACTGTCAGTAGAGCTGAATACAAAGATCCAGGATATAATACAATAAGAAGTAAGTAGGTACATGAAAGGTGAAGAAGTAGCAGAAAGTAATATCGTGAATATGGGTCACTTCCATGATTTTGCTGGTATGTCTACACAACATTTTGCATTTAGTACAGTTAGTCTATTGGAACCTGGTAGTTGGATTGTTACAGGAGCTTCAAATCATATGTGCAATGATTTAAAACTTTGGTCAAACCCAGACCCAGTTAAGACCATAACCCTTGTATATCTTCCTGATGGATCAATGAAGCTGGTTCATCATACAGGAGATGTACATATCTCAAATAAACTAATACTCACTTCAGTCTACATATACCAGCATTTCAATATAATCTTTTGTCAGTTAACAAACCGTCTGAACTTTCACTAGTCAAATTTCTATTTTATCCTAACCATTGTATACTGCAGGACCTGTAGAATAAAAAGAATCTAGTAGTAGGCAAGGTCATTGGAAGGTTATACATTTTAGATTCTAGTAGCTTTAATGGTTCTGAGTTTACTAATCATGAGTGTCAAAGCTTGTTTTCTTCTAAAGGAATTTTGCATCAAAAGACTTGTCCCCACACCCCACAACAGAATGGAGTAGTAGAAAGGAAGCACAAACATATTTTACAGATTGCAAGGGCTTTGATTCAGTCTCAATTACCAACTCATTTTTGGGGTGAGTCTATTATGTTCGCAACACACATTATTAACAGGCTTCCAACATCTCTTTTAAATTGGAAATCACCATTTGAAATTCTTTATGGTCATACACCCTCTTACGATAATTTTAGATGTTTTGGCTGCTTATGCTATGTGACAAATGTGTTGCCTCACAATGATAAATTTGAGCCTAGAGCTATAAACTGCTTGTTCCTTGGTTTCAGTCTTGGTCAAAAGGCTTATAAAGTCTACTCTCTTGAGTCACAAAAATTACTTGTTTCCAGAGATGTTGTTTTCTAAGAACACATCTTTCCCTATCAGTCTCCTATTACCTCCATTCCTTTACCAATTACGTCTCCTAATGCTGATTGTTCACTGCAGCATGATGATTTCCCTGGTTCCATTGATAATCCTGCATCAGATAATTCAAACACTCGTGTTTCAAATATTCCTTTTATTCCTTCACCTAATGTTTCCACTGATCAGCAACAGATTGTTAGGACTAGTACTAGACTTAAACGAAAACCTGTGTGGCTCAATGACTTTGTGTCAAATGATGTTCCAATGATTCAACCTACTACTATGATGGACTCACCTTCTGTAGTTTCTGCTGGTTCTCCTTACCCTATACAGACATATTCTTACTGTTTTCACCTCTGTTTAATGATCATTACATATCTTTTTTAGCTAATGTGTCCATAATTTCAGAACCTAGTTCTTATAGTCAAGCATGCACTAATGCTAAATGAGTTAAGGCAATGCAGAAAGAGTTAGATGCACTGGAACAGAATCGAACTTGGATTTTGACTGACCTGCCTAAGGGCAAAAAAGCTATTTGTAGTAAGTGGGTATACAAGGTTAAGTATTTTCCTGATGGGATTGTTTATAGATTTTGCTAAGGGTTATAATCAAGTTGCAGGTGTTGATTATTATGATTTGTTTTTCTACTGTTGCAAATGTGGTTACTGTTAGAGTTTTCTTTGTCTTGGCTAGTGCACATAATTGCCCAATCTACCATTTGGACATCAACAATGTGTTTCTTCGTGGCACATTGCATGAAGAGGTGCATATGCATCCTCCAGAGGGTTATACAAAGGCAAACAAAGGGCAAGTCTGCAAGTTAGTCAAATCCTTGTATGGCTTGAAACAAGCCTCTAGAGAATGGAATACTAAATTCTGTTCACAACTACATTATCATGATTTTACACAATCAGAAAACAATCACTCTTTGTTCACTAAAGGGTCTGGTACTTCTTTTTTGGCTTTACTTGTTTATGTTGATGATGTTTTACTTGCTAAAGTAGATGAGTCTGAGATTGCTAAGGTCAAGCAATTTCTGGATGTTCAGTTCACAATCAAAAACTTGGGCTATGCACGTTATTTTCTGGGTATTGAGATTGCCAGATCAACTGATGTTATTTACTTGAATAAGAGGAAATATGTGCTGAATATATTGAGAAATGTTGGATTACTTGGTGTCAAGCTAGTGAAGACTCCTTTACCTAAAGGCCAACAACTACATCTTCAAGATGGTGATTTATTTCCAGAGGCAGAAAGATATAGAAGATTGGTTGGCAGACTTCTTTACTTGAATATCACCATACTAGACTTAACATATGCAGTCCAGTAATTGAGTGAGTATGTTAGTGCTCCTATTCAAACTCATGGACAGCTGCTTTACATGTTCTCAAGTACCTTAAAGCTTGTCCTTCCAAGGGAGTATTCTTTACTTCACATAACAATTTTAGTCTTCGAGCCCACTGTGATGCTGATTGGGCTTCTTGCCATGACTCTAAGAAAACTCTCACTGGTTTCTGTATTTTATTAGGGCCCTCTCTTTATTTTTTGGAAAACAAAAAACAAACAACAGTATCAAGATCTTCTACTGAGGCTGAATACAATAGTATGGCCTCTACTGTCTGCGAATTAAGATGGCTTTCTTTTTTCTTGAAGGATTTTGATATTCAACTTTCTCTCCCAATTCCATTGTTTCGTGATAATAATTCAGCATTACATATAGTTGTTAATCCTGTCTTCCATGAGCGAACTAAGCACTTGAAAATTGATTGTCATCTTGTCCGTCACCACTCAAAGGAAGGCTTTATTGCTCTACAGTTTCTTTCCAGCAAACAGCAGTTGGCTAATATTTTCACCAAGACCCTCTTCTTTCTTCAATTTAATTTCCTACCGTCCAAGTTGGGATTTGTTGACTATCACCACTCTCTCCAGCTTGAGGGAGGGATGTAGAAGATTACAATTTCTCTCATGCAACGACATGCAGCCATTTGCTCTTAGCTCATTCTCTACTGCAGCTTACTTAGTTGGAACAGCTGACATTATTCTGTGCTCATTTTTTTTTCATTTTGTTGTAACAGATTAAGAGAAATGTTTTCTTTCCTTTTAGTACCCTTTTTCTCTTCTTCTCTAGAATCTTCCAGCTCGTGCATAAATACATCAGCAAAATCTTGTAAATATTCAGAGCAATAGAAAAAATCATTGAGAGTTTTCTTATTTATTGTGTTATTTTACTCTCTCTCTTCAATAATCATTCTTAACTATCTAATTTTTTTTATTTCTAGTTTGAACCATTATAAAATAGACATTTAATATTTACATATAAATAAATATTACTCTTCAAAAAAAATATATCGCACTTTATAAGACATTATCAAGTTTATGTTTTAAATTTTATTTAACTACTTTAATTAGTTTTAATCTTTATAATACATATAATATTTAATTATTATTAAACATATGTAGATCCGCCGAAATATTCGTAAATTATATCCAATAATTTCTTATTTGGATTACATAATCACTTTATGATTGTATATTATAATTTACCTTATGAGATCAAAAAATTTATAATCATTACTGGAAGTATCTGTGATCAATATGATCGAAGGAATCTTTATTATAAGTACCATAACCAAACTCGTCAATAATCATGTATATTAATACAATGAACAACATGAATTAAGTACGAATTTAAGCATAGAAAATACATGTAATGTGATGTTTAACATATTTATTTCTAGTTAGTCCAACTTTATTCTTTAGAAAGATTAACCCGAACATATTTAGAGTAAAAATAACCATAAACTTTATTATTCCAGTCAATAATTATAATTTATTTATAAAATAACCATAACTATATCGATAATTGAAAAATTATCCAAATATAAACTCTCATTAAAATTATATATGTCTAAGGAGCATAACACTCAGTGTGAGTAGTGTACTCATGAAAAACTATTGAAACATAAACATTGCTTTTGATAATAACAATATTTAATATGTGATAATATAAATTATAAAGCTCAGTAAAAATAAGATATAAAAATCAAGAATAGACCTTATGATACCAACGTAAGATAGAAAATAAGCAGACAGCATTTCTACTACAACCATATTCCTTTTACACACACGCATATATGTATACGTATATTACTTACTTTCATCACCTTGGTATGATACCATGTCTTTATATATCTCCATCCTAAAATATGTGCAGAGCAGAATATTTTGTAAGCCATGGAATTACCCCAGGAGGACGGAAGAAACTACAGATATATCTTAGTAATCAAGTCTAAAATCCTTCCCTGCAAACCAACCGTCCCATGCAAGGCTTTAAACACAAGTGTGAGGTGACTGCCGGTTTTTTGGCCAGTCAGAGGAAAAGGGATCTCAACTTAAAGAGGAGTTTTCATTTTCTACATTACTAAATAAATCGAGTTATTTCTTACATCACTAAGATATATCTAAATCGAAAAAAGTTAAGAGGAATTGCTAATATGCACGCCTGCCTACTAATACAATCATCATTCTTTCCTTCAGACTTTAATTGAAAAAGAAAAAACATCCAGATTGTAAAATGTTTGTCCAAATGAATAAATACATGAAAAAAGTTACAGGGTATCATCAAACAACACAATGACTACGGTAGCCTGAAAATTCCTCTCCTAAATGAAGCAGAAGCTTAACCAAGAAACATGTATAAGTAGGGTATATTACACCCTAATGAAGCATATAAGAAATAGTTGGCCTGTCCATCTTCTTACCCAAAATAGCTTAACTGAAGCAAATGAGAAAAGCATAATTATCTTTCAAGTATGCTTCAATACACCTGTGATCTTTCCAGTCCATTCTTCATGCTCTTTCGGGTGAAACGTCAGCAAAAGCATGAATAGGCCAAATGGTTTTTCTTGGCAACATAAGGGGAGATAAAACTGGTTGCCAAGGCGGAGGTACCAGGAATTTCAGCTGGAACCAGGACTTGGGGCTTACCCATAGATATTCTTTTCCCAACTACATTAGCATAAAACAGGCCAGAAATGGCTGGCACAAAAACATCACTCTCAGAACATAAGTAGAAGTCAATAACCTTCTCAAATTCAGAATTCTCTGATTCAAGGTACTTTGCCTTCTTATCTGCTGGGATGATGCTTTCCTGCATTGTTTACAGAGGCAACAAAGATTTAGACCAAAAGCAATTCTTTGAAATATCCAAGTTTGAGTTTCAGCAGATAACAAGATTCAGATATGCAAGAATTAGGATACTCAGCATAATATTTATACATCACTATGGGAACGACTTGAAAACTTCAAGTTCAAAATGAGTTTATCAAAACTGAGCTTCTGCAAATCTTTTTTAGATTATGCAGCAAAAAAGTGTACTTATAGCAGATGAGTTGTAAGGAGTAAAAGATGAACTTACTTTTGTGTATGTCCTAGGAAAAATATCCTTCAGAATATCAAGGCTGCTATCCCACCTAGACTGAGTCAAGTAAATTGTGGTGTCCTTATCAAATCCAATCTTCCTCAAAAACACTGCAATCTCTTGTGCACTATAACAACTTTTTGTGCCAGCAGCACCACTTTCATGGCAGTTCTTCTTCTCTAGTATCTCAACCCTCAAGTCCACTGCAACGAATCGGCCATCTGATTTTCGGCTTAAAGTTCTTAGGCGCTCAACCATTGAATTAACAACATCTTTGACCTCACTTTGCAACTCTAAGGTACCAAACATCGCCAAACAGGCAATTGAATCAGAATTACTTTTTTGTGCACTTTTTCTCATGTTCACTGATGGAAAATAAGTTGCCACTCTTATGTTGCCTTTTGCTTTGAAAATTGGTTCAACATTTTCTGAAATGTGATCTTCTGTAACTCGATTAGGGACCTTCACAACAGCAAGATCCCGTATCGATATTTCATCAGGTAAATCTTTTACCACTTTTATCACACCATCCAGGCTTTTGATGAACTTGTCAACATCATAAATATCCTCAAACCTCCTGTAAGTTTCAAATATGTTTAGCACCCTCAGTAGTTTTTGCTAAGGGATTAACAAATTCAAAGAAAGAAGCAGGTTTTGAAAACAAAAGATCTCCTTAAATTGGTCAAGAATGATAAGATTGCCAACAAAGTAAGAAAAAGAAAAATGTGCATAAAAGGATCATAAAAATGAACACAAGATTGATTTGTGATTGAAGGGGTAAGCCTTCTAGCAGAAAATATTAAGCAGTAAATATAGAAATACGTGGAAATGAAATAAAAAAAACTGATAATTTTGACAACAAGAAGTTCCAATTTTGAAGTCAATCATTTGTAATATTTTCCTCCATATCAGCAATAAATAGGACATATTTGACCATTGACAGTTAAGCATCAATAGTTATTAATTGAAAAAATCAGGGTCCAAAAAAAAACCCCTATGTAAGAGCGTTGGAGATCTGACCATAATCCTATCAGCTCCCTCACCAGCATACCCTCACCAGCATACAGATAATTTATAGGGGTTTGAGGAGGCATGGGAATTTCATATTACTTAACATGACAACTAACCTCTCATCACCAGGTTTGCTTCCTCTGATGTCAGGCAGTACAAGAGTTGCTCCAAGATATCTTGCCAATACCACTGCATCAGTGATCTGCACACCCCAATCACAAGTAAATCTACGACAGTTTGAAGTAATAGAAGAATAGGTCTTCCAAGTACGTCTGAAGAATGGAAATCATTAATAAAATTCTTCACTCATAAGATGGAGGGAGATCATGCATTAATGAAATAGAACATAGATCAAGAGCTTATAAAGTAATTACAAATTTTATGTACAGAAATTGGAAGATACGGATCAAACAAGAGCTGGCCCAGTAACCACAAGTGAAAACAAACTTAATAGAACCCCAGTTGAATTGTTCTTAGAAAGAAGAATTAACAAAAAAATATATATTTCTACTAAGAGAATACAGAATACGTCATATTTATGGTGCACACACCATGATACCAAAGTCAGAATGAAACTAATAAATTCTAATAGAAAATTTTTGGGATTCTCAAATGGAAATTACTGAAGTGAGAATAGCTACTATGAGAAGCGACACATCTAGCAAAGTACCTCCTAATTTCATTTCCTTTAGGGCAGCACATTTCCCACACTACTTTTAACAGTTCCCTTTCACATTTATTAACTGAAGAGCCATTGATCTTTTGCTTACACATCAGGTAACACAAACAGCTTAAGCATTTAAGATTTTAAGTGCTTATGAATACAAATTTTGCATTGCTGGTTCTACACGGATTTCAGACTGCTTTGCACACTACATTCATGTGGAGTTGACATAAATGACAAACAGTTTAGAAGATGACTAAACTAAATTATATTTAAGGCCTCAAGTAAAGAGATTGTAAGGCCAATCCCCAACAAAAAACCCCCCCTCCCCCCCCCCCCGTCCGCACCCCCAAACAAAGCGAAACCTAAGCAAAAGGGAAAATTTTCCATCAAGTGCCCATCAATTGGCCCACTCTCTTGCATCATCATCACACAAAGCAAGCAGCATATTTGAAAGAAAAAATAATAGAAACTCAGGCTTAAACCAAGCAGTCCGCATTGCATTGGAAAGGACCTTGCTGAATAAGCAATAAAAAATCACATTAAACTCCAACTCTAGTCCTTACCATCTCCAACATGGAGAGATTGAAGAAACAGAAGCATCACTAAGATCAAACAATTAGTTTCATAGTACTAAGATCAAACTCTAAGTTACTGCACCATATGAAGCCTGTGATCTAGATAAGAGCAGGCATGCACTCCAAAAATAATTTGTTTTTTTTTTTTTTTCTGAAAGAATCATCAAGAAAAGTATATTGTTAAGCTTGAAATAGCATATAACCCATGAAGTGAGAAACATAAACTACCTAAAACCAAAATTAATCTATTTAATCTAAGAGTTTGACCTTCTGATTTCCCATAAAAAGAATTACATTTCTTCAAGTAGAATCATTTTTTATAGTAAAAGAAGATGTTATTAAGAATGTGCAACCATTAAATTAATATTACAAACTCAAGACATGTCTTGTTAGAGAGCGAGAGAGCATCGAACATAGGTGGGGAAAAGGAAAAAAAAAGGTCGTTATAAAACTTCACTTAATCTTCTTGAGGCGTGACCTGTAGATAAGTGCTGCTTGCTAAATCTGAGATTGTCTAACAGATATTGCAAAGATTAGCCAAAGCAACTACCTAGGCTTAATCTCCTCTTTCCTCTGGCTTAGCAGGCCTAGACACTGAGACAGTATATAGGCGGCCACACAAAGTATAGTGATGACAAGTATCCAGACATTTGTTTGTCCGCAAACATCATTAGAAGTGGTCTCAAGAAATTATAGATCAATTAATCAGTCTATCGAAAAGAACGTAAGAGCATGAAGGACCCAAATGGTCTCGAATGATACCTGTGAAACATGATATTCAGGACCATTTGTCAATGAGAAAGTAAGATGCCCCTTGGATACGCCTAGGTCATCTGTTATCCAGAAAACATGAATAAGAATTATGTAAGTGAGTAACACCATATACAAAGACATAACAATACTTGTAACATTTTCAAGCGATTGAATTAAACTTACCAAAAGTTGACTCTGCCCAGCATGGTTTCAGTTCATTGCCAACTTCCAGCCAAGGTCCTTTACTGTTCTTGGCAAGTGCCACAAAGCTATCCTGCTCTGCAAACTTGGCACTCTCAAGTTGAACGTCCGATGCTTCTCCTGGGAGTTTCTGCTTCATCAAAAAGGGAAAAAAGGTTAATTGCAATCTGCACAAACTCCACTACAACTCGGAGGATTTCCTTTCTACAGTAAAAACAGATGAATATATAAACTGGAAGTGTAAATCTGGAGATAACAAAAGCTTTTAGCCGACACTTCCATCTTCACTTCACACATTCTCATGAAAAAACCAGAGTGGTTTTGCTTTTTCCTGATCCAGTACCTAAGCATGGAGATCAATTTGAAAAAAGAAGGCAGAAACTAAAGCAAACAAAAGTACTTGCAGTGAACCATACATTGTATGCGTTTTTAGAATATAATGAAACAGAAACTTGAGATTCAAATACCCATCTGAGGGAAAAAAACGCCCAAGTGCAAAATCGAACTAGATCAGCAGAAATCAAATACTTAGAAACAGATATAAAAGAAAACAGTGAACAAAAAGATCAAACGTACAAATACACATGTACTTATCAACGAAAACAGCAAAATGAAAAAGGGTCTTACATGAGAATCAAAATGATCTCTCTTGATCATTTGACCCAGCATCACAAACATCGTAATTGTCAAGATACCGGCGACCACCTGCCTTAAATCCACCCCCATTTTCGTATCTCACTCTCCACAGTGAAGTTAAAGTAGGAGAGTGGAGAAAAATTTGACCTTTAGACAAGAAAACGAAGAAGGGCAAAGTGGATAATAAATGGCAGAGCTCTGAAATGGAAAGTTTAACAACGAAGACGAAGAGACAGACAGAGAAAGAGCATATGCTCTGTACTAGCCTCTCTATCTCTCTCTTCCTTCTCTCTCTCACACCACCGACACTCTTGCCGTGAAAAAGATGTCTTGCCTAAATTCTTCGCTGTTGCTTATTTTTTAATGCAGTAATTATATTTATCATATTTTTGTCTTTATTATCACTAATATTTTTATATTTGTTTCTAAATTAAATGCAAGATTTACTTTATTATTCTTTTAATAATCGTATTATAATGTCTAGGATATTTTTATGTTACAATTAAATTTAGTCAAAATAAATTAAAATTTAATAGATTCAATTTTAAAATTTCGGTAGCTAATATTCTCAATCTTTTAGAAAAATGATATTTTAAATACTAATTGTTAAAAGTAAATTAAATTAATATTATTATTTGAATTATAAATTTTAAAACTAAATAATTTAACATAGTATTTGATAAAAAAATAGACACAAACTATATTATTATTTCATATTATCGCAGCACACATGAATCCTATTACCTCTGAGTAAAATGGATTCAAAATTCTTTAAATTATAGATTTCAGTAATGGCATGCATACTTTTTATTGTCAACTGTCTACGTTCCCATGTAACTCCTCTTGAAATTAATTATAAAAAAAAAAATGGATTTCTTTGTTTTTATTAGATAGTGTACCAGTTTTTATTCACAAAAACTTTAATTGTGACCTTAATAGTGAACCCTTACTAGCTTCATATTGAACTCGACAAACCACATATAATAGGTCCAAAATAATTTAATAATAATAGAAAAATGAATTAAAAATATTTAATTTTAATTTTTGTTGAATTTTTTTTAAAAAAATTATATTTTAGATGCATTTAAAAATATCTTCAAAAATCAAGACAAAACTAAAAATAAGGGATGACTTATTTATGAATAAGAATTTATGAATTTTTTGAATTTTTTGGGATAAAAATAAAATTTATGAATTTTTTGCCACGTGGACTGCCACATCAGCAGTACAGCCGATCTCCATGCGTCACGTGGCAGACCCACGCGAGCGGTCCGCGTACCAGCAGATCCAACGATCCAGATCTGTTTTCTCTTTAGGTGCGATCGAACAGTTAGATTTGATCAGATCGTGCAGTCTAGATGAAGTTTCTAAATAAGAGCGATCCAACGGTGGTCAGTGGGCCATGTGTTCCTACACTAATGACTTAGATCGACACGGAGAAAGTATATAAGCATCGCATCCCCAAAACCCTAACCCTACCCGCATCTGAGCTCGCTGAAGAAGAAAAAGAAGGGCGGCCGGAAAGAAAACCAATCATCATTGTCGCTGCAATGGAGCCACCACCTGACCCCGGAAGGGTATTTTTTTTTTCCTCTTTTCATTCGAAATTCAATTCTAAATCTACCTACACTATATTGGAGCCAAAACGCCAAAGGGTAAGCTAGAAACCGTGAGCAGAGCTTGGCCGAGTCGCCGCAACCGTGACCCAAAACCCCTCCAATGAGCCTTTTTTCGCTTCTCATTTCTTTTAATTCTTTAACTTTTATGTTCCTCATTTCCTTCTAGTGCAGGTTAACTGAAAAGAAGTCCCGACCGTGAGAGAGGAACAACGAAGTCGCTACACCGAACAATCCCTCCACAAGTAAGGCTTCGATTTTTCCCTTTTCGGGCCGACAGAAGTTGTCTAACCCCAATTTTGTATATTTTCATGCAAAATCGGCCAAAACCGGCCAAAAATAGTCGAACTAAGAGGAGACACCACTGTGGAAGGCGGAGCTGGCGCTGGAGCACAAAAGCGCTACTGTGCCGGAACCCTACACCAGTTGAAAAAAATTTAAAATGCTTATTTTAGCCTTTTTGGGATATTTTGGAATACGTAATGTGTGTTTCTAATTTTCGCATAAAAAATCCAGGAAATCCAAGAACAGCCAAGAAACACAGTGAAAAAGATGGTATTTCGAACACCGACTCGAAGTAAGAATCCGTCACCATCTTCTTTCGTTATGGTAAATTAAAGTTTAATAATTAATAACGGTGTGATTTGTTAATATTAGAAATCCCTAACTGATTAAGTACAAGTTACTAGTAGAGTGGGTAATCGGTTAATACAAATTGTTTATTTTACCTTTACTGTTTATCTATTGCTATTATGTATTTGTTTGCTTGTCGTGTGCATTTTTATTTATAGATTTATTTTTCCTCTCATTATTGATTGCTTAACTGTTTTTTTCATTGTTGATTGATTGAAATAAAGGTCCTAATTACGTTTTTCTTAATTGTTATAGTGTCAATTTGTATTATCTATTTAGATGACGTTCCATAGATCTGTAAATATTAAATATTTGTGTGTAATTAGTAGTTAGTTGATGGCATAAATATACATATAAAAAGGGCTTATTGGGTATCATGGAAAATGGTGTACGGATCCGGTACATAGGGCAAACTCTACCGTAGACATTACTTCAGTTAAGCAAGGCTGAGAAGTCCCATACCATAAGGGGTTGGGACATATTGGTTCACCCTCATACTAGACGGGATATCAAGCTGGTAGTACCTTTAGCGCCCATTACTAGATGAGGTATAGGGACGGTCGATTAATTAATAAATTAGATATTGGGTCCACAAGTGGGGAGAACCCCTATGTACACTCAGAGATACTGGTAGGTAGGTGAAAATGTAATGTTGACGATTATTATTCATTTGAATGCAAGATGAATTGTTATATTGATTGTTATCTTTACAAATCGAATTGATAACTTAAAAAGTGAGTATGAAACTTACGTTTTTAAATTAAATGAATTTACTTAAAAAGAAAAATAGCTCCATTATTTATTTTATGAATTTTACCAACATTTGGTTTTTCTTATCGGTGTTAAGCATTGACATTCTTACTGGACTAATGTAGCTCATCCCCTTTATTTAACAATTTCATATCAGAAATAATCAAGATCTAGATCCTGAATAGCAAGAAGGTCGTGAATAAGAATTTATGAATTTTTTGAATTTTTTGCCACGTGGACCGCCACATCAGCAGTACAGCTGGTCTCCATGCGTCGCGTGGCAGACCCATGGACACACGTCCACGCAAGCGATCTGCGTACCAGCAGATCCAACGGCCCAGATTTGTTTTCTCTTTAGGTGCGATCGAACAGTTAGATTTGATCAGATCGTGCAGTCTAGATGAAGTTTCTAAATAAGAGCGATCCAACGGTGGTCAGTGGGCCATGTGTTCCTACACTGACGACTTAGATCGACACAGAGAAAGTATATAAGCATCGCATCCCCAAAACCCTAACCCTAGCCACATCTGAGCTCGCCGAAGAAGAAAAAGAAGGGCGGCTGGAAAGAAAACTGATCGTCATTATCGTTGCAATAGAGCCACCACTTTTTCCCTCTTTTCATTCGAAATTCAATTCTAAATCTACCTACATCCATATTGGAGCCAAAAGGCCAAATGGTAAGCCAAAAACTGTGAGCGGAGCTTGGCCGAGTCGCCGCAACCGCGACCCAAAACCCCTTCAATGAGCTTTTTTTCGCTTCTCATTTCTTTTAATTCTTTAACTTTTATGTTCCTCATCTCCTTCTAGTGCAGGTTAACCGAAAAGAAGTCCCGACCGCGAGAGAGGAACAATGAAGTCGCTACACCGAACAATCCCTCCACAAGTAAGGCTTCGATTTTTCCCTTTCCGGGCCGACAGAAGCTGTCTAACCCTAATTTTGTATATTTTCATGCAAAATCGGCCAAAACCAGCCAAAAATAGTCGAACTAAGAGGAGACACCAATGTGGACAGCAGAGCTGGCGCTGGAGCACAAAAGCACTACTGTGCCGGAACCCTACACCAGTTGAAAAAAATTTAAAATGCTTATTTTAGCCTTTTTGGGATATTTTGGAATATGTAATGTGTGTTTCTAATTTTCGCATAAAAAATCCAGGAAATCCAAGAACAGCCAAGAAACGCAGTGAAAAAGATGGTATTTCGAACACCGACTCGAAGTAAGAATCCCTCACCATCTTCTTTCGTTATGGTAAATTAAAGTTTAATAATTAATAACGGTGTGATTTGTTAATATTAGAAATTTCTACTTGATTAAGTACAAGTTACTAGTAGAGTGGGTAATCGGTTAATACAAATTGTTTATTTTACCTTTACTGTTTATCTATTGCTATGATATATTTGTTTGCTTGTCGTGTGCATTTTTAGTTATAGATTTATTTTTCCTCTCATTATTGATTGCTTAACTGTTTTTTTCATTGTTGGTTGATTGAAATAAATGTCCTAATTACGTTTTTCTTAATTGTTATAGTGTCAATTTGTATTATCTATTTAGATGACGTTGCATAGATATGCAAATATTAAATATTTGTGTGTAATGAGTAGTTAGTTGATGGCATAAATATACATATAAAAAGGGCTTATTGGGTATCATGGAAAATGGTGTACGGACCCGGTACATAGGGCAAACTCTACCGTAGACATTACTTCAGTTAGACAAAGCTGAGAAGTCCCATACCATAAGGAGTTGAGACATATTGGTTTACCCTCATACTAGACGGGGTATCAAGCTGGTAGTATCTTTAGCGCCCATTACTGGATGGGGTATAGGGACGGTCGATTAATTAATAAATTAAATATTGGGTCCACAAGTGGGGGGAACCCCTATGTACACTCAGAGATACTGGTAGGTAGGTGAAAAGGTAATGTTGACGATTATTATTCATTTGAATGCAAGATGAATTGTTATATTGATTGTTATCTTTACAAGTCGAATTGATAACTTAAAAAGTGAGTATGAAACTTACGTTTTTAAATTAAATGAATTTACTTAAAAAGAAAAATAGCTCTATTATTTATTTTATGAATTTTACCAATATTTAGTTTTTCTTATTGGTGTTAAGCATTGACATTCTTATTGGACTAATGTAGCTCATCCTCTTTATTTAACCATTTCATATCAGAAACATCAAAATCTAGATCCTAAATAGCAAGAAGGTCGTGAATAAAAACTACCTCCTGCTTCCCATTAGAGTTGTTCAGTAGAGGTTAATTGTGACACACCTAAACAATTTCCACTATAAGATTATACGTTATTCATTCTTCCATCCCAAATAAGATATTTATAATTTCCAACCAAATCACACCTATCTATTAGTTCAACAAAGAGATCAATTCCCATACAATGAATAACTCTATAATTAAAAAAATTATTCAACTATCACCATACACATAGAAGTTCTAACACTATCCCAATATTGTAACTGTACGACTATATCTCATCATGATTGAGAACATCTTGCTACTTTTAAGCCCGGTGCTTTGTTGCTAAGCTCTCCATTTTCGGTTCCCGCCTTAAAGTATTTGAAATGAGAGTAATGAGTATGCATAACCTAATAAGATGAAATTTTGAAACTAAACTAATGAATGACAATTAAATGACCTCTCTCCTTACTATCATTTCCTTTATTTCTATCATTCTATTTTCCTTCCTTGGTAACTATTAAATAACAACCCTACTCCCTCCTAATCCTACCTAACCCCTTACCATTAGCCCCTCGTTTTCTCGACCACATAATAGACCTGCACTCTACCCCTTTTGTTTTAACTGTATTACCTTACCAACTCGACACCATTCCAGTAATCCTTATGCCATACCCATACCCTCTCAATCAACTTTATCCCTATCATACCTCTCATCACGCACCAGCCCACCAAGAACACACACCTACACTCTCACTGTATCTCGGGGCCCCGCCCCAATAGCAAACACAATCCTCATATCGATTGGTACATGGCCCTGTGCACTACCACACACTATGTCAAATACAAACAGCTATTCTCGCGGTAACAACCACTGAATGGCCCCATCGAACTCCACCAATGTCGCCCATATGGTCTCTCATACACCTGACCAGGGAATTACCCCATCGACCACTGAGTGGCCATACATACAACATGTCACTACGCATCATATCGATATCTGCAAGCATCGGCCAAAGGCCTCACACACATACAACTCACACACATGCACACACAGTGTGCCACTGACTTACACACCAGTATACTAGAATCCTCCAGTATCGGCCAAAAGGCCTCCCACACCTAAGTACCCATATATACACACACTACAATGTACCCAACCTACCCCCTGTATCACGTAAACCTCACTCCAACTACAGTCTCACACATACAGCCACAAACCACCATCCCTGCACAACAAAAGGAGCCGCCCTCGACAAGTAGCCTTACACACACACAACTACCCTTACTCTCGTCATCAATCACGGCTGCTTATACTTATACCTATACAACAATGCATCCCACTCTCATAGTGAATTTACCCCTCGGTTACACATAACTCACCATCCACAAGCTCCGTTTTTGTTCTAACGACATTTCTCATTCACTCCTCTCCTGCACACAACTGACTGCCCATACGTACATTCCTCTCTACTGCTTACTCCCTCTCTTCCCTCAAACCTCGACTCCTCTTACACTCCCTCAACTAACACCGCACCTCGACTTCTATCTCCTTGATGAGGAGCATCTCCATTAACCTGTAGACACAAGCTCACTAGGTTTGCCCTAAATCACTTTAAATTTTCAAAATTTCTCTACCTCTTGCTTCCATCCTCCTCTATCTCCCACAGTTACCGCGACCTCACCTCCTTCCGCACTCGCCTCAGATTACTCTAATTACTGCCTCTCCCGCAATCGTCTCCCTCTCTCGCTCTTGCACTCTCTGTTTTCCCCTTTCTTTTCTTTCTTCTCCTCCTCCCCTCTCTATGCTTGACGCTCCCCTTTTTATACCTATCCCAAACTCACATCCCAGCCATTGATTCCACCTATTCCATCTTAATCGTCCATCTCACTCTCCCTCACTGATCTAGGCTATTACAATATGTCCATCTTTAAAAGAAATTTGGTCCCCCAAATTTCGTTAGACTACATTACCTAGAAAAAGTTGCGGATAATTGATTCTCATCTCATCCTCCTGTACCCAAGTTGCCTTCTCTTCCGAGTGATGTTGCCATAATACTTTCGCCATTGATATTGTCTTACTTCTCAATTTCCTCTCATGTCTATGACACACAACAGTTTTTCTTTATACATCAAGTCTTTCTTCAAGGTTAATAACTCATGGTGTATATTATGTGTCGGGTCAAGCTGATACTTTCACAACATTGAGACGTAAAACACATCATGCATCCCCACATACTTCGGAGGGAGGGCTATCCAGTAAGCCACCGCACCCATCCTTTCCAAAATCTCAAAAGGCTCGACAAAACGGGGACTCAGTTTCCCCTTCTTTCCAAATCTCAACAAACCCTTGATGGGTGACACCATTAAAAACACATGATCGCCCACTTCAAACACTAGGTCCCTCATTCTATTATCTTGCATATCCCTTCTGCCTACTCTGAGCAGCTTGTAAGTTCTTTCTTATTAATGATATCTTAGCAGTCGTCTCCACCACTAGCTCTGGACCCAGTAACTGTCTTTTCCTTACCTCATCCCAATAAATTGGTGACCTATAGGGTCTACCATAAAGGGCTTCATAAGGGGCCATCTCAAGACTAGTATGGTAACTATTGTTGTAAGTAAACTCTATCAACGGTAGCAACTCTTCCCAATTCTTTCACACATCCAGAATACATGCTCCTAACATATATTCCAACGCTTATATAGTTCTTTCGAATTGCCCATCGGTTTGGAGATGAAAATAGTACTAAAGTTTAGCTTCGTACCCAATACTGCCTGTAAACTTCTCCATAACATCGAAGTGAACCTGGGGTCCCTATATGAGACAATGGAGACAGGAATTCCATGTTGTCTAACTATTTCCCTCACATACAAACGAGCAAGATGATCCACCAGATCTGAAATCTTCATAGTTAAAAAATTTAAGGATATGGTAAGTCTATCCACAATCACTGAGATATTATCCTAATTCTAGCGGTTTCTTGGTAGACCAATCATAAAGTGCATAGAGATGTGCTCCCACTTCCACTCCGGTATGGATAACAATTGCAATAACCCTTCGGGCTTCTAATGTTCTGCCTTTACTTGTTGATAAATCAAATACTTTGACACATACTTAGTAATATCTCGTCTCATCCCCTGCCACTAGTAATGACTCTTCAAATCCCTATACATTTTAGTACTCCCAAGGTACATGGTAAATCTTGTGTTGTGGGTTTCTTTGAGAATTTTTGTCCTTAATTCCCTATCACTGGGCACACACATCCTACCCTAGTATCTGAGCATTCTATCCCCTAGATAAACTAAAATCAGTTGAATTCCCTTTTCCTAGATGATAATGGATTCGACAGTCAAAGTCCTTCAACAAATCCATCTACCGTCTATATCGCATACTGAGCTCTCATTGTGTAAACAAATACTGTAAACTCTTATGATCAGTATACACATCAAAGATCTCTCCATGTAGGTAATGCCGCCACATTAAAGGCATATATAATTGCGGCCAACTCCAAATCGTGAGTGGGATAACTTCTTTCATGTACCTTTAGTTGTCTCGATCCATACGTAATTACCTTCCTATGTTGCATCAATACACACCCCAAACCTAAACCAGAAGCATCACTATAGATCGCGTAACCCCCACTTTCGGAGGGCAGAGCTAGTACGGGGGCAGTAATGAGTTTTCGTTTGAGCTACTCAAAATTATTCTCATAATCTTTATTTCATTCAAATTTTGCACCCTTCTTCGTCAGTCTGGTGAGTGGGCCTGCTATGCTCGAAAACCCTTTTATAAACTAGCGATAATACCCCACAAATCCCAAGAAACATCTAACCTTCATTACAGTGCTTGGTCTATCCCATTTTACCACTGCTTCCACCTTTGACGGATCTACTAAAATCCCTTCTATTGACACTATATGTCTCAAGAAGGCTATCTGATCTAACCAAAATTCACACTTACTGAACTTGGCATATAATTTGGCCCTCCACAATAGTGTCAATACTCTTATGAGATGTTCTGCATGTTTCTTTGAATCTTTAGAGTACATTAGTATATCATCTATGAACACAATTACATACCGATCCAGTAGGGGTCGGAACACCCGGTTCATCAAGTCCATGAATATTGCAGGGGCATTTGTTAGTCTAAAAGGCATGTCCAAAAATTTATAGTGTCCATATCTAGTGCGAAAGGTCGTCTTCGCTATATCCTCTACCTTGATTTTTAGTTGATGATACTTGGATCGGATGTCTATTTTTTAGAACACCTGTGCTCCCTATAATTGATCAAAGAAGTCATCTATTCTCAGAAGCAGGTATTTATTCTTGATTTTACTTGATTCAAATCTCTGTAGTCTATACACATTCGCATCATCCCATCCTTTTTCTTTACAAATAACACGGGCCAGCCCCATGGCGATACACTTGGCCTTATGAACTTTTTATCTAACAATTCCTATAGTTGTTTACTCAGTTCTAGCAATTCAGATCTGACCATCTAGTATGGAGCTTTAGAGATTGGTTGAGTTTCAGATTGTAATGCTATAGTGAATTCAACTTCTTTATCTGCCGGTAACCCCAAAAATCATCTGAAAATACATCAAGAAAGTTATAAACTACTAGTATCTCCTGAAGGGTGGCCTTTTTACTCTTATTCCCTATCAAACATACTCATTAGATCTTTGTTGTATGATTCATATAATTCAAAAGATTATACATTATATGTAATTCGTGCACAACAACACAAATCTAATAAAGACCAATACTAAGCAACCATTGTATTATTTTACATAGAGAAAGGCTCTTTAGTAGGGGCTTTAAAAGTAACTATCTTACGAAAGCAATCTACGTGGGCATGGTGTGCAGTTAACCAATCCATCCCTAATATTACATCAAAATCTCTAATGTCTAACAAGATTAAGTCCACTCCTAGTTCTCTCCCCGTTATTCCTACCTTACATGACTTATACACTACATCAGTATACATAATGCCACTAAATGGCATGGCTACCCTAAGCATGCCCTCTAACTTTATCGGCTCTACCTTTAATCTAGATGCAAACCTATACAAGGTGAATGAATGTGTTGCCCATGGATCAATTAGAACTTTAGAAAGAAGGTCTAATATATAAAGTGTATCTTGAATAACCTTTAAAGTGGCTTCCGCATCCTGTGCCGTCAAGGTGAACACTCTGCCTCGAACCAACACTTTGTCATCCTCCCTGGGTATGGGATAGTCCTGTACCAAATGTCTCGTACTACCACATCTATAATATTTTTACCCAAAATTCGAGCATGGTCTATCCCCATGACTACAACCACAACACGTACACTCTGCATTCTTTAGCCTTAACTAATGTCCTAGGGTCAGATCTTGTACTGTCCTCTGCCTCTTCTCTGTTTTGATAGAGGGTGGTGGTACACGCTTATAACTGGGGGGTCCTCTACCATATTCTATATGCTCCTAGTATAGAGTTTCTACCAACTGTGTTTTTTTTAGTACCACCTGATAAGTAGGTAGAGCAAACACCGTCGCTTAATGATATAATTTTAGCCTTAGTCATTTCTCAAATCTTCTGGCCTTCTTCCATTCATTCAACATAACTTTTGAAGCAAAATGACGAAATTCTATGTACTTCTCGGCATACTCTGCCATTGACCGCTTCCATTAAAGCAACTCTGCAAATTCATTCTTTTTCCTCTATCTAAGAAAGTCGGGGAAATACTCATTATTGAACCCTTCTCGGAACACTTCCCAAGTCACTAGAGAGATTAGAGCCCCTCTTTTCAGATTCCACCAACGTTCCGCGGATCTTCTTAACATGAAAGTGGCTAGTTGTACTTTTTGTTCGGTTATTACCTCTATTACATCAAATAACTTTTCGGTTTCCTTGATCCAGTCTTATGCAACTAGTGGGTCGGAACCTCCATTGAATTCAGAGGGATTTAATCTTCGATATTTTTCAATATTACTTGTGTCCAACCCTCCTTGGTCAGGACTTTGATGTACCTGAAAAGATTGCTCCAGCCTTAGTTCCCTCTCTCGAATCATGGTGGCCAAACTCTTTACTACTATGCACAACCGATTAAAATCATCTTGGTGGCCAGAGGTCTATCTCATCGACGGCACCTAGGGTGGTCTAGGATGATTGGTGGGTGGTACCGCTATAAATGGGGGCAGTCCTTAAAATACAAAGAATGACACCTGCTGAAACGACGGAGTCCCGCGGGACGCTGCCGGCACCTCCCGACGGGCAGGTGTCGATCGCTGTCGAGGTCGGCCCCTACATCTTTTCATTGTTTCGCATAGTCTACCTACATTATAACACCTTGCATTAGTCTTTTTTTGCATTGAAAAATGATAGCTATTATAACTTATTAAGTACTCTCTGTCCCTAGGATGATGCTCTGATACTAATTATGACACCCCTAAACGATTTCCGCTACAAGATTATACGTTATTCATTCTTCCACCCCAAGTAAGATATTTATAATATCCAACCAAATCACACATATCCATTAGTTCAACAAAGATATCAATTCTCGTACAATGAATAACTTTATAATCAAAGAAACTATTCAACTATCACCATACACATAGAAGTTCTAACACTATTCTAATATTGTAAGTGTACTACTATATCTCATCATGATTGAGAATATCTTGCTAATTTTAAGACTGGTGCTCTGTTGCTAAGCTCTTCATTTTCGGTTCCCGCCTCAATGTATCTGAAATGAGAGTAATGAGTATGGATAACCCAATAAGATAAAATTTTGAAACTAAACTAATGAATGACAATTAAATGACCTCCCTCCTTACTATTATTTCCCTTATTTCTATCATTCTCTTTTTCTTCCTTGGTAACTATTAAATAACGACCGTACTCCCTTATAATCCTACCTAACCACTTACCGTTAGCCTCTCGTTCTCTTGACCACATAACAAACATGTATTCTACCCTTTTTGTTTTAACCATAGTATCTTACCAACTCGATGTCGTTCCAGCAGTCCTTACGCCACACCTATACCCTCTCAATCAACCTCATCCCTATCATACCTCTCATCATGCACCAGCCCACCAAGACCACACACCCACACTCTCGCTACATCCTGGGGCCCCGCCCCAACAGCAAACACAATCCTCATATAAGCCGTTATATGGCCCTGTGTACTACCGTATCACCACGTCAAATACAAATCGATATTCCTGCGATAACGACCACTGAATAGTCCCATCGAACTCTGCCAAGGTCGGCCACATGACCTCCCACACACGTAACTAGGGAATTACCCCATCGGCCACTAAGTGGCCATACATACAACATGTCACTACGTATCATATTGACATATCCATATCTGCAAGCATCGGCCAAAGACCTAACACACATACAACTCACACACATGCACACACAGCGTGCCACTTGTTTACACACCAGTATACCAGAATCCTCCAATACCGGCCAAGAAGCCCCCCACACCTAAGTACCTATAAACACACCACAGAGTACCCAATCTACCCCCGTATCACGTAAACCTCACTCCAGCTACTGCTTCACAAATAAAGCCACAAACCACCATCCCTGCACAACAGAAGGAGTCGCCTTCGGTAAGTAGCCTTACACACACACAACTACCCCTACACTTGCCACCGATCACCATTGCCTATACTTATACTTATACAACAATGTATCCCACTCTCATGGTGACCTTACCCCTCGGTTACACACAACTCACCATCCACAAGCTCCATTCCCGTCCTTATGACATCTCTCGTTCACTCCTCTCCCGCATACAATTGACTGCCTACACGTACACTCCTCTCTACTGTTTACTCCCTCTCTTCCCTTAGACTTCGACTTCCATCTCCTTGACGAGGAGCACCTCTATTAACCTGTACACACAATCTTACCAGGTTTACCCTAAATTAGTTTAAAATTTTAAAATTTCTCATACCTCTTGCTTCTATCCTCCGATATCTCCCATAAATACCGCGACCTCACCTCCTTCCAAACAGTTCTCCTTCTGCACTCACCTTCGATTACTCCAATTACTGCTTTTCCTACAATCATCTCCCTCTCTCACTCCCGCACTCTCTGTTTTCCCTTTTCTTTTCTTTCTTCTCCTCCTCCATTCTCTCTGCCCGATGCCCCCCTTTTTATACATATCCCAAACTCACATCCCAACCGTTGATTCCACCCATTCCATACTAACCATCCATCTCACTCTCCCTCATTGATCTAGGCTATTACATTAACCCTATAGAATTTTTAGTTATATTTTTATTTATTTCGTGATTTAAACTTCTTTAAAGGAATATTTCTGTAACCCTATTGGGCATTCTGATTTACTGTATAAGAAATGTAAACCCTAAACCAATAACTACTTCCGCTATTATTTTATCGATTCAATAATTTCCTTTTCATTAAGTATTGGACCTTTATAGTTGGTATCAAAGCTGCGTTCCTCGGAACCATTCTTTGCATAAAAGAATAACATTATTTAATATAACCCGATACTCAACCTTTCCTTATGAAATGCAGGTACAAAGACATGAGTAGAGGAAGGCCCCTACTGAATAGAGCAGTCCGAGATCGGTTGCTTAGAGAGGATATCGATCGGCTCTTCGAGATGCTAGAGAGATTCATCTTTTTCCAGCACGCCAAGGAAGAGAAGAGAGAGTTGTCTAACCCTTCACCACTGCTATAGTATGAGCCACCCCTAGAACGGATAGATCTAGTGCCACCTCGATACTACCCTTCTCCCCCACCATATCATTAGGCATTGCCATAGTATAACCCAGTACTCCCATCATACAATCAAGTACCACCACAGGGTCACCCAGTCCCTCCCTAGCATAATCTAGTCCCTCTTCCATAGGACCCAATTTCACCCGTGATGGATATATGCTACATTGAGAGGTACAAGAGACTTAACCCATCTACTTTATCATAGGCATCCACTTTTGAAAAAATAGAGTATTGGTTGGCAGAGATGGAGAAGGCCTTCGCGACTCTTAGAGTGGTTCCCGAATAGAAGGTCACACTTACTACCTACAAGCTCGTAGGTGAGGCATGTCGTTTGTGGAAACTGAAGCAGGCCACCTTGCCCATTCTGATCACCTAGGAATACTTTCTAGCAGCTTTCAATGCAGAGTACCTCTCAAAGCACCTTCAAGATCTGAAGAGAATGGAGTTTGCACACTTAGTCCAAGGTGATATGTGAGTGTGTGAGTAAACCTGAAAATTTTTATAGTTGGGCTAATACTCTCATAAGAGTATTGTAGACGAAGGTAGAAAGGTAAAGAAGTTTGAGTGGGGCTTCTTTTATGAGATCAGATAACAATTGTATGTTTTCGAGCTCAGCACCTACTCAGCAATTATGGCCATGGTATAGTTGATAGAGAGAAACCTCCGCATCTTTCCTCCAGTAGTGGGTAATACCAGGCCCCTGTTCCACATCGCAGGCCAACACCTATCGTACCGATTCAGCAGAATAAGAGACCTAGGCCTACGACTCAAGCTCCTCCTCAAGCCCCGATAATAAGATTCAGCAGGACTTGCTAACACTGTGACAAGAATCATGGGGACCGACCCTACTATCACCTCAACAATACCAGCCGTATATATGGAAGTGTTCAACATTACGCGAGAGAGTACCCACAGAATCAGATTCAGGTCAGACCTCCAATCTAGGGTAGAGCATACACCATCACCCAATAGGATGCTGAAGACAACCCGAAAGTGATACAGGGTACGTATACTATCTGTAATCACCTTACACATATTTTAATTGATACTGGTGCTTCGCATCCTTTTGTTTCGCATACTTTCACAAAAAAATTGAATATGTTATCTGAAAGTCTTAATTCTATGTTGTTCGTGTCTACACTAGGAATAGGACATTATTAGGGAATATATAATATACAAAGCTTGTATCGTAGAAATAATAGGTGAGAAACTGTGTGTAGACCTGATAGCACTAGACACAGGAGATTTTGATGTAATTCTGAGAATGAACTGGTTAGCAGCGTATCATGCCACTGTAAATTATTTTCATAAGACACTTATATTCAATCTTATTAACAAAAAGTTTTTTTATGAATTAATAAAGGTTTTAAATATTATTCCCTCATGATAACTGCATTATTTATATGATGCTTTAACTCAGTTGTTCTTTTATATATTAGGCAAGCCTAAGAAAAAAATTTACATTCAAGAGATTCATGTGGTCAAGATTTTTTGGATGTATTTTCTTATAAACTATAAGGACTGTTAGTGGATAGGGAAGTGTAATTTACCATAGATCTTATGCCAAACACCTAGCCCATTTTTGTTGCCCCTTACTGTATAAGTCATGTTGAGATGGAAGAACTAAAAAAACATATTAGAGAATTGTAAGATAGTGGGTTCATCCGATACAATATATCTCCTTCGGGTGCTGGAGTCACGTTTACAAGAAAAGGGGATGGGTCTCTGAGGTTGTGTATTAACTACAAGAGATTGAACATGGCCATAATCAAGAACAAGTACCCTCTCCCCAAAATCCATAATCTTTTCGATCAGTTACAAAGTGTTTAGATTTTTTTAAGATTAACTTGCGTTCGGGTTATCATCAGGTAAAGATCATGACAGAAGACATCCCTATTAAGGCCTTCAGAACCTGGTACGAGTACTATGAGTTCCTGATTAAGCCATTTGGGTTGACCAATGCACCTGCCATCTTTATGGATTTGATGAATAGGGTCTTCAGACAGTTCTTGGATCAATTCATAATAGTGTTTATTCATGATATCCTGGTCTATTTAAATAGCAGAGAGGAACATGTTCAACACTTGACTCAGGTTTTGCAGGTCTTTAGGAAAAAAAAGCTATATGCAAAACTGAGCAAGTATAGGTTTTGGCTTGAGCAGACTAACTTCCTAGGGAACATAATATCAAAGGATAAGGTGTCAGTGAATCCCAAAAAGATTGACGCAGTAATGGGTTAGGAAAAATTGACTTCGGTTAAGGAAGTTCGAAGTTTTCTAGGTATGACATGTTATTACCGCAGGTTTATAGAAGGGTTTTCAAGCCTACCTGTCCCCCTGATCTAACTTACAAAGAAAAACGTCAAGTTTGAGTGGAATGATAACTGTGAAAGGAGTTTTATAGAACTCAAGAAGCGATTTACTACCGTGCTAGTTTTAGCTCTGCCGAGTGGAATTGGTGGATATATAGTATACAGTGATGCTTCCTACCTAGGATTGGGTTGCATTCTGATGTAGCACGAAAAGGTCATAACTTATGGGTCCAGCTAGCCAAAAAATCATAAAAAAAATTATCCCACCCATGACTTGGAACTTGCCGCTATTATCTACACCTTGAAGACCTGGCGGCACTACTTATATGGAGAGAATTTTGAGATTTATACAGACTATAAGATCTTAAAGCATATATTCACTCAAAATGATCTTAATATGCATTAGAAGTGTTGGATAGAGCTCCTCAAGGACTATGATTGGAAGAATTTGTATCATTTGGGCAAGAAAAATATGGTAGCTGACGTGCTCAATGGAAAAAGTACAGGTATGTTAGCTCCCTTAATGATTTCTGAATGTAGGGTAATAGGTACTGCACAACAAATACAGGTTTAAGACTTGAAGAGGGTTACATACTTGGCCTACATAATTGTTCAAGACGAATTAATTCAAAGAATAAAGAAGCCCAACTGACTAATGCCACTTTAGGAGCTCTCAAAAAGGACACAGAACATGGCATAAATCCAAAATTCCAAGCCTTTACCGATGGGTTACTCAGGTTCTAAAATAGGGTGTGTGTTCAAAATAATAGTGAACTAAAAATAGATATCATGACAGAGACTCACAGTTCAAAGTTCGCCATACATTCTGAAAGTACTAAGATGTTTTAAAACATGAAACCCCGATTCTAGTGGAGTAGGATGAAAAGGAAAATTGTTGATTTCATCTCCAAATGCCTTTTATGTCACTAAGTTGAGGCAGAGTAGCAACCTCAGGCGGACTACATCAGCCACTATAAATTCCGGAGTGTAAATGGGAACATATCACTGTGAATTTTATAATTGAGTTATCTATGGCATGCTCGGGCGTGATGCAATCTGGATAATTATTGACCGACTCACCAAGTTCTTTCACTTCTTGGTCATCAAAAAGATTGACCCCTTAGATAAGCTAGCAAGAATCTATATCGGGGAGATAGTCAAACTACATGGAGTTTCGATGACAGTAGTATCAAACAGGGACCCCAGGTTTACATATCAATTTTGGCCAAATTTTCAGCAAATAATGGGAATGAAACTGTCCTTTAGCACAACATTCCACCATCAAACAGATGAACAATCATAATGAAACATTCATACACTGGCGGATACGCTTAGGGCTTGTGTCTTAGACTCCGAAGGACATTAGAACAATCACTTATCCTTGATAGAGTTTGCCTGCAATAACAGTTATCAAGCAAGTATCGGCATGGCTCTGTATGAGGCATTATACGACCGACCCTATAGATCGCTGATTTGTTGGGAAGAGGTGGGTGATAGAAAATTGATTAGCCTAGACATTGTAGATGAGACCACAGTGAAGATAGTTAAAACCAAGAGGAACATCCAGACAGCTAAGAGTAGGTAGAAGAGTTATGCGGACACCCGAATGAGAGATTTGAAATTTGAGAAGGGTGATCGAGTGTTTCTTAAGGTCACCCCCTTTAAGGGTATTAGCAGATTTAGAAAGAGGGAAAAGTTAAACCTCCAATTCATCATACCATTTAAGATTTTGGATAGGGTTGGTACCTCTCCCTATAGACTAGCACTACCTCCAGAACTATTCAGAGTTCATAATGTATTTCATGTGTCTATACTACACCAGAACAACTTGAACCTCTCACATATCTTGTCTTATGAGCCACTTTCACTCCAAAAAGATCTATCATACGAGGAGGTATTGGAAAGTATTTTGGCTTAGAAGATCAGAGTGTTTTGTAATAGAGAAATTTCCTTCATCAAGGTCTTATGGCAGAATCACTCGAAGGATGAGGCCACTTAGGAGATAGAATCAGACTTGAGGGCCCAATATCCCCCAACTGTTTAACTAGTGAGAGAGCACCAAATTTAAGGGACCAAATTTTTTCTTAAGTAGGGGAAAGTTGTAATACTCGGGCCCAAAAATTAGGTCCGGGATAATTTAATAATAATAATAAAATAAATTCAAATATTTAATTTTAATTTTTATTGAATTTTTTAAAGAAAATTGTGTTTAAATAAGAGAGGACCTATTTTTTTAAAAAAATTAAAAAACTTATATAAAAATAAAATTTATGAAACTTTGGCCACGTGGACTACCACGTCAGCAACACGGCTGATCTACATGCGCCGCATGGCAAACACGTGGACATGCATCCATATGGGAAGCCACATGGGTGATCTGCGTGCCAGCAGATCCAACGGCTAGAATTGTCTCCCGTGCGCATGGACAGCCCAGGTCCATTTCCTTTTTAAGCACGATCGAACAACTGGATTTGATTAGATCATGCAGCCCAGATGAATTCTTCAAATAAGAGCGATCAAACGGTGGTGAGTGGATAATGTGTTCTTACATGGACGGTAGTATTGCATTCCCAAAACCCTAACCAAAGACGCACTTGAGCTCGCTAGAAAAGAAGAAGAAAGGCAACTAGAAAGAAAATCGACCGCCGTTGTCGCCACACCAGAGCCACCACCGACACCAGAAAGGTATTTTTCCCCTTTTCTCGTTCGAAATTCGATTCTAAACCTACCTATATCCATATCAGACCCAAAAGACCACGGGGTAAGCCAAAAATCATGAACGGAGCTCGATAAAGCCCCTACGGTCGTGACCCAAAACCCCTTTGATGAGCCCTTTCTCACTTCCCATTTTCTCAATTCTTTGACTTTTGTGTTCCTCATCTCCTTCTTATGCAGGTTGGCCAAAAAGAAGCCTCGACTGTGAGAGAGGAACGGCAGAGCCACCGCACTAAAAAATTCCTCCACCAGTAAAGCCTCGATTTTCCACTTTTTTGGCCGATAGAGGCCACCTAATCTTGTAGTTTGCAGGTTTTCATACAAAACTAGCCGAAAATGGCCAGGCTAAGAGGGGACGCCACCGTAGACGACGGAGTTGGCGTTGAAGCATGGCGGCACCGCTGTGCCATAACCCTAAACCAGCCAAAAAAATTTTAAAATTCTAATTTTAGCTTTTTTAGGGTATTTTGAAATTTGTAACGCGTGTTTTTAATTTTTATAGAGAAAACTCAGAAAATTCGAGAACCGTCAGAAAACACAGTAAAAAATGGTATTTTGAACACCGACCCGGGGTAAGAATCCCTCACTTTTTGTTTTCATTACAATAAATTAAAGTTTAATAATTAATAACGGTGTTGTAACGGCCCCGGAAATTTAAATGAAGATGTATGTATTAAAAATTTTAAATGCGGAAGCGAAATAAAAATTCTGATTAACATCCCTTACACAATAACTATAAACGTATTCAACGTATGAAAGAATAAGCCAATTAAAAAAAAATACTTGAAATAAAAACTAGAAATAGAACTATAAAATCTTTAGGCGTCTAACTCGCCGTCTTTCTGCAGAACGGGCTCAGGAACCACGTCTTCCTGATCTGAAATGGTTAAGTAAGGAATGAGCTACACTAGCCCAGTAAAGACATCACACTATCTGACTGCCACAGAAGTAAAGGTTGGTAGAAAACAAAAACGACCAAAGGAGCATAATTTATAACAAACTCATTTATTAATAATAAACACCTTTACTGTCCATTAATCTCGATGAGATTCTTGAAAATAACATATGAAATAATAACATTATAACCATCATAAAATCATATACACTTTGTAATATAACACATGTTATACTTTTGCACTTCAATAATCAGACAAAAATTCTCCTCTTTTACCAGCCTACTAGTATCCATAGGGATCCAAAGGGGGTCCCCGCTACACGTGAACCATTAACATTAATAACCTGATTCCAGGGCTGTCCCCATACCCCGTCTAGTATGGGCGTCAAAACCATAAACCTCAATACCCCGTCTGGTATGAGGGTGAAACGGGTCGTCCCCATACCCCGTCCGGTATGGGCGCTAAAATACATTAAGTCTCCATACCCTGTCCGATATGAGAGACCACGTTCCCAGTAGGGTTCCCTACGGACCCAGTCCATCCACCATCTCCCAGGATATCTAGTTAGGTTGTCCACATTATTCATTTATCAATTCACATAAACTTGCATTGGTTCCTGTAATAAAACAACCCTAGGGCCCTCGGTGGGCCAAAAAATCATAAAAAACCGAGACTTACTGGCGGTGGAGCTCTCGGGTGCAGCGGCTTCTCCGGTGCAAGTCGCGATTTGATGTTTTGCTCCGGTCAACTTGTAGAGAAAAGGGCGGTGATCACAACGGTGTAAAAATTGCATCGAACGGGAACCGATAAGGGCCTCATCGGAGGCAAAAACTGAGGGAAGACGCGGCGGCGCCGCTGGACTTCGACGGTGTTTTCCGGGCGATTGGCCAGTGGTTTGGCTCCGATTTGGCCATAGGTGGATTTAGCATCAAAAAACGAGCCAATATGAGAAAATTTACCTCGTTTGGCGGTCAGAAAACCCTATGGTGCGGTGGCGGCCGGCTCCTCCGGTGACTGGTTCTTCTTCTCCGGTGAGGGTACTGGTGGCTAGGGTTTCGGGTCAGGTGTGGGTGAGGTTATTTATAACATTCCCTTTTTAATCTTAGCTGTCCATCACGATTTAATCTGGGCCGTCCGATCGCGATTAAAATAGAAATAATTCTAGGCCGTCCATCGCGATGCAATTTGGGCCGTCTGTGCGTGATTCAATCTGGACCGTCCGCACGCATGAGATCTGGGCCGTCCGTGCACGTGAGATCTGGGCCGTCCGCACACGTGAGATCTGGACCGTTCGATCGCGTGCACGCGGATCACCCACGTGGCTTCGTCCCGCGTGGCCTCCCGCATCAGCTTCCTTGCCACGCGGCGTGTTCTGATTGGTCGGGGCTGCTGACTGGGCTGCTGACTTGGCACAACTTTTCTAAATTGAGTGTTATAACTCTCCCCCTTTAAAGAAATTTGGTCCCCCAAATTTGCCTCTTACTCTTGGTCGAACAAATGGGGATACTGGGCTCTAAAATCTTATTCTAGCTCTCAGGTAGCCTCCCTTGGCGTGTGGTTCTGCCACACGACCTTTACAAATGATATTTCCCTGTTGTGGAGTATCCTGCTCTTTCGGTCCGTGATACCGACTGATACTTCTTCATAAGATAAGTCCTCTTGGAGTGGAAGCGGTTCATGAGCCAAGACATGAGAGGGGTCCGAGTTGTACTTACGTATCATGGATACGTGGAACACATTGTGGACCTTGGAGAGCTCTGGAGGCAGTGCTAGTATGTAGGCAGCAGTACCAATCCTGTCTAAGATTTCAAAAGGTCCAATAAATCGGGGGTTCAATTTTTCCCTCCAGCCAAACCTCCTAATTCCCTTGAAAGGAGTGACCTTAAGGAACACCCGGTTGCCTTTCTCAAATGCTAGATCTCTCCTTCGGGTTTCCGCATAACTCTTTTGCCTACTTTAAGCTGTCTGAATGTTCTTTCTGATTTTAACTATTTTAAACGTGGTCTCCTTTACTAACTCCGGGCTGAACAATCTTCTATCGCCCACTTCTTCCCAACAAATCGGTGATCTGCACGGGTGCCCATATAACGCCTCATATGGAGCTATGCCGATGCTTGCTTGGTAACTGTTGTTGTAGGCAAACTCTACTGGGGGTAGATGGTCGTCCCAATGGCCCCCGGAGTCAAGGACACATGCTCGGAGCATATCCTCAAGTGTACGAATTGTCCTTTCTGATTGTCCATCAGTCTGAGGATGGAAGGCAGTACTGAGAGACAGCTTTGTTCCCATGGCTTGCTGAAAGCTACTCCAAAACCAAAAAGTGAACCTGGGGTCCCTGTCGGATACTACTGTTACTGAAACTCCATGCAATCTGACTATTTTTTGGATATACATTCTTGCCAACTTGTCCAAGGGATCGGTCAGTCTGATGGCCAAGAAGTGGGAAGATTTGGTAAGCCGGTCAACGATTACCCAGATAGCGTCATGTCCTGAACGTGCCTTGGGTAATCCCGTTACGAAGTCCATGGTGATGTGTTCCCACTTCCACTCCAGAATCGGTAACAGCTGAAGTAGCCCACTTGGGCGCTGATGCTCTACCTTGACTTGCTGACATACTAAGCACTTGGATACAAAGTTGGCTATGTCTCTCTTCATCCCATTCCACCAAAACCGGGGTCGCATGCCTTGGTACATTTTGGTGCTTCCTGGATGCATGGCAAACTTCAAGCTATGAGACTTTGTCATGATGTCTCTCTTTAACTCACTGTCATCTAGGACACACACCCTGTCTTGGAAACAGAGTAATCCATCGGCAGAGATTCAGAATTCTGAGCTCACTCCCTATTTTGCATCCTTCTTGCGGGCTACCAGGGCGGGGGTCGACTGACTAGGCTTCCCTTATTCTCTGGATTAACTTGGGCTGTCAGGCGGCCCAAACATGTGACTCTCCTCAAGTCCTGAAGTCGAACCTGTTGTGTGGCCCTAATTTGCTTGCATTCTGAAACCATCAAATGGGCTAAGATACCTGCACTTTTCCTATTGAGAGCATCTGCTACCACGTTGCCCTTACCCGGATGGTATAAGATATCACAATCATAGCCTTTAAGGAGTTCCATCCACCTTCTCTGACGCATGTTGAGATCCTTCTAAGTGAATATATGTTTCAAACTCTTATGATCGGTATAGATCTAAAAAGTCTCTCCGTATTAGTAGTGGCACCAAGTTTTTAAGGCGTGTATGATTGTGGCAAGCTCCAAGTCATGGGTGGGATAATTCTTCTCATGATTCTTTAACTGCCTGGACCCATATGCTATGACCTTTCCATGCTGCATCAGGACACAACCCAGGCCTAGATAGGAGGCATCACTATAAACTGTATATCCCCCCCTGATCCACTCGGTAAGGCTAGTATGGGTGCAGTAGTCAGCCGCTTTTTTAATTCTGAAAAACTTCTTTCGCAGTCCTCATTCCACTCAAATTTGACATTCTTCTTTGTGAGTCGGGTTAGAGGAGCTGCTAGGCTGGAGAATCCTTCAACAAACCTGCGGTAATAACCTGCCATCCCCAGGAAACTCTGGATTTCCTTAACTGATATCAACTTCTCCCAGCCAAGTACCGCTTCAACTTTTTCAGGAATCACTAATACTCCTTCCTTCGATATGATGTGTCCTAGGAAGGCGGTCTGCTCAAGCCAGAATCCACACTTACTCAATTTTACATATAACTTCTTGTTTCTGAGGACCTGCAAAACTTGGGTAAGATGGTGAGCATGTTCTTCTCTATTTTTTTAGTAGACTAAGATGTCATCGATGAACACGATAACAAATTGATCCAAGAACTCTCTGAAGACTCTGTTCATCAGATCCATAAAGATTGTCGGGGCGTTGGTTAGCCCAAATGGCATGACCAGGAACTCATAGTGTCCGTACCTAGTTCGAAAGGCTGTCTTGGGGATGTTTTCTTTTCTTATCTTCACCTGATGGTAACCTGATCGCATGTCTATTTTAGAGAAGACTTATGCACCCTATAGCTGATCGAAGAGGTCATTAATTCTGGGAAGGGGATATTTGTTCTTGATCGTAACCTTATTCAATCCTCTGTAATCAATACACAGTCTCAACGTTCCATCTCCCTTCCTTGTAAAAGTGACTCCAGCACCCCAAGGGGACACACTGTGTCTAATAAAACAACTGTCTTGCAATTCAGTGATCTATTTCCTCAGCTCTTCCATCTCAATGCGGCTTATACGGTAAGGAGCAACCGAAATGGGCTGAGTGCCTGGCTATAAGTCTATAGTGAACTCGACTTCCCTGTCCACTGGCAGTCCGGGTAGTTCATTCGGAAATACATCTGGAAAGTCTCAGACTACCAGAATCTCTTGGATACAAATTTTCTTCTTGGGTTTGCCTAGTTAGAGAAAATAGTAAAATTAAGATACTAAAAAATTAAGAAACTTACCATCAAGGAATAAGTACTAAATGATTTTATTAATTTGTAAATGACTCCTCATTGGCATGATTAAATACAACCTTCTTGTTAAAGCAATCTATGGTGGCGTATTGCGCCGCTAACCAATCCATTCCTAAGATTACATCAAAATCTCCCGTGTCTAACCCTATCAGGTCTACACTCAGTTTTCTATTTGCTATCTCCATGGTACAAGCCCGATAGATAACTGTTCCTAATAGTGTTTCACCCCCAGTAGTAGACACAAATAACAATAAATCAAGTTTATCAAGTGATACATTAAGTTTGGAAGCAAAAACATGTGAAATAAATGAATGCGATGCACCAATATCAAATAAAACATGAGCAATATGGTCACAGATAGTGTACATACCCTGTACCACGTTTGGGTCGGCGTCGGCATCCTGCTGGGTAAGGTTGTAAACCCTGCCCTGAAAAGGAGGTCTTCCTTTGTTCTGGTTCCTCGGGCACTCTCTCGCATAGTGCTGGGCACTACCACATATGCGACAGGTGTTGTTGGGGCGGTAGCATGGTCGGTCCCCGTGATCCCTACCACAGTGCTGGTAGATCTTTCTACGTGCTGCTCCTGGAGCCTGAGGAAGGGCCTGGATCACTGGTCTGGGCCTCTTATTTGGTTGGACCAGTGCAATAGGTGCTGGTCTGCAAGGTGGAGCTAAGGGTCGATGACTCCCTGCTGACTGAGGACGGGTGTTGAAACTCCTCTCCACAATCTGTGACTTTGCTAGAAAGGCTGAGTATGTCTTGAGCTCCAGTACTAATAAGTGTTGCTTGATTTCTGGGCAGAGGCCCTACTGGAATCTCCTGGCCTTCCTGCCTTCATCCGTCAATGTCTCTAGGGAGTATCGGCCCAGCTCTAGGAACTTACTAGCATATTCCGATACCGTCATGTTTCTCTGGACCAGCTGAACAAACTCCATCTCCTTCAGGTGTCGGATGTGCTCAGGGAGATACTCCGCATGGAAGGCCGCTAAGAACTGCTCCCAAGTGGCTAGTGTAGGCAGGGTGGTCTGCTTGAGCTCCCACCAACGACCTGCTTCCCCTACCAGCATGTAGGAAGCAAGGGCAGCTCTTTGCTCAGGAACCACTCCCAAGGTCTTGAAAGCTCTTTCAGTCTCTACCAACCAGTACTGGGCATCTTCAAAAGAGGATCCCCCTGTAAAAGTGGAAGGGTTCAGTCTCCTGTACCTCTCTATGTAGCCTGGGTCAATCAAGGGACTGGGCCCGGCTGGGGATAGACTGGGGGGCCCTGTGGTGGTACTTGCTGATATGGTCGGGACACTGGATTACTGCGGCGGTGGTGCCAGGTGGCACTGTGGTGGAGCAGGCTCGTGCCGAGGTGGCTCGGGATCCGCTTGTTGTAGCGGTGGCTTAACCCGTGGTAGTGGGGGAGGTTCGGGTAACTCCCTTCTCTCCTCTAGACCTTGCTGGGTGGCCATGATCCTTTCCAGCATCTCAAATATTCTGTCCACATCTTCTCGAAGCGAATCATCCCGAGCTGCTCGGTTTAGTGGGGGTCTTCTTCTCCTCATTTCTTTGCACCTATATTTCACAAGAAAGAGTTGAGTAACGATTTATCGGTGGGTATTTCTCTAAGCATTATTGTGTAAGGGATGAGTCCGAGGAACGCAGCTCTGATACCAGCTGTAACGGCACCGAAAATTTAAATGAAGATGTATCTATTAAAAATTTTAAATGCGGAAGCGAAATAAAAATTCTGATTAACATCCCTTACACAATAACCATAAGTGTATTCAACGTATGAAAGAATAAGCTAATGAAAAGAAATACTCGAAATAAAAACTATAAATAGAACTATAAAATCTTTAGGCGTCTAACTCGCCGTCTTCCTGCGGAACGGGCTCGGGAACCACGTCTTCCTCATATAAAATGGTTAAGTAAGGAATGAGCTACACTAACCCAGTAAAGACATCACACTATCTTACTGCCACAGAAGTAAAGGTTGGTAGAAAACAAAAATGACTAATGGAGCATAATTTATAACGAACTCATTTATTAATAATAAAAACTTTTACTGTCCACTTACCTCGGTGAGATTCATGAAAATAACATATGAAAATAATAGCATTATAACCATCATAAAATCATATACACTTTGTAACATAACACATGTTATACTTTTGCACTTCAATAATCAGACAACAATTCTCCTCTTTTACCAGCCTACTAATATCCATGGGGATCCATAGGGGGTCCCTACTACAAGTGAACCATTAACAATAATAACCTGATTCCAGGGCCGTCCCCATACCCCGTCCTCTATGGACGCCAAAACCATAAACCTCAATACTCGGTCCAGTATGAGGGTGAAACGGGTCGTCCCCATACCCCGTCCGGTATAAGCGCCAAAACTATAAACCTCAATACCTCGTCCAGTATGAGGGTGAAACGGGCCGTCTCCATACCTCGTCCAATATGGGCGCCAAAATATATAAGGTCTCCATACCCCGTCTGATATGAGAGACCACGTTCTCGGTAGGGTTCCCTACAGACCCGGTCCGTCTACCATCTTCCAGGATATCTAGTTAGGTTGTCCACATTATCTATTTATCAATTCACATAACTTTTTTCCCCTTTTCTTTAGTCTCAATTATCAAATCAAACATAAACACGTAAACCAGTAATGAACACCAAATAAAGGCAATACAATATCGGGTTCACAATAATTCAAAGCATAATAAATGAAACCGTGATTCATGTATACGAAACTATAGAATAAACACATCAAGCACCATACTGCATTCAAAACTATAAAATAAATCAAACAACACCTGACCGAAAAATATCAGATTCGGGCTCCATTGGCAACCTTAATCAATTATACATATCTATTAAGTCATAAACTACCGTTTTATCATTTATTAGGCCTTAATGCCATGATAGGAAATAGGGTGAGAGATCCTTACTTGTTTCGGGGTCTGAAATCGGCTCTACAATGTGCGTACAAGCTGTTCCTAAATTTTTTAAATTTTTTCCGAAAAACTGAAACGCACCACCGGTACCTGCACGTGTCCCAAAAAATCCCAAATCAGACCCAGGGCCCCTTTTGGGCCAATATCGGAATTCCGGCACGGCGGCTCCGCTGTGCTCTGGCGACAGTACCACCATCCGCGGCGACGATTTGCCTCGGGTTGGCCGTTTTCGGCCAAATTCGGCCAAACTTGCATTGGTTCCTACGATAAAACAGCCCTAGGGCCCTCGGTGGGCCAAAAAATCACGAAAAACTGAGACTTACCAGCAGCGGAGCTCTCAGGTGCGGCGGCTTCTCAGGCGCGAGTCGCGATTTGATGTTTTACTCCGGTTAACTTGTAGAGAAAAGGACGGTGATCACAGTGGTGTAAAAATTGCATCGAACGGGAACCAAAAAGGGCCTCATCAGAGGCAAAAATCGAGGGATGCTGCGGCGACGCCGCTGGACTTCAGTGGTGTTTTCTAGCCGATTAGCCGGTAGTTTGGCTCCGATTTGGCCATAGGCAGATTTAGCATCGAAAAACGAGCCAAGGGGAGAAAATTTACCCCATTTGGCGGTCGAAAAACCCTCTGGTGCGGTGGCGGGTGGCGGCGGCCAGCTCCTCCAGTGACTTAGTTCTTCTTCTCCGGCGAGGGTACTGGAGGCTAGGGTTTGAGGTCGGGTGTGGGTGAGGTTATTTATAACCTTCCCCTTATAATCTTAGCCGTCCATCACGATTTAATCTGGACCGTCCGATCGCGATTAAAATGGGAATAAATATGGGCCGTCCATCGCGATGCGATCTGGGCCGTCCGTGCATGATTCAATCTGGGTCGTCCGCACGCGTGAGATCTAGGCCGTCCGTGCGCGTGAGATCTGGGCCATCTGCACGCGTGAGATCTGGATTGTTCGATTGCGTGCACGCAGATCGCCCACGTGGCTCCGTCCTGCGTGGCCTCCTGCGTCAGCTTCCTTGCCACGCGGCGTGTTCTGATTGGCCGGGACTGCTGACTGGGTTGCTGACATGGCACAACTTTCTTGAATTCCGTTTTGACCCCCGGTTTCTGATTTTCTTTTCAAAAACACTCCCATAATCCAAATTTTCACATTTTTTTCTCAAAATCAATTTCAATTAAATCCCAAAAATAATTTTACCCTATTTTATCATTATTATTATTTTTATTTTTATTAAATTAAATTAAATTAAATTAAAACCTTATAAATTAAATATTAAAAAATTAAACTAAAATTCTAATATAAATTAAAATGAATTAAAAAATAAAAATAATAAAATTTGGGTGTTACAATTTATGAATATTAGAAATTCCTAATTGATTGAATACAGGTCACCAGTAGAGCTGGTAATTGGTCAGTATAAATTGTTTATTTTACCTTTACTATTTATCTATTAGTAGGATGTATTTTTTTGCTTGTCGCGTGCTCTTTCATTTTTAGATTCATTTGCCATCTCGTCATTGATTGTTTAATTATTTTTTTCATTTGTTGATTGATTGAAATAAAGGCCCTAATCATGTTTTTCTTAATTGTTATAGTGTCAATTCGTATTATCTGTTTAGATAACATTCCATAGATATGCAAATATTAAATATTTGTGTAATTAGTGGTTTATTGATGGCGTAAATATGAGTATAGAAGGGCTTACTGGGTATCATGAGAAATGGTGTATGGACAGTACATAGGACAAACCCTATCATGGATAGTTTTTAAGTCGGACGGGGCTAGAAGTCCCATATCGGAAGGGGTTGGGACGTATTGGTTCACCCTCATATTGGACGGATTATTTAGGTAGTGGTATGTTTGGCATTCATTACCAGACGAGGTATGGGGACGGTCGATTAATCAGTAAATTGGATAATGGGTCCACAAGTGGGAGGAACCCTTATGGACCCCCAGAGGTACCGATAAGTATGTGAAAAGGTAATGTTGATGATTATTATTCCTTGGAATGCATGATGAATTGTTATATTAATTGTTATCTTCACAAGTCGAATAGAGAACTTAAAAGGTGAGTATGAAACTTACGTTTTCAAATCAAATGAATTTACTTAAAAAGAAAAATAGTTCCATTGGTTGTTTTATGATTTTTACCAACATTTGATTTTTTGTGTCAGTGTTAAGCGTTGACATTCTTAATAGGCTAGTATAGCTCATCCCTCTTGTTTAAACACTTCATATCAGGAAGATTAAGGTCCAGATCCTGATTAGTAAGAAAGTTATGAATAAAAGCTGTCTCTCGCATCCCATCATAATTGCTCAGCAAACGTTAACCCTATAGGATATTTAGTTATATTTTTATTTATTCCATTATTTGAACTTCCTTAAAGGGATATTCTCGTAGCCCTATTGGACATCCTGATTTACTATGTAGAAAATGTAAATCATAAACCAATGACTACTTCAGCTATTATTTTACCGATTCAATAATTTCCTTTCCATTGAGTATTGGGCCTTTTCACCACAGACAATACAGTTATACATATGTATATGTGTGTGTCAATTAGTTGATATTATAAACTCTTGAACCAAACAAGTTTTATCAATTGAGCTTATTATATACTTTAAGATAATTAATTAATATAATTTTTTAATAGTATTTTAGAAATAATAAATAAACTTCAATTACACAATGCATACTAGTAAAGAGATAATATTTTTTTTTAAAATATTTTTAATATATTTTTTAGAATGGATTTATATGTTGGATGAATTCAAAATTAAAAATATTTTATGAAAATATTTATTTTTATGATAATTATGTTATTTAAAGAATCACCATTATATATTTAAAAGATATCGCCTTAAGAGACTGATATAATATGAGGAATAATTTAGTAAAACACAACTTAAAATACACAAAGAAGTAACGTTATATGTAATTGGTCATATATTTACCTTGCAAAGGCCCAATACTCAATGAAATGAATATATTGAATTAGTAAAATAATAACGGAAGCAATTATTAGTTTAGGATTTACATTCTTCGCACAGTAAATCAGGATGCCTAATAGGGCTATGAGAATATCCTTTTAAGTAAGTTAAAATAATGAAAATAATATATATATATATATGTAACTAAAATCCTATAAGGTTAACCTCCACTCGAAAACTCTTGTGGGATGTTGGAGGCAAACTTTTAGTCGCAACCTTTTTGCTGTTTAGGATCAGGATATTTGTCTTGATCTGAAATGGTTAAATAAAGGGGATAAGCTACATTATCCTACGAAGAATGTCAACACTTAACATCAATACGGAAAACCGAAGGTTGGTAAAAATCATAAAACAACCAATGGAGCTATTTTCTTTCTTAAATAAATTTATTTAATATAAAAACGTAAGTTTCATACCGACCCTTTTTCAGTTTCCAAAACTGGCTCATGAAGGCAGTAATCAGGATAATAATTTATTATACATTTAAAGGATTAATAATAGTAAACTTATCTTTTTACTCACTTACCAATACCTCTGGGGTCCATAGGGGTTCTTCCTATGCATGGACCCAATATCTAATTTATCAATTAACCAGTCGTCCCCAAACCCCATCTGATACTGAACGCCAAACATATCACTGCCTCAATACCTCGTCCGGTATGAGGGTGTGCTATACCTCCTAACCCCTTCCGGTATAAGATTTCTCAGCTCTGTTAGACTTAGGTAATGTCCATGGTAGGATTTTTTCTATGTACCAGATCCATACACCCTTCTCCAAGATACCCGATAAGCCTTTTATACACATATCCACACCATTAACCAGACACCGATTACACACAATCATTTCATATTTATAGATCAATAGTACGACATATAAATAGACAACACAAACAATCAAGAAAACATGATCAGGGCATTTATTTCAAATCAGTCAACATGTGAGAATAACAGCCAAGCAATCAATAAACGAGAAAATAATTAAAATTAATAAATAATAGCAATTTAGACATATATGAATAAATAGACAACACAGTTAGGGCAATTATACACTGAGCAGTTCCGAATCCATTAGTGACTTGTATTTAATTAATTTAGGGATTTCTAATATTTACAAAATACACCATTATTAATTAATAAACTTTAATTTACTGTAACGGGAGAAAATAGTGAGAGATTCTTACAATGGGTTGGTGTTCGAAACACTGCCTTTTTCACTGCACTTTTTGGTGGTTCTTAGGTTTTCTGGATTTTTTCTGCGAAAATCAAAAACACACGTCACTTATTCCAAAATACCCCAAAAGATTAGTAATAAGCATTTTTAAATTTTTCAACTGATTTAGGGTTCTGGCACAGCGGTGCCACTGTGCTCCGGCACCGTCTCCTCTCAAACTAGTCGTTTTCAGCCGATTTTGGTTGGTTTTGCACAAAAACCTATAAAAATGGGGTTAGGCAACCTCTGTTGGCCGAAAAAAAAAATTGAAACTTTACCCGTCGAGAGTTTTCTGGTGCGACCGCTCCGTCGTTCCTCTATCACGGTTGGGGGTTCTCTCTAGTCGACCAACACAATAAAATGATTAGGAGTACAATGGTAGCAAAATCAAAGGGAATAAAAAATGAGAAACAACTCACTGAAGCAGTTTTTGGGTCGTAGCTGCGGTGGCTTGGCCGAGCTCAGCTATTAGTTTATGGCTTTCCTTTTGGCTTTTTAGCTCCAATACAAGTATGGAGAGGCTTGAAATAAAATTTCAAATGAAATGGAGGAAAAAATCTACCTCTTTGACGTCGGAAGTGGCTCCAGTGCGGCGGTGACGGCGGTCAGTCTCTTTCCACTCACCCTTCTTCTTCTTCTCCAGTGAGGGCAGGTACGATTAGGGTTAGCGTTCCCTGGGATCGATGCTTAAATACACCTCCTAGTGTCGATTTGGGTCATCCGTGTAGGGACATATAGCCCTCTCCCATCCGTTGGATCGCTCTTATTTTAGAATAAATATGGACCGCACGGTCAGATTAAATCTGACTGTTCGATCGCAGCTGAAGAGGGAACAGATCTAGACCGTCTGTGCGTGCAGGAGGAGATCTGGATTATTGGATCTGTTCGCACGCGGATCGCCTGCGTTGCTTCTCGCATGGACACGTGTCCACGTGTCCACGTGTCTGCCACGTGGCACAGGGCGATTGGTCGCGTTGCTAACATAGTGGTACATATGGCTTAATTTTTATTATTCTTAGTTTTCTATATTTCTTTTCAAATAGATCCTTCTTTATTTCTACTTTGGCCTTGATTTTTGAAAATATTTTCAAATACATCTAAAACACAATTTTCTTTAAAATTTCAACAAAAAATTAAAATCAAATTTTTTAAATTTATTTTATTATTATGATTTAATTATCTTGGGCCTAAATCTGGGCCCAAGTGATACAACTCCCTCTCCCTTAAAAAATTTGGTCCCTCTAATTTGCCACTCTTTCACTAATCAAATATCTGGAGGTACTAGGTCCTAACGTCTAATTTTAGCTCCTAAGTGGTTTCGTCCTTCGAATGGTTTTGCCATAAGACCTTATCGAAGGAAATTTCTCTGTTATGAAATACTCTGCTCTTTCAGTCCAAAATATCAACATGTATCTCCTCGTAGGATAGATCATACTAGAGTGGAAGTGGCTCATAAGACAAGAGATGTGAGGAGTCTGGATTGTCCTTATGTAGCATAGACACATAAAATGCATTATGGACCCTAGATAGTTCTGGAGGTAGTGCTAACCTATAGGCAGACGTACCAACCCTGTCCAAGATCTCAAACGGTCTGACAAACCGGGGGTTTAACTTTTTCCTCTTCCCAAACTTGCTGAGACCTCTAAAAGGAGTGATCTTAAGGAACACTTGATCGCCCTTCTTAAATTCTAGATTTCTCTTTTAGGTGCCTACATTATTCTTCTGCCTACTCTGTGTTATCTGAATGTTCTTCCTGATTTTAACTATCTTCGTTGTGGTCTCATCTACAAGGCTTGGGCCAACTAATTTTTTATCACCCACATCTTCCCAACCGATCGGCGATCTATAGGGTCGGCCATACAATGCCTCATATGGAGCTATGTCAATACTTGCTTGATAATTTTTATTATAGGTGAACTCTATTAGGGGTAGGTTGTAATACCCCGACCCAAAAATTAGCCCGAGATAATTGTTTTTATTTTTTAAAAAATATTTTTTAAAGTAATATTATTTATTTTAATTTTATTTTATTGATTGTTTTTTAGAAAAATGAATTAGGAATGAAATTGAAAGTAATTTTGGAAAACAATAGTGAAATATTGGATTTAAAGGATGTTTTTGAAAGAAAAATTAGAAACAGGGGAGTTAAAATATAAAAAGAGAAAATTCAACCACGTAGGATGACCTAATTAGCAGCCACGACAAACTAGAGCATGCTGCGTGGCAAATCATGCTATATCGATGCCATACGAGAGGCCACACAGGTGATCCACGTGCCAAGCGATCCAACGATCTCAATCACGTTCCGCGCGCAGGACAGCTCAGATTCATTCCCTCTTTACAAGCTATTGGATAGACGAGATCAATTACAATAAACGGTCCATATTCTCCCATCCAATCGGCTTAAACAGACAATGAGCGACAACTCTCCTTGCTCCACGTCGATGCAAATGGATCATACAGATCGACGTGGGATACGTATTTAAACATCGCATCCCAGGAAACCCTAACCCTAGATGCACCTGCCTTCACCAAAGAAGAATAACCAGACACCATAGAAAGAGACCGAACCCCAATAGTCGCCATGCCGAAGCCACCGCCAATTTCCAAAAGATGTAAAATTTTCTCCTCTATGCTCGAAATAAAGGACGGTGGGTGAGCCGAAAATTGTGGGTAAAGCTCGGTGGTGCCGACACACCCAAAATATGCCCCTTCCCATTTCCTATTCCACACAATTCTTTTACTATTGTGTTCACTGTATTTTTCTGTGTAGGTTGGCCGAAGAAAAAACCCAAGTCGCAAAGGAAAATAAGTAGAGTCGTCACAACTGGAGACCTCCCCCTCCAGTAGGTTTGGTTTTTTTTATTTTTTTGACTAACCAAGACCTCCTAATGTATTTTTCTGCAGGGATACGTGTAAAACCAGCAAAAATTGGCCAAAATTGGCCAGGCCGAGGCGAACTGCTGCCGTGAGCGGCGGAGCCAGCGCGACCGCCATGTCAAGACCCTAAAACTTGCTAAAAATGATTTTCAACACCGATTTTGGATTTTATTTTTAAGTGTGTGACGAGTATTTTGATATCCACAAGAAAAATTCAAGAAATTCGAGACCCGTTAGGAGACGTAGTATATAGTACAACATTTTAAAACAATGATCTGGGTAAGCATCCCTCACTCTATTTTTTGTTACCGTAAATTGAGGTTTAATAATCAATAATCTTGTATTTTGTAAAAATTAGAAAAACTTTAATAATAATTACAGGTCACTAATTGACCCGAAACTAGTTAGTGTATGATTTTCATGGTTTACTGTTTATTTCCTCCTTTGTTGTTTAAGATGTTTACTATTTCATTGTGTGCATTAAATTTCTAGTTTAAAATGTGTTCTCGATTACTTGATTTATTTGGTTTCTCCTGTACTGTTTATTTGGTTATTTGGTTACTTCAGTATTCGGTTATGTTAAACTATATCACTTATTTAAATACCATTTAAATTAATCGACGAATATGAAATAAGATGTTGGTATTCTTTGGTGGTTGGTTAAGTGATGAGAGTCTAAATAAATGAAAGCCTATTGGGCACCTCGGAAAGGTGTGACGGACTCAGTACATATAGAACCTTACCATGGGCATTACCTCAATCGAATGGGGTTGAGAAGTCCCATACTAGAAGAGTTTTGGGAGATATGATTTACTCTCATATCGGAAGTGGTATCAAGGTGAATCCATTACCAGACGAGGTATAGGGATGGCCAGGTTAATTGTCAAATCTTGATACTAGGTCCATGAGTAGAGAGATATCCTATGGACTCCCAAGGGTCCTAATAAGTAGGTTAAAATGAAAAATTATTGATCTTATGCACGAAATTAAAATGTCACTTCATTATTTGCTTTCATAGGTTGTTTTCATAAAAATATATAACAGTAAGTATGGAATACAATGTTTTAGAATTATATGTATTTACTTAAATTAATGGTTCTATTAGTTATTTTGTGATTTTTACCTACATTTGATTTTTCGTATCGGTGATTAGTGTGATATTCTTACTGGGCTAGTGTAGCTCACCATTTCATTAACTATTTCGGATCAGGAAGACTAAGATGTAGATCTCAATCAGCAAGAAGGTTGTGAGTAATTAACCCCTAGGATATCTATTTATTTGTTTTTAATTAGCATTTATCTTTTTATGAACAAATGTAGAAGTAACATTCTCGTAACCTTATTGGGCATTCCAATTTGCTGTGTAATGAGTGAAAATCCTGATATTATTGCTCGCTTCCGCATTAAAGATAATAAATTCATTTTTTTTTAGTTCCAGACTTTTACAGTTTGTATCAAAGTCGTGTTCCTCGAAACCATTCCTTACACAGAGACTTAAAAATACCAAATAGAAACTATCATTTAACCCTTCTTTGTGAAATGCAGGTACAAGGATATGAGAAGAGGAAGACCTCCACTAAACCAAAGAGCCCGAGATGGTTCACTTCGAGAGGATGTTGATCGAATCTTTGAGATACTGGAGAGATAAATCTCTGTCCAACAGGCCTGAGATAAGAGGAGGGAGCTGTCTGATCCTCCCTCACTATCACAATTTGAGCCACCCTTGCAGCGGTAAGGTTCAGAGCCACCACAGTACGACCCCGCTCCTCCACCGTACCATCCAACACCATTACAATAGAATCTGTTGCCTCCCACCATTTAACCAGGTGCCGCCACAGAGCCACCCGGCCCCTCCTCAGCACAATTTAGTCCCTCTTCCATGGGACCTAATTTCGTCCATGATGAACCCAGCCTATATTGAAATGTATAAAAGACTAAACACATCTACATTTGCATAGGTATCCTCATTCGAAGATGTCAAGTATTGTTTAGCTGAGGCAGAAAAGGCTTTCACGACTTTGGGGTGGTTCTTGAACAGAAGGTGGTACTTACCACCTACATGCTCGTGGGAGAGGCAGGTGCTGGTGGCAGATCAAGCAGGCCACCCTGCCTGTTCCAGTCACTTGGGAACAGTTCCTGATTCTTTTAATGCAGAGTACCTTCTAGAAAAATTTTGACACCTAAAGGAGATAGAGTTTGCACACTTGATACAGGGTGAGATGACAGTGTCAGAGTATGCTCGGAGGTTTCTGGAGTTTGGCCGGTATTCCTCCGAGATTATGATGGATGAAGGCAAGAAGACAAAGAAGTTCGAGTGAAGCCTCAGTCCTAATATCAAATAGCAGTTGTACGTATTTGAGCTTAGTACCTACTCAGCCGTTCTGGCCAAGGCACAGCTAGTAGAGCAGAACCTTCGTATCTTTCCTCTAATAGTGAGGAATTCTAGACCAGCAGTTTCACACCGTAGACCAGCACCCACTGTACCGGTTCAACAGAACAAGTGGTCTAGGCCAATGACTCATACTCCTTCTCATGGTCAGGCAACAAAACATGGTAGGACTTGCCAGCAATGTGGCAAGAATCATGGGGACCGACCCTGCTATTGTCTCAACAATACCTGTCGCATATGTGGGAGTGCCCAACGCTACACAAGAGAGTGTCCACGAAATTAGAATCAGGCCAGACCTCCTATCTAGGGGAGAGCTTAAAACCTTATTCAGTAGGATGCTGAAGCCAACATGAATGTGATATAGGGTACGTGCATTATCTGTAATTACCTTGCACATGTTTTGATTGATACTGGTGCTTCACATTTATTTATCTCACATGCTTTTGCATAAAATTTGAATGTATTACCTGAGAGACTTGATTATGTGCTGTTTGTGTCCACCCCTAGAAGTAGAACACTACTAACGGAGGTTATATACAAAGCTTGTATCATACACATAGTAGATAGAAAACTGAGTGTGGACCTTATAGAGATTGACACAGGGGACTTTGATGAAATTTTAGAAAAGAATTGGTTAGCGGCATATCACACTGCCGTAGATTTTTCCCACAAGAAATTTGTATTCAACCCTTGTAACAAAGAATCATTTATAAGTTAATAAAAGTTTTAAACATTTTAACTCGATTATCTTCTCTACATGGGTAAACCTAAGAAAGAAATTTACATTCAAGAGATCCTGGTACTCCGAGACTTTCCGGATATATTTTTTGATGAACTACCCAGACTGCCAGTAAATAAAAAAGTTGAATTCACTATAGATCTTTAGTCTGACACCCAGCCTACCTCGGTTGCCCCTTACTGCATGAATCATGTTGAGATAGAAAAATTGAGGAAACAGATCAATAAATTGCAAGATAGTGGGTTCATATGACATAGTGTATCTCCTTGGGATGTTGGAGTTACATTTATAAGGAAAGGGGATGGGATGTTAAGATTATGTGTTGATTACAAGGGATTGAATAGAGTCACGATCAAGAACAAGTACCCCCTCCCCAGCATTGATGACCTTTTTGACCAATTAAAGGATGCCTAGATCTTCTCCAAAATAAACTTGCGTTTGGGTAACCATCAGGTAAAGATCATAGCAAAGGACATTCCCAATACAACCTTCAGAACTAGATACAGACACTATGAGTTCCTACTCATATCATTTGAACTAACTAATACACCAGCCATTTTTATAGACTTGATGAGCATGATTTTCAAAAAATTCCTGAATCAGTTTCATATTGTGTTTATCGATGATATCCTAATCTATTCAAATAATAAAGAGGAACACACTCATCACCTAACTCAGGTTTTGCAGGTTCTTAGGGAAAGAAACTTGTATGTAAAATTAAGTAAATGTGGATTCTGGCTCGAGTAGACTACCTTCATAGGGCTCATCATACCAAGGGATGGAGTATCAGTGAACCTCGAAAAAGTTGATGCAATACTTGGTTAGGAGAAATTGACATTAGCTAAAGAGATTCGTAGCTTCCTTGGAACGGCAGGTTATTACCGCATATTTGTGGAAAGGTTTTCTAGTATAGTCACTCTATTGACTTGACTTATAAAGAAAAACGTCAAGTTTGAGTTGGGCTAGGATTGTGAAAGAAGCTTTACAGAACTCAAGAAGTGATTAACTACTACACCTATTTTGGCTCTACCGAATGGGACAAGTGGATACACAATATATAGTGATGTCTCCTACTTCGGATTGGGTTGTATTCTGATGTAGTATGAGAAAGTCATTGCCTATGGGTTTAGGCAGTTAAAGAGTCATGGAAAGAATTACACCACCCACGACTTACAATTGGTCGCCATTATTCACGTCTTCAAGGCCTGGCACCAATACTTATATAAAAAGAGTTTTGAGATTTACACAGACTATAAGATTTTGAAGCATATATTCACTCAAAAGGAACTTAACATGCATTAGATGCGTTGGATAGAGCTCATCAAGGACTACAATCACAAGATTTTGTATCACCCGGGCAAGGGCAATGTGGTAGCCGACCTGTTCAGCAGAAAAAAAAAATGCATGTATGTTAGTTCACTTAATGGTTTCTGAATGCAGAGTAATAGGGACTGCACAACATATACGACTTCAAGAGTTGAAGAGGATTACATACTTGGCCCACTTGACTGTCCAACCCAAATTGATTTAGAGAATAAATGAAGTCCAATTAATCGATTCCACTATAGCAGCTCTCAAGAAGGATACAGAACAGGGAATAAATCCAAAATTTCGAGTCTCTGCCAATGGGTTGCTAAGATTTCAGGACAGGTGTGTGTTTCAAATGACAGTGAACTGAAAAGGGACATCATGAAAGAAGCTCATAGCTCAAAGTTCGTCATACATTCCAAAAGTACTAAAATGTATCAAAGTATGCGACCCTGGTTGTGGTGGAGCGGAATGAAAAAAGAGATAGCCGACTTTGTCTCTAAATGTCCGGTATGTCAACAGGTTAAAGTAGAGCATCAACGCTCAGGTGGGCTACTTCAGCCATTATCGATCCCAGAGTATAAGTGGAAACATAACATAATGGATTTCGTGACAGGGTTGTCTAAGGCACACTCAAGACATGATGTTATCTATGTAATTATTGACCAGCTCACCAACTCTTTTCACTTCTTGGCTATCAAGATAATTGACCTCTTGGACAAGTTAGCAAGAGCCTATATCGGGGAGATAATCAACCACATGGGGTTCCGGTGACAGTGATGTCCGATAGAGATTTCAGGTTCACTTCTCAGCTTTGGTCTAGTTTTCAGTAAGCCATGGGAACGAAACTGTCCCTTAGCGCCACATTCCATCCTCAAATAGATGGACAATCAGAGAGGATGACTTGCACACTGGAGGATATTCTCTGAGCTTGTGTTCTAGACTTCAGAGGACATTGAGATGATCACCTACCTTTGATAGAGTTCGCCTACAATAAAGGCTATCAAGCAAGCATCGGTACGGCCCCGTATGATACATTATATGACCGACCTTGTAGGTCATCGATCTACTAGGAAGAGGTGGGTAATAGAAAATTGTTTAGCTCAGATCTTGTGGAGGAGACTACAACCAAGATAGTTAAGATAATGAAGAACATTCAGAAAACTCAAAGTAGGCAGAAGAGTTATGCAGACACCCGGATGAGGAATTTGGAATTTGAGAAAGGTGAACAAATGTTTCTTAAGGTCACTCATTTTAAAAGAATCAGTAGGTTTAACAAGAATGGGAAATGAAATTCCCAGTTCATTGAGCCCTTTAAAATTTTAAACATGATTGGTACGTCCACCTATAGACTAGCACTACCTCCAAAGCTATCTAGAGTTCATATTGTGTTTCATGTGTCCATGCTATGCAAGTACAACTCGGACCCCTCACACATCCTGTCTCACGAGCACCTTTCACTACAAGAGGATTTATCCTATAAGGAGGTACCAGTAGCCATTATAGACAGAAAGAACTGAGCATTACGCAATAGAGAAATTTCATTCGTCATGGTCCTATGGTAGAATCATACTCAAGAAAATGCCACTTGGGAGCTATAATTAAACTTCAGAGTCCAATACCCCCAGCTGTTCGATTCAGTGAGAGGGTGATAAATTTGAGAGACTAAATATTCTTAAGAGAGGGAGAGTTGTAATACCCCGGCCTGAAAATTAGCCCGGGATGCTTTTTCTTATTTTTTTTAAAAAAAAATTTAAATTATTTTATTTATTTTTATTTTATTTTATTAAATGTTTTTTAGAAAAATAAATTAGGAATGAAATTAAAAGAAATTTTAGAAAAAATTGGTAAAATTTTGAGTTCGGATGGTGTTTTTGAAAGAAAAATTGGAAACAAGGTGTTAAAATGTAAAAAAAAAGAAATTCAGCCATGTGGGATGGCCCAGTTAGCAACCACAGCAACCTAGAACATGCCATGTGGCAAAACAAGCTGACATCAGTGCCACGTGGGTGATCTGCGTGCTTGGCAATCTGACGGTCTCAATCACGTTCCACGTGCATGGACGGCTTAGATGCATTCTCTCTTTAGACGCAATTGGATGAATGAGATCAATCGTTATGAACGGCAATAATTCGTCCACGCATTAAGCCTAAATAGGCATCGATCAAATGACTCTCTTCACTCTATGTCGACTCAGACGGACCTCCCAGATCGATGCGAGATGGGTATTTAAATATTGCATCACGAGAAACCCTAACCCTAGCTGCACCTGCCCTCACTGGAGAAGAAGAACCAGATGCTGGAGAAAAAGACCGATACCCAACCGCCACTGCCGACTGCTAAAAAATGTAAAAATTTCCCCTTCCCACTCAAAAATCGATTCCGAGTATTCCTATGACCATATCAGAGCAAAAGGGACGGTGGTTGAGCTAAAAACCGCAAACAAAGCCTAGTGGAGCTATCGCGACTAAAACCCCTCCTATGAGCCCCTTCTCGTTTCTTGTTCCACACGATTCTTTGAGCATTGTATTCATCGTCCTTTTTTGTAGGTTAGCTGAAGAAGAACCCCCAACTGCAAAGGAGAACTAGCGTAGCTACCACACTCGGAGACCCCTCTTCACGTAGGGATACGAATAAAACAAGACAAAATTTACAAAAACTAGCAAGGCCGAGACGAACCACCACTATAGGCGACAAAGCCAGTGTTGGAGCACAGCAGCACCCTTGTGCCAGAATCCTAAAATATGGCCGAAAAGGGTTTTCAATACCGATTTTGTATTTTTTTACGTATTTTTAGGTACGTAACGAATATCTTGATTTCTACAAAAAAAATTTAGGAAACCCAAAGCTTGTTAGGAGACATAGTAGATAGTACGATCTTTCGAAACACCGATCCAGGTAAGCATCCGTCACCCTATTCTCTGTTATGGTAAATTGAGATTTAATAATAAATGATCTCATGTTTTGTGAAAATTAGAAAAACTCTAACAATAATTACAGGTCACTAATGGAGGCAGAACTAGTCAGTGTACAATTGCCTTGATTTACTATTTATTTCCTCATGTGTTGTTTAAGATGTTTACTATTTCATTGTGTGCATTAAATTTCTAGTTTAAAATGTATTCTCAATTATTTGATTTATTTAGTTTTTCCTGTACTATTTATTTGGTTATCTGGTTACTTCGTTATTCAGTTATATTAAAATATATCACTTGCTTAAATGCCATTTAAATTAATCAGGGAATATGAAATGAGATTTGGTATGCTTTGGTGGTTGTTTGGATGATAAGAATCTAAATAAATAAAAGCTTAATGGATATCCTTTGAAAGGTTAGACGGACCCGATATATAAGGAACCCTACCGTGGACATTATCTCAGTTGGGTGGGGCTGAGAAGTTCCATATCGAAAGAATTTTGTGAGATATGGTTCAGCCTCATACCGGACGGGGTATCAAGACGATGGTATTTTTGGCACTCATTACTAGACATGGTATGGGGACGGTCGGGTTAATCGTCAAATCTTGATATTGGGTCCACAAGTAAAGGGATATCCCTATAGACTCACAGGGATCATAATAAGTAGATTAAAAGGAAGAATTACTAATCTTATGTACGAAATTAAAATGTCATTTGGTTATTTGTCTTCATAGGTTGTTTTTGAAAAAATCCGTAACGGTAAGTATTGAATACAATATTTTAGAGTTAAATGTATTTATTTAAATCAATGGCTCTATTAGTTGTTTTATGATTTTTACCTTCATTTAGTTTTCTGTATCAGTAATTAGTATGATATTCTCCCTGGGTTAATGTAGTTCACCCTTTTATTAATCATTTTAGATTAAGAAGACCAAAATCCAGATCCTGATCAGCAAGAAAGTTGTAAGTAATTCATCTCCCAAACTCTCTTTAAATACTAGTGAAGGTTAATCCCTAAAATATCTATTTATTTATTTTCAGTTACCGTTTGTCTTTTTTATGAATAAATGTAGAAGAGACATTCCTATAACCCTATTGAGTATTCTAATTTACTCTGTAAGGAACGAAAATCATGATATTATTGCTTTCTTCCACATTAAAGATAATGAAATCATTTCCTTTGAGTTCTGGGTTTTTACATAGGTGATCGTCCTAATGTCCTCTGAAGTCTAGAACACAAGCCCTGAGCATATCCTCTAGAGTAGGAATGGTTTATTCTGATTATCCATTGGTTTGAGGGTAGAATGTTGTGCTAAAGACAATTTCGTTCCCATTACTTGCTAAAAACTTGACCAAAATCAAGAGATGAACCTGGGGTCCTTGTCTGATACTACTTTCACCGGAACTCTATGTGACATAACTATCTCCCCGATATAGATTCTAGTTAACTTGTCTAAGGGATTGTCAATCTGATGGAAAAAAATGAGAGGACTTGGTGAGTCGGTCAACAATTACCCAGATTGCATTATACCCCAAGTGTGCCTTAGGCAACTCTGATATAAAATTCATAGTAATATGTTCCAATTTCTACTCCGGGATTGGTAATGGCTGAAGTAGTCCGCCTGAGCATTGATGCTCTACCTGACCTGTTGACATGAAAGGTACTTGGAGACGATATCGGTAATTTCCTTTTTCATCCAACTCCAATAAAATCAAGGTCGTATGCTTTGATACATTTTAGTACTTTCGAGATGCATGATGAACTTTGAACTGTGAGTCTCTATTATGATATTCTTTTTAGTTCACTATTATTTGGAACACATACCCTGTTCTGCAACCTGAGCAACCCACCAGTAGAGACTCAAAATTATAGATTTATACCTTGTTTTGTATTCTTTCTGAGAGCTGCTAGAGTAGGATCAGTCAATTGGGCTTCTTTTATACTCTTAATCAATTCGGGTTAGATAGCTAAATGAGTCAAGCATATGGCCCTTTTCAAATTCTGAAGCACTATCTATTGCGCATCCTTTATTATCCTGCATTCAAAAACTATTATGTAAGGCAACATGCCTGCACTTTTTCTGCTAAGAGCGTCGACCACCATATTACCCTTGTTTGAGTGATACAAGATCTTACAATTACAGTACTTGAAGAGCTTTATCCAATGCCTCTGACGCATGTCGAGATCCTTCGGAGTGAATTTATGCTTTAAACTCTTATAGTCTGTTAAAATCTCAAACATCTCCTCATACAAGTAGTGGCGCTAGGTCTTCAAGGCATGAATAATAGCAGTAAGTTCCAAGTAGTGGGTGGGATAACTCTTTTTATGATTTTTCAACTGCCTAGACCCATAGTTTATGCTATTTTCGTACAGCATCAGAATGCAATGCAATCCTAGATGGGAAGCATCACTATATACTATATAGCCACCAGTCCCACTCTGTAGAGCTAAAACTGGTGCGGTAGTCAATCGCTTCTTTAGTTCTGTAAAACTCCTTTCACATTATCATTCCACTCAAACTTGACGTTTTTCTTCATAAATTGGGTCAGGGGGGTGGCTAGGCTTGAAAACCCTTCTACAAACCTGCGGTAATAACTTGTCATACCCAGAAAGCTTCGAACTTCCTTAACCGAAGTTAATTTTTCCGAAACCATTACTGCCTCAACTTTTTTGAGATTCACTAACACCCCGTCCTTTGAAATTATATGCCTTAGAAAGCTAGTCTGCTCAAGCCAAAATCTATACTTGCTCAATTTTATATATAGCTTCTTTTTCTTGAGGACCTGTAAAACCTGAGTCAAGTGTTAAACGTGTTCCTCTCTGCTATTTGAATAGATCAGGATATCATCAATAAATACTATTATGAATTGATCTAAGAACTGCCTAAAGACCTTGTTCATCAAATCCATAAAGATAACAGGTGCATTGGTCAACCTAAATAGTTTAATCAGGAACTCATAGTACCCGTACCAGGTTCTGAAGGCCTTCTTGGGGATTTCCTTTGCCCTGATCTTTACTTGATGGTAACCCGAACGCAAGTTAATCTTGGAGAAAACTTGAGCACTCTATAACTGATAAAAAAGATCATCAATCCTAGGTAAAGGGTACTTGTTCATGATTATGACTCTGTTCAATCCTCTGTAATTAATACACAACCTCAAATATCCATCACCTTTCCTTACAAACATGACTCTAGTAGTCCAAGGAGATATACTGTGTCAGATGAACCACCCACTATCCTGCAATTCTTTGATATGTTTCTTCAGTTCTTCCATCTCAACACGACTTACGGTAAAGGCCAACTAAAATGGGCTGGGTTCGAGGCTGAAGATCTATAGTAAATTCAACTTCTCTACCCACCGGCAATCATGACAGTTTATCTGGAAATACAACTGAAAAATCTCGGTTAACAGAAATCTCTTGAATGCAAATTTCTTTCTTAGGCTTGTCTAACATAGAAAAGAACAACTGAGTTAAAGCATCATATAAATAATGCAATTACCATAAGGGAATAATATCTAGAACTTTTATTAATTTGTTAAAGACTCTTCGTTAGAAAGATTGAATACAAGCTTCTTATGAAAATAATCTACAGTGGCGTGATACACCGCTAACCAATTTATTTTCAAAATTATATCAAAATCTCTCGTGTCTAGTATTATCAGGTCTACACTGAATTTTCTACCAACTCTTTTTACGATATAAGCTTTGTATATGACATTCCTTAATAGTGTCTCATTCCCAGATGTAGACACAAACAGCACAGAATTAAGATTTTCAAGTAACACATTCAAATTTTTTATAAAAATATGTGAAAAATAAGAATGTGAAGCACCAGTATCAATAAAAATATATGTACGGTGATTACAGATAGTATCCGTACCTTGTATCACATCTGGGTTGGATTCAGCATCCAACTGAGTGAGGTTGTAGACTTTGCCCTTGATTGGAGGCTTGGCCTGAATCTGAATTCGCAGACACTCTCTCGCGTAGTGTTGGGCACTTCTGCATAAGTAGTAGGTATTGTTGAGATGATAGCAGGGTCGGTCCCCATGGTCCTTGCCATAGTGCTGGTAAATTCTTTTGTGTCCTGCTATTGGGGCCTCAGGAGGAGATTAAGTCACGGGTTTAAGTCTCTTGTTCTACTGAATCGGTACAGTAGGTGATGGCCTGCGATGTGGAACCGGGGGCTTAGAATTACCCACTGCTGGAGGAAAGATGCTGGGTTCCTCTCTATCAGTTGTGCCTTGACCAAGACTGCTGAGTTTGTGTTGAGTTCGAATACATATAATTGTTATATGAACTTAGGACGGAGGCCCCACTCAAACTTTCTTACCTTTCTGCCTTCGCCATCATGCTCTCAGGAGAGTATCGGTCTAACTCCAGGAATTTTCGGGCATACTCAGACACTGTCATATCACCTTAGACCAGGTGTGCAAACTCTACCTCCTTCAAAAGTCGAAAATGCTCTCGAAAGTACTCTACATTAAAAGCTACCAGGAACTATTCTCAGGTGACCGGGATGGGTAGGGTGGCCTACTTTAGTTGTCACCAACGACCTGCCTCACCTACGAGCATGGAGGTAACAAGTATGACCTTATATTCAGGAACCACCCCAAGAGTTGTGAAGGCTTTCTTAGTCTCTGCCAACCAGTACTCGACTTTTTCGAAAGTGGATGTTTCTACAAAAGTATATAGATTAAGTCTCTTGTACCTCTCAATATAGCTTGAGTCCATCACGGGTGAAGACGGTTCTTCTTGAAGAGGGACTGGATTATGCTAGGAAGGGACTGAGTGACCCTGGGGCGGCACCTGATTATATGGTGGGGGCACTGGATTATACTGTGGCAGTGCCAGATAATATGATGGAGGAGCAGAGTTGTATCGAGGTGGCACTGGATCTTCTCGTTGCAGGGGTGGCTCACACTGTGGCAATGGTGGAGGGTCAGACAGCTCCCTCCTTTCTTTCCAAGCCTATTGGTAGAAATGAGTCTCTCTAGCATCTCGAAGAGCCGATCGACATCCTCTCGAAGTGACCCATCATGTGTTTCTCTGTTTAGTAGGGGTCTTCCTCTCATCACGTCCTTGTACTTGCATTTTATAAGAAAGGGTTGAGTGTCGGGTTGTATTGAATGATTCTAACCTTTGTGCAAGGAATTGTTCCAAGAAACGCAGCTCTGATACCAATTGTAAAGACCCAATACTCAATGAAAATGAATATATTGAATTAGTAAAATAATAGTAGAAATAGTTATTAGTTTAGAATTTGCATTCCTTACACAGTAAATTTGCATGCTCAATAGAACTACGAGAATGTGCCTTTAAGGAGGTTAAAATAAAGAAAATAATATATATATATATATAACTAAAATTCTATAGGGTTAACCTCCATTGGGCAACTCTCGTGGGATGCGGGAGGCAAACTTTTAGTCGTAACCTTCTTACTGTTCAGGATCATGATCTTGGTCTTTCTTATCTAAAATGGTTAAATAAGGGGGATGATCTACACTAGCCCAGTAAGAATGTCAACACTTAACACCGATACGGAAAATCAAAAGTTGGTAAAAATCATAAAACAACCAATAGAGCCATTTTCTTTCTTAAATAAATTTATTTAATATAAAAACGTAAGTTTCATACCTACTCTTTTTAAGTTTTCAAAACCGGCTCATGAAGGCGTAATCATGATAGCAATTTATTATACATTTAAAGGAACAATAATAATAAACTTATATTTTTACCCACTTACCAGTACCTCTGGGGGTTCATAGGGGTTCCCCTTACACGTGGACCCAATATTCAATTTATCAATTAAACGGTCGTCCCCATACCCCGTCCAATAATTGGCGTCAAACATACCACCACTTCAAAACTCCGTCCAGTATGAAGGTGAACTATACCTCCTAACCCCTTCTGGTATGAGACTTTTCAGTCCCACTTACGTAAGGTAATGTCTACGGTAGGGTTATTTCTATGTACCAGGTCCGTACACTCTTCCTTAGGATATTCAATAAGCCTTTTATACACATATCCGCATTATTAACTAGCTATCGATTACACACAACCATTTCATATTTACATATCAATAGTATAACATGTAAATAAACAATACAAACAATCAAGAAAATGTTATTAGAGCATTTATTTCAAATCAGTCAACAAGTGAGAATAACAGCCAAGCAATCAATAAATTAGAAAGCCATTAAAATCAATAAATAATAGCAATTTAGGTAGTATAGGAATAAATAGACAACACAGTAAGGGCAATCATACACTAATCAGTTTCGACTCCACTGGTGACATATATTCAATTAATTCAGAAATTTCTAATATTTACAAAATACACTGTTATTAATTATTAAACTTTAATTTACCATAACGAGAGAAAAGGGTGAGGAATTCTTACTTTAGTTTGGTGTTCGAAACACCATTTTTTTCACAAAACTTTTTGGTGGCTCTTGAGTTTCATGGCGAAAATAAAAACCACACGTCACTTATTCCAAAATACCCTAAAAAGGCCAAAAATAAACATTTTTAATTTTTTCTACCGGTTTAGGGTTCTGACACGATGCCGCTGTCATGCTCCAGTGCTAGCTCCGCCAGCCACAACGATGTCTCCTCTTGGCCTGGCCGTCTTCGGCCGATTTTGGCTGGTTTTGCATAAAAACCTGCAAAAAATGGGGTTATGCAACCTCTGTTGGCATAACAAAGGAAAAAATTAAAACTTTACCTGCGAGAGGTTTTTCAGTGCGGTGGCTTCGATATTCCTCTCTTGCAGTTAAGGGTTTTCTTCAGTCGACCTGCACCAAAAAATGATTAGGAGCAAAATAGTAGAAAAATTAAAGGGAATGGGAAATGGAAAATGGCTCACCATAGTGGTTTTTGGGTAGCAGCTGCAGCGGCTCGGCCGAGCTTCGCTCTTAGTTTTCAGCTTCTCTTTTGGCTTTTTGGCTCTGATATGGGCGTGAAGAGGCTTGAAATCAAATTTTGAACAAAAGGAAAGAAACAATTTACCTCTCCAGCGTCAGCAGTGGCTTTGGTATGGCAACGACAGCGGTTGATCTCCTTTCGCCCGCCCTTCTTCTTCCTCTCTGGCGAGGGCAGGTGCGACTAGAGTTCGGGTTCCCTAGGATATGACACTTAAATACCACTCCCTTTCCCTGTGTCTGTAATACCCGAGTTCAAAATTTGGTTCGGAATTAATTTTAAAATTTTAAAAATATATAAAAATATAATTTTAAAATTAATAAATTTTTATTTAATGTGAAATTAGGGAAAAAATAAGTTAATGATGAAATTGAAAATAATTTTGAAAACAATGGGTGAAAATTTGGGTTCAAAAGGTATTTTTTAAAGAAGAATCGAAAATTTGGGGGTCAAAATGAAAATTAAGGAAAATTATGCCCCGTGGGACTGCCCAGTAAGCAACCCTAATGAACCAGAGCGTGCGGTGTGGCAAGGCACGCTAACTCGGTGCCACAAGAGAGGCCATATTGGTAATCTGCGTGCACGCGATCAGACGGCCCAGAAGCGTTCCCACGCGCGTGGATGATCCAGATCCATTCCCTCCTTAGGTACAATCAGACGGTCATGATTAAACGTGATGAACGGCCTAGATTCATTCTCTCTTTAAACGTGATCGAACGGTCGAGATCAAATCGCGATAAATGTTCCAAATGCATTTCTTCTTTAAACACGATCGGATGGTCGAGATCAAATACGATGAATGGTCCAAATTTAAGGAAAATGAGTATAAATATCTCGAATCACACCGAACCCAAACACTAGCTGCCAGCCTACCACTGGAGAAGAAGAACCAGTCGCAGGAGAAGAGAGCTGACTGTCGCCCCCCGCCGCACCAGAGCCACCTCCGCCGACCAAAAAAGGTAAAAATTCTCCTATCCGCTCAGAAATTGATTCCGAGCACCCCCATGGCCAAATCGGATAAAAAAAAGGTGGATGAGCACAAAAATTGCGAACAAAGCCCAGCGACGCCGCTGCGGGCAAAACCCAAAATTGCCTCCGATGAACCCCTTTCCATTTCCTGTTTCGTGAGATTTTTCTACCATTGTGTTCACCATTATGTTTTTTACAAGTTGACCCGAAAAAAATACCAACCGCGAAGGTGAGCCAGCGGAGCTACTGCACTGGAAAATCTCATCGCCGGTAGGTTTTTGTTTTTTTGACTTTTTTCAGCCAACCGAGGTCCCTTAATGTGTTTTCTGGTAGGGGTGGATATAAAACTGACCAAAAATTTCCAAAAATAGCCAAGCCGAGGCAAACTGCTGCTGTGGGCAGTGGTGCCATCGTCATAGCACAATGGTACTGCGGTGCCAGAATTCTAAAATTGGTCGAAAAATATTTTTAACACCAATTTTGGATTTTTTGGGGTATTTTTAGGTACGTGAAGTATGTTTTAATTTCCGCAATAAAATTTAGAAAACCCGGGGACCGCTAATAAGCGCAGTAAAAAGTTCAATATTTCGGACACTGATTTGGGTAAGAATCCCTCACTTTATTCCCTGTTATAGAATTGAACCTTAATAATCAGTAATATGGTTTTTTGTGTAAATTAGAAAACTTTAAGAATAATTACAAATTACCAATGGAGCCGAAAACTAGTTAGTTATTTATTTGTTGTCTTGTTTAACTAATTATTGAATTTACAACTTTAAATACATGATGATATACTGGAATGGTTAAATATTTCAATTGTGCTTCCTTGATATATATATTACTTGTCTTGCATGATTTACGGTTGATTTGTGAAATTAGAAATTAATATGCAAACAGAAAATTGATTGGTCATGTGAATTAATGAATGGTAGTCTTATTGGATATCCTGGGAGATGGTGGATGGATCAGGTACATAGGGAACTCTACCGTGAATATTGCCTCATAACGAACAGGGTATCGAGGAATGGTATTTTTGGCGCTCATACCAGACGGGGTATGAAAACGGCCCGATTCACCTTTATACTGGACAGGGTATAAAGGGATAGTATTTTTTGGCACTTATACCAGACGGGGTATGGGGACAGCCGGTTAGTTAACAACGCTTAATATTAGTTGACGCGTAGTAGGACATTCTTATGGGCCCTCAGGGATACTAATAGGTAAATAAAAAGAGAAAGTTATTGTTCTTACTCACTTGAATACGAGATTGGAATGTTATTTGAGTCATTGTCACTATAGGTCAATTTTGAAAATCTTGCAATGGTAAATATATGCAATAAATGGTTTTCTTTATGATAAATGAATTTACTTAAATCAAGAATTCCATTGGTTGTTTTATGACTTTTTACCAATCTTCAGTTTCTGTATCGGTGAGTAGTGTGATATTCTTACTAGATTAGTGTAACTCACCATTTCATTAACTATTTTAGATCAAGAGGACCAAGACCCAAATCCCGATCTACAAGAGGGTTGTGAATAGTTCACCACCTAGATTCCCTTCAAAAGCTAGTGAATGTCGTCCTAGAATACTCATCATATTGCTTTTTATTTATTTTCTTGATTTTATTTATTCTTTAAGAATGATCATTCTCGTAACCCTATTGGGCATTCTAAATTATTGTGTAAGTAATGTAAACTCTAAACTCTATTGTTTCATTTCTGCATTAAATTCATGACTTTATTTTCTTTTAAGTTCCGAGCCTTTACAGTGTCGATCTGGGCCATCAGTGTAGGGACACGTGGCCCTCTCTTATTGGTTGGATCGCTCTTATTTGCGAAATAAATCTGAACCGCATGATCGGATTAAATTTAACTATTCGATCGTGCTTGAAGAGGGAACAAATCTGGGTCGACCATGCATGTGGGAGGAGGTCTGAGCCGTTGGATCTGTTGACATGTAGATCGCCCGCGTGGCTTCTTGCGTGGACGTGTGTCCATGTGTCTGCCACGCGGCACACGGCGACCAGTCGCGCTGCTAATGTGGTGGTCCACGTGGCTTAATTTTTATTATTTTCTCTTTTATCCCAGTTTTCTAAATTTCTTTTCAAACAGGTCATTCCTTATTTCTAGTTTAACCCTGATTTTTTGAAAATATTTTCAAATACATCCAAAACATAATTTTCTTTAAAAATTCAACAAAAAATTAAAATTAAATTTTTTTAATTTATTTTCTTATTATGATTTAATTATTCCGGACTAAATTTTGGGTCCGGCTGTTACATACCTAGCATGAATTATACTAATTTTCAAATCAAAATATCTTTTTGAATTGTAAAAATGCTATTAAAAGTATATTTAAAAAATGACAATGAAAATAGTAAGTTGACATGTAGTCAATCATAATAACTTTTTTACAGTTAACTACTATTTTAAGCTTAAAATATTTGTTTTTTAAAACAAAATTCATGAATTTCCTCCACATTTTGGATAAAATTTTATAGTATTTTTTATGAAACTAAAACTAATTTCAAATTGTTTCTAATGGCTTTTTTGACATTTTCACATATAAATACTACTTCTGTAGATTTCAAAATAAATAGACACATTAAGCATAAATAGGCAATTCAAAAAAAAATTCTTCATTTTGTAATAAGCTTTTAAGTTGTATATATACTTTTTAAGAAAAAAAAAAACTATAATTTTTTCTGTAACAACCCAGAACTTAAAAGAAAATAAATTATAAATTAAATGCGAAAGCGAAATAATAGAATTAGGGTTCACATTCCTTACACAATAATTTATAATACCTAATAGGGCTACGGGAATAACTCTTCTAAAAGAATAAACGAAAAATTAAAAAAATAAATTGAAAGTAAACAACTGGGCATCCTATTCGCATCCCTCTTGTGGATCGGGATCTGAATCTTGGTCCTCTTGATCTGAAATGATTAATGAAAGAGTGAGCTACACTAGCCCAGTAAGAATATCACACTACTCACCGATACAGAAATAAAGGTTGGTAAAAATCATAAAAATAACTAATGGAGCTCATAATGTTAAGTAAATTCATTTATCATAAATAAAATCATTTATTATATACTTACCGTAGCGAGATTTTCAAAACCAATCTATGGAGACAATAACACAAAAAACATCATAATCTCATTTTTAATTAGCCAGAATAATAACTTTCCCTTTTCATCCGCCTACTGGTATCTATGGGGGTCCATAGAGATGTCTCAAATACGCGTGAACCATTATTTAACATTTTCAACTAACTGGCCATCCCCATACCCGGTTCGGTATGAATGCCAAAAATACAATCTCTCAATACCCCATCCAATATTAGCACCAAAAATATCATCCCTCAATACCCCATCCGGTATAAGGGTGAAACGGATCGTCCCCATACCTCGTTCGGTATGAGTGCCAAAATATCAATCCTCGATACCCCGTCCGGTATGAGGCAACATTCACAGTAGGGTTCCCTATGTACCCGATCTATCCACCATCTTCTAGGATATCCAGTAAAGCTACCATTCATCTATTCACTTAATCAAGTAATTTTTTGCTTGCATTTAATTTTCAGTTTCACAATTTAACTGTAAATCACGTAAAACAGCAATACATGCATAAAAAAAATACAACTGAATCATATTATCAACTCCAATGTATTATTATGCATTTAAAACTGTAAAATTAATCAATCAATTAAAACATAAAAAATAGTAATAAATAATTGGTTCCGCCTCCATTAGTAACCTGTAATTAACTATTGAAGTTTTCTAAATTTACACAAAATACCGTATTATTTATAATTAAATTTTAATTCTATAACAGGGAATGAGGTGAGGGATTCTTACTTGAATCGGTGTCTGAAATACTAAACTTTCAGCTGCACCTACTAGCGGTCCCCGGATTTCCCGAATTTTTCTTCGAGAATTAAAACACGCTTCAAGTACCTAGAAAAACCCAAAAAAATCCAAAAATGGTGTTAAAAACCATTTTCAGCCAATTTCAAAATTCCAACACAGTGGCCCCACTGTGCTCCGGCAACGGCGACGGCGGCAGTTTACCTCAGACTGGCTATTTTTTGCCAGTTTTAGCTGATTTTAGCTAGTTTTACACTCATCTCTGTGAGAAAACACGTTAAGGGGCCTCAGTTGGTCGAAAAAATTATAAAAAAAAAACTCACCAATAGCGGAATTTTTCGTTGTAGCAACTCCACCAACTCACCTTCGCGGTTGGAAATTTTTCTTCAGTCAACCTGTAGAAAACAGAATGGTGATTACAATGGTAGAAAAATCTCACAAAACGGGAATAGGGAAGGGTCTCATCGAAGGTGATTTTTGGTTTTTCCCACAGCGGTGTCGCCGGGCTTTACCCACAGTTTTCGACTCATCTGCCGATCTTTTATCTCCGATTTGTTCAAAATCAAATTTCGAGCGAGAATATCTTTTTTTACCCTTTTTGGTGGTCAGAGGTGGCTCCGGTGCGGCGGGGGGCGGCGGTAGGCTCCCTTCTCCGATGATTGGTTCTTCTTCTCCGGTGGGGGGCTAGCGGCTAGGATTAGGGTTTGATGTGAAGTGAGATATTTATATTCGTCTTTCTTTAATCTGGACCGTCCATCGCGTTTGATCTCGACTGTCCGATCGCGTCTAAAGAGGAAATGAATATAGATCATTTATCGCAATTTGATCTAGACTGTACGATCGCATTTAAAGAGATAATGAATTTGGAACGTTCATCGCGTTTAATCGCAATCATTCGATCATGTTTGAGAGAGAACAGATCCAGACCGTCTACGCGCGCGAGAATAAATCTGGACCGTTCGATCGCGGGCACGCGGATGGCCAGTGTGGCCTCCTGCGTGGTACTGCGTCAGCGTGTCTTGCCACGCGGCGGACTCCGATTTGTCGGTACTGCTGATTGGCAGTTCTACGTGGTATATTTTTTTAAATTATATTTTAACCTCCAGTTTCTGATTTTTCTTTCAAAAATACCACCCGAACCCAAATTTTCACCCATTTCTTCCAAAAAAATTTTCAATTTCATCTTCCACCTATTTTGTTTCTAATTTTACATTGAATAAAAATTTATAAAATTAAAAATTATATTTTTGTATTTTTATTTTTATTTTTATTTTTTAAAAATTAATTTCGGGCCAAATCCCGGGCCCGGATATTATAACTCTCATCCCCTTAAAAAAATTGGTCCCTCAAATTTGTCTCTCTCTCACTCAATCAAATAATTGGAGATATTGGGCTATGAAGTCTGATTCTAACTCCCATGTGGTTTTTCTCTGTGTGTGATTCTGCCATAGAACTTTAACGAAAGAAATTTCTCAGTTGCGGAGTACTCTGCTCTTTTGGTCCACAATACCCAGCGGTACCTCCTCGTAGGACAGATCCTCATGGAGTGAAAGGGGCTCGTGGGCCAAGACGTGAGAGGGGTTCAGGTTGTACTTAGATAGCATGGATACATGAAACACATTATAGACCCTGGATAGTTCCAGAGGCAATCCAGTCTGTAGGCGACAGTGTCAATTCTGTCTAAGATTTCAAATGGCCCAATAAACTGGGAATTTAGTTTTCCTCTCTTACCAAACCTACTGATTCTCTTGAAAAGAGTGACCTTATAGAACATTCAATCACCTTTCTCAAATTCTAAATCCTTCCTCTGGGTATTCGTATAACTCTTCTGCTTACTCTGAGCCGTCTAGATATTGTTCCTGATCTTAACTATTTTAGTTGTAGTCTCCTCCACAAGATCTGGACCAAACAATTTTCTATCACCCGCTTCTTCCTAACAAATCGGGGATCTGCATGGGCAGCTATACAACGCCTCGTACGGAGCCATGCCAATATTTGCTTGGTAATTGTTATTGTAGACGAACTCTGTTAAGGATAAATGATCATCCCAATGGCCCCCAAAGTCAAGAACATAAGCTTGGAGTATACCTTCCAGTGTGCAGATCGTCCTTTTTTATTATCCATCGGTCTAAGGGTGGAATGCAATACTAAGGGACAGTTTCTTTCCCATGTCCAGCTGAAAACTAGACCAAAATTGAGAAGTGAACCTGGTTCATATCAGACATTACTATCACTAACACTCCATGTAACTTAACTAACTCCTGAATATACATTCTTGCTAGCTTGTCCAAGGAGTCGGTCATCTTCATGGCCAAGAAGTGGGAAGACTAGGTGAGCCAGTCAATAATGACCCAAATGGTATCATATCCTAAGTGTGCCCTAGGCAATCCTGTAACGAAATCCATTATGATATGTTCCCACTTCTACTCCGGAATTGGTAATGGTTGAAGTAGCCCGCATGGGTGTTGATGTTCTGCCTTGACTTGCTGACATACCAAACACTTAGAAGTAAAGTTGGCCACATCTCTTTTCATCTCGTTCTACCAAAATCAGGATCGCATACTTTGATACATCTTAGTACTTCTGGAATGCATGGCCAACTTTGAGCTATGGGCCTTGGTCATGATGTCCTTTTTCAGCTCACTGTCATATAGAACACACACCTTGTTCTAAAATCTGAGCAACCCATCGACAAAGACTCAAAATTCTGAATTTACTCCTTGTTCTCCATCTTTCTTAAGGGCTGCTAGGGTGGAATCGACGGATTGGGCTACCTTTATTCTCTGGATCAACTCTGGTTAAATAATCAGGTGAGCCAAGCATGTAACTCGTTTTAGGTCCTAGAGTCGTACATGTTGTACGACCCCTATTTTCCTGCATTCTGAAACCATTAAGTGAGCTAATATACATGCACTTTTTCTGCTGAGTACGTCGGCTACCACGTTGCACTTGCCTAGATGATATAAGATGTTGCAATCATAGTCCTTGAGGAGTTCTATCTATCTTCTCTGACGCATGTTGAGATCCTTTTGAGTGAATATATGTTTTAAGCTCTTATGGTTGGTATAGATCTAAAATGTCTCTCCATACAAGTAATGGCGTCATGTCTTAAAGGCGTGGATAATCGCAGTAAGTTTTAAGTCATGGGTGGAATAGTTTTTCTCATAACTCTTCAACTGCCTAGACCCATAGGCTCTGACCTTCTCATGCTGCATCAGAACACAACCCAACCCTAGGTAGGAGGTATCACTATAAACTGTATATCCCCATGTTCCTCTTGGTAAGGCCAACACATGTGTAGTAGTCAGCCGCTTCTTTAGTTCTAAAAAACTCCTTTCACAGTTCTCGTTCCACTCAAACTTGACGTTCTTCTTTGTGAGCCGAGTCAAATGAGCGGCTAGACTAGAAAATCCTTCCACGAACCTGCAGTAATAACTTGTTATTCCTAGAAAGCTATGAATCTCCTTGACCGTGCTAATTTTTCCCAATTGAACATTGCCTCAACTTTTTCGGAGTTCACTAACACTCCATCCCTTGATATGATGTGCCCTAAGAAGGTAATTTGCTCGAGCCAGAGCCCATACTTACTCAGCTTTACATATAACTTCTTTTCTCTGAGAACCTACAAAATCTGAGTCAGATGGTAAGCATGTTCCTCTCTATTTTTTGAATAGACTAGGATATCATGGATAAATACAATGACAAACTGATCCAAGAATTGTCTAAAAATCCTTTTCATCAAATACATGAAGATGGCTGGTGCATTGATTAGTCCAAATGGCACGACCAAGAACTCATAATATCCACACCTGCTTCGAAAAGCTGTTTTGGGAATATCTTCTGCCTTGATCTTTACCTGATGGTAACCTGAACGCAGATCTATTTTGGAGAAGACATGGGCACCCTGCAACTTATCAAAAAGGTCATCAATCCTGAGGAAGAGGTACTTGTTCTTGATCGTGATCCTGTTCAGTCCTCTGTACATAACTTTAACGTCTCATCTCCATTCCTTGCAAATGTGACTCCAGTACCCCAATGGGACACACTATGTTAGATGAATCCACTACCCTGCAATTCATTGATCTATTTTCTCAACTCCTCCATCTCAACACGACTCATACAGTAAGGGGCAACCGAAATAGGTTGAGTGTCTGACTGAAGATCTATGGTGAATTCAACTTCTCTATCTACTGGCAGTTCAGGTAGTTCATCTAAGAATACATTCAGAAAGTCTCGGACTACTGAAATCTCTTGAATACAAATTTCTTTCTTAGGTTTACCTAGTTGGAAAAAACAACCGAGTTAAAGCACTTAATAATAGGAAAAATTGCCATGAGGGAATGGAATAATGTTTAAAGAATTTTATTAATTTATAAATAACTCTTCAGTAGGAGGGTTGAATAAAAGTTTCTTATGAAAACAATTTACGATGACGTGATACGATGGTAGCTAGTTCATTCTTAGGATTACATCAAAGTCCCCCGTGTCAATCTCTATTAGGTCCACACTCAATTTTTTATTTGCTATATCTATGATACATACTTTGTATATAACCTCCCCCAGTGGTGTCATACTCCCAAGAGTAGACACAAACAATACATAATCAAGTCTTTCAGGTAATACATTTAAGTTTGATGCAAAAGCATGTGAAACAAATGAATGTGAGGCATAAGTATTAATCAAAGTATGTGCAAGATGATTATAGATAGTGTACGTATCCTGTATTATGTCTGTATTGGCTTCTGCATCTTGCTGAGTGAGGTTGTAAGCCCTGCCCTAATAGGAGGTATGGCTTGGTTATGATTCCTCAGGCACTCCCTCGCATAATGCTGGGCACTCCCACATATGCAGCAAGTATTATTGAGACGATAGCAGGGTTGGTCCCCATGATCCTTGCCATAGTACTAGCAAGCCCTACGCATCCTGTTGTCGGAATCTGACGAGGAGTCTGAGTCATTGGCCTAGGTCTCTTGTTCTATGAACAGGTGCAGTAGGTGCTGGTCTGTAGTGTGAAATCGAGGGCCTGAGGTTCCCTACTGCTGGAGGAAAAATGCGAAGGTTTCTCTCCACTAGCTGTGCTTTTGCTAAAACACCTAAGTAAGTACTGAGATCGAACACATACAGCTGCTGTTTAAATTCAAGACGGAGACCTCACTCAAACTTTCTTGCCTTTCCGCCTTCCTCCATCATGCTCTCAGGGAATACCGACCCAACTCTAGGAATTTTGGGCATATTCTGATATAGTCATAATACCTTGGACCAGGTGTGCAAACTCCATTTCCTTCAAATGTCGGAAATGCTCTAGAAGGTACTCTGCATTGAAGGCCATCAAGAATTGTTCCCAAGTGACTGGAATGGGCAGGGTGGCCTGTTTGAGTTGCCACCAGCGACCTGCCTCTCCCACCAGCATATCGGTGGCAAGTATGACTCTCTGTTTTCGAATCACCCTAAGAGTCGTGAAGGCTTTCTCTGTCTCAGCCAACCAATACTCGGCCTATTTAAAGGAGAATGCCCTTGTAAAAGTAGATGAGTTATAGTTTTTTATACCTCTCAATATAGTCTGGGTCCATCCTGGGAGAAACTAAGTCCCGTGGAAGAGGGACTGGATTGTGCTGGGGATAGACTAGATGGCCTTGTGGTGGTACTAGATGATACGGTGGAGGCACCAGATTGTATTGTGGTGGTGTTTGGTGATGGGATTGGAGCACTAAACTATACTGTGGTGGTGCCAGGTGATGTGGTTGGGGCACCGGACCATACTGTGGTTGTGTCGGATGGTACTGTAGAGGAGTAGGGTCGTATCGGGGTGGCTCAATCTGTGGTGGCGGGTGAGGTTCAGGAAACTCCCTCATTTCCTCCCAGGTCTGCTGGGCAACGATGAGTCTCTCCAATATTTCAAATAGTCGATCCACATCCTCTCGAAGTGAACCCTCCTGGACTACTCGATTTAGTGGGGGTCTCACTCTCTTCATTTATTTGTACCTGTATTTCACAAGGAATTATTGAGTGATAATCCATTATTTTTGGTGTTTCGTAAGGATTTTGTGTAAATAATGGTTCCGAGAAACAGGGCTCTGATACCAACAGTAACGATCCGGAACTTAAAAGAAAATAAATTATAAATTGAATGCGGAAGCAAAATAATAGAGTTAGGGTTCACATTCCTTACACAGTAATTTAGAATATCCAATAGAGCTACGGGAATGACCCTTCGAAAAGAACAAACAAAAAATCAAAGAAATAAATAGAAAGTAAACAACTGGGCATCTTATTCGCATCCCTATTGTGAATCGAGATTTGAATTTTGGTCCTCTTGATTTGAAATGGTTAATCAAAGAGTGAGCTACACTAGTCTAGTAAAAATATCACACTACTCACCGATATAAAAATGAAGGTTGGTAAAAATCATAAAAATAACTAATAAAACTATTAATTTAAGTTAATTCATTTATCATAAATAAAATCATTTATTACATACTTACCGTAGCGAGATTTTCAAAACCGATCTATGGAGGCAATAATACAAACAATATCATAATCTCATTTTCAATTAGCCAGAATAACAATTTTTCCTTTTTATCTATCTACTAGTATTCATGGGGGTCCATAGAGATGTTTCTACTACACGTAAACCCTTATTCAACTTTTTCAACTAACCGGCCGTCCTCATACCCCATCCGGTATGAACGCTAAAAATACCATCCCTCAATACCTCCTCCAGTATAAGCGCTAAAAATATCATCCCTTAATACCCCGTTCGGTATGAGGGTAAAATGGGTCGTCCCATACCCCGTTCGGTATGAGTACCAAAATATCAATCCTCGATTCCCCATCCGGTATGAGGCAACGTTCACGATAGGGTTCTCTATGTACTCAGTCCATCCACCATCTCCTAGGATATCCAGTAAGGCTACTATTCATCCATTTACTTAATCAAGCAATTTTCGTTTATATTTAATTTTTAGTTTCATAATTTAACTGTAAATCACGCAAAACAAGCAATACATGCATAGAGAAAAACACAACTAAATCATCTTACCAACTCCAGTATATTTTTATGCATTTAAAACTGTAAAGTCAATCAATCATTAAAAACAAGACAACCAGTAATAAATAACCGATTCTGACTTCACAGTGCGCTTGTAGGCTGTCCCTAATTTTCCCTGAATTTTTCCCGGGGAACTGAAACGCACTACTGGTACCTGCACGTGTTCCAAAAAATCCCAAATTAGGCCCAGGGCCCCTTTCGGCCAATATCGCAACTCCGGCGACGGCGCCGCCGCTTGCGGCGGCGGTTCGCCTCGGGTTGGCCGTTTTCGGCCGTTTTCGACCGAATTCGGCCACACTCGCATTAGTTCCTGCGATAAAACAACCCTATGGCCCTCGGGGGGCCGAAAATTTACGGAAAACCGAAGCTTACCGGCGGCGGTGCACTCGGGTGCGGCGGCTCTCCAGTGAAGTTCGTGTTTTGGTGATTCGGCTCCGGTCAACCTGTAGAGAAAAGAATGGTGATCACGGTGATATAAAAATTGCATTAAACGGAGGCCGGGAAGGGCCTCATCGGAGGCAAAAATCAAGAAGGGGCGCGGCGGCACCGCTGGCTTTTGGCCCTGTTTTCTGGCTGTTTGGCCGGGATTTTGGCTTCGATTTGGCCACTGGGGAAATCAGCGTGGAAAAACGAGTCGGGGTATGAAATTTACCTCGATAGGCGGTCGGAAATCCCTCCGGTGCGGCGGCGGGTGGCGGCGGCCGGCTTCTGGTTCGTCTTCTCCGGCGAGGGCAGGCGGCTAGGGTTTGGGGTCTGGTGTGGGGGTCTTATTTATACCCTTTTGCCTTTTGATCTCAGCCGTCCATTTTGTTTTAATCTGGGCCGTCTGTTTTTGATTAAATCTGGGCCGTCCGTGCGATTAAATCTAGGCCGTCCGTGCGCGCGATTGATCTGGGCCGTCTGATCGCGCGCACGCGGATCGCCAACGTGGCCCGTCCCCGGTCGACGTGGTTTTTTGCCACGTGGCAGGTCCTGGTTGGCCAGGCCTGCTGACTGGGCCTGCTGACGTGGCATGCAAGTTTTTTTTTTTTTTTTCCCCGGGCGCTACAACTCTCCCCCCCTTAAAGAAATTTGGTCCCCAAATTTGCCCCGTTACTCTTGATCGAACAGATGGGGATATTGGGCCCTAAATTCTGATTCCAGTTCCCAGGTGGCCTCCCTGGGCGTGTGGTTCTGCCACACGACTTTTACAAATGATATTTCCCGGTTGTGGAGTATATTGCTCTCTCGGTCCGTGATACCGACCGGTACTTCTACATAAGATAAGTCCTCTCGGAGTGAAAGCGGTTCATGAGCCAAGACATGAGAAGGGTCCGGATTGTACTTACGTAGCATAGATACGTGAAACACATTATGAACCCGGGAGAGCTCAGGAGGCAGTGCAAGTCTGTAGGCAGTGGTACCAATCTTGTCTAAGATTTCAAAGGGTCCAATATATCTGGGGTTTAATTTTCTCCTCCTGCCGAACCTACTAATTCCCTTGAAGGGGGTGACTTTAAGAAACATCCGGTCGCCTTTCTCAAAGGCCAGGTCTCTCCTCCGGGTATCAGCATAACTCTTCTGCCTACTCTGAGCTGTCTGGATGTTCTTCTTGATCTTAACTATCTTGGACGTGGTTTCTTCTACCAAATCTGGGCCAAACAATTTTCTATTGCCCACTTCTTCCCAACAGATCGGTGACCTGCACGGACGCCCGTATAGAGCCTCGTATGGGACCATGCCGATGCTTGCTTGGTAACTGTTGTTGTAAGCAAACTCTATCAGGGGTAGGTGGTCGTCCCAATGGCCCCCGGAGTCAAGGACATAAGCTCGGAGCATATCCTCCAGCGTACGAATTGTCCTCTCTGATTGTCCATCGGTTTGGGGGTGGAAAACAGTACTAAGAGACAGCTTTGTTCCCATAACTTGCTGGAAACTATTCTAAAACCGAGAAGTGAATCTGGGATCCCTGTCGGATACTACTGTTACTGGAACTCCATGCAGTCTGACTACCTCCCGGATATACATTCTTGCCAACTTGTCCAAAGGATCAGTCATTCTGATGGCCAGGAGGTGGGAAGACTTAGTGAGTCGGTCGACAATTACCCATATAGCATCATGTCCCGATCGTGCCTTGGGTAGTCCCGATACGAAGTCCATGGTGATGTGTTCCCACTTCCACTCTGGAATCGGTAAAGGCTGAAGTAACCCGCCCAGGCATTGATGTTCTGTTTTGACCTGCTGACATACCAAGCACTTAGATACAAAGTCGGTTATATCTCTCTTCATCCCATTCTACCAGAACCGAGGTCGCATAGTTTGGTACATTTTCGTACTTCCTGGATGCATGGCGAACCTTGAACTATGGGACTCTGTCATGATGTCTCTTTTTAACTCACTGTCGTCTGGGACACACACTCTGTCCTTGAAACGAATCAATCCGTCGGCAGAGATCTGAAATTCTGAGCTCACTCCCTGTTCTGCATCCTTCTTGCGGGTTACTAGGGCGGGGTCGACTGACTGGGCTTCCTTTATTCTTTGGATTAACTCGGGTTGGACTGCTAGGTGGCCCAAACATGTGACTCTCTTCAGATCTCGCAGGCGAACCTGCTGTGTAGCCCCAATGGATCTACACTCTAAAACCATCAGATGGGCTAGGGTGCCTGCACTTTTCCTGCTGAGGGCATCGGCCACTACGTTGCCCTTACCTGGATGGTATAGGATGTCACAATCATAGTCCTTGAGGAGTTCCATCCACCTTCTCTGACGCATGTTGAGATCCTTCTGAGTGAAGATGTGCTTCAAACTCTTATGATCGGTGTAGATCTGAAAGGTCTCTCCATACAAATAATGGCGCCAGGTTTTCAAGGCGTGTATGATTGCGGCAAGCTCCAAGTCATGGGTAGGATAGTTCTTCTCATGATTCTTTAGCTGTCTAGACCCATATGTTATAACCTTTCCATGCTGCATTAGGACACAACCCAGGCCCAGATAGGAGGCATCACTATAAACTGTGTACCCTCCTGATCCACTCGGTAGAGCTAGCACTGGTGCAGTAGTCAGTCGCTTCTTCAACTCTGAAAAACTCCTTTCGCAGTTCTCATTCCATTCAAACTTTGCATTCTTCTTGTGAGTCGGGTTAGAGGAGCTGCTAGACTAGAGAACCCTTCGACAAACCGGCTGTAATAACCTGTCATCCCTAGGAAACTGCAAATTTCCTTAACTGTTGTCAGCCTTTCCCAACCAAGTACTGCTTCAACCTTTTTGGGGTTCACCGACACCCCTTCCTTCAATATAATATGTCCTAGGAAGGCGGTTTGCTCGAGCTAAAATCCACACTTGCTCAACTTCTCATACAACTTCTTTTCCCTGAGTACCTGTAGGACTTGGGCAAGATGATGAGCACGTTTTTCCCTACTTTTTGAGTAGACTAAGATATCATCGACGAACACGATGACAAATTGATCCAAGAATTCTCTGAAGATCCTGTTCATTATATCCATAAAGATGGCCGGGGCGTTGGTTAGCCCAAACGGCATAACCAGGAACTCATAGTGTCCGTACCTGGTTCGGAATGCCGTCTTGGGGATGTCTTCGCTCTCACTTTTACCTGATGGTAACCTGATCGTAGATCTATTTTAGAAAAGACCTGTGCACCCTGCAACTGATCGAAAAGGTCATCAATCCGGGAAAGGGGGTACTTGTTCTTAATTGTTACCTTGTTTATCCTTCTGTAATCAATGCACAGTCTCAACGTTCCATCTCCCTTCTTTGCAAAAGTAACCCCGGCACCCCATGGGGAAACGCTGTGTCTAACAAAACCACTGTTTTGTAGATCAGTGATCTGTTTCCTTAGTTCTTCCATCTCGATGCGGCTCATTCGGTAAGGAGCTACCGAGATGGGCTGGGTTCCTCGCTGTAAGTCTAAGGTAAACTCGATCTCTCTGTCCGCTGGTAGACCGGGTAGTTCATCCAGAAATACGTCTGGAAAGTCTCGGACTACTGGAATCTCTTGTATACAAACTTCTTTCTTGGGTTTACCTAGTTAGAGAAAATACAAGATCAAGGTACTGGGAATTAAGAAAAACTTGCCATTAGGGGAAATCAGTACTGAATAATTTTATTAACTCCTAAATGACTCCTCGTTGGGAGGATTAAATACAATATTTTTGTTAAAGCAGTCTATGGTGGCGTGATACGCTGCTAGCCAGTATTGGGCCTCTTCAAAAGAGGATCCCCCTGCAAAAGTAGAAGGGTTTAGTCTTCTGTACCTCTCTATGAAGCCGGGGTTGATCAAGGAAGGAGCAGGGTCCCGAGGTAGAGGGACTGGTCTGGCTGAGGGTGAACTGGGGGACCCTGTGGTGGCACCTGCTGGTACCGTGGCTGTGGTACCGGGTCGTACCGCGGCTGCGGCGCCGGGTGGTACTGTGGAGGAACAGGCTCCTGCCGGGGTGGCTCGGGATCAGCCTGCTGTAGCGGGGGCTCAACCTGCGCTAGCGGAGGAGGTCCGGGTAACTCCCTTTTCTCCTCTTGCCTTTGCTGGGCAGCTACGAGAGCCTCCACCATCTCAAATAGTCTGTCTAAATCCTCCCGAAGCGAATTATCTTGGGCCGCTCGGTTTAATGGGAGCCTTCCTCTCCTCATTTCCGTGTACTCGTTTTCACAAGGAATGATTGAGTAACGATATATCGGTGAGTATTACTCTAAGGCACTATTGTGTAAGGGATGGGTCCGAGGAAACCTGGCTCTGATACCAACTGTAACAGCCCCGGAAATTTAAAATGGAATTTGTATTAAAAATATCAAATGCGGAAGCGAAGTCAAAATTTGAATAACATCCCTTACACTAAAACCAAAAACGTGCTCACAAAATATAGAAGATCAAAGTACCTAAAGGAGAAATTTGAAAGTAAAAGCTACGAATGTGACTATGGAGTCTTTAGGCGTCCCCTTCGTCGTCCTCCTGCGGAACCGGCTCGGGAACGATGTCCTCTTGATCTGAAATGATTAAATAAGGAATGAGCTACACTAGCCTAGTAAAGACATCACGATATCTCACTGTCACGGAGGTAAAGGTTGGTAGAAAACACAAAAAGACCAATGGAGCATAATTTACAACAAATCCTTTTATCGATAATAAAACCTTTACCATTCACTTACCTCGGTGAAATTTATAAAACAATATACGAAAGCAATAACATCATCATCATCATGAAACCATATATATAAACTGTATAACATAATACCTATCAAGCTTTTCGTAATTCAATCGTTACACAACATATTTTCCTCATTTACCAGCCCACTAGTATCCATGGGGATCCATAGGGGTCCCACTACCCGTTAACCCTTAACACTTGAAATCATATTCCAGGGTCGTCCCTATACCCCGTCCGGTATGGGCGCCAAAACATAGACCTCATTACCCCGTCCGGTATGAGGGTGAAACGGGCCGTCCCCATACCCCGTCCGGTATGGGCGCCAAAACACATAAGATCTCCATGCAAAACGGTAATTTATGCCAAACAGACAACATACAACATCAATATCCCAGTCATTCAATCCATAATCAATAAAACAGTAAAATATGCACACGAAACTATAAAATGAAAACATCAAATCTCATACTGCATTTAAAACTGTAAACAGGCCAAATAACAGTTAACCGACAAACACACTAGACTCGGGCTCCATTAGCGACCTTAAGCAATTTCACACATTCGTTGATTCATGAAATACCGTTTTATCATTTATTGGGCTTTAAAACCGTGATAGGAAATAGGGTGAGGGGTCCTTACTCGTTTCGGGGTTCGAACACGGCTTCACAGTGCGCTTGTAGGCTGTCCCTAATTTTTCCTGAATTTTTTCCGGGGAACTGAAACGCACTACTGGTACCTGCACGTGTTCCAAAAAATCCCAAATTAGGCCCAGGGCCCCTTTTGGCCAATATCGCAACTCCGGCACGGCGGCTCCGCCGTGCTCCGGCGACGGCGCCGCCGCTTGCGACGGCGGTTCGCCTCGGGTTGGCCGTTTTTGGCCGTTTCTGGCCGAATTCGGCCACACTCGCATTGGTTCCTGCGATAAAACAACCCTACGGCCCTCGGGGGGCCGAAAATTTACGGAAAATCGAAGCTTACCGGCGGCGGTGCACTCGGGTGCGGCGGCTCTCCGGTGAAGTTCGTGTTTTGGTGATTCGGCTCTGGTCAACCTGTAGAGAAAAGAATGGTAATCACGGTGATATAAAAATTGCACTAAACGGAGGCCGGGAAGGGCCTCATCGGAGGCAAAAACCGAGAAGGGACGTGGCGGCGCCGCTGGCTTTTGGCCCTGTTTTTCAGCCGTTTGGCCTGGATTTTGGCTCCGATTTGGCCACTGGGGAAATCAGCGTGGAAAAACAAGTCGAGGGTATGAAATTTACCTCGATCGAGGGTCAGAAATCCCTCCGGTGCAACGGCGGGTGGCGGCGGCCGGCTTCTGGTTCGTCTTCTCCGACGAGGGCAGGCGGCTAGGGTTTGGGGTCTGGTGTGGGGGTCTTATTTATACCCTTTTGCCTTTTGATCTCAGCCGTCCATTTTGTTTTAATCTGGGTCGTCCGTTTTTGATTAAATCTGGGTCGTCCGTGTGACTAAATCTGGGCCGTCCGTGTGATTAAATCTGGGCCGTCCGATCGCGCGCACGCGGATCGCCAACGTGGCCCGTCCCCGGTCGACGTGGTTTTTTGCCACGTGGCAGGTCCTGGTTGGCCAGGCCTGCTGACGTGGCTGCTGACGTGGCACGCACGTTTTTTTTTTTTTTCTTCAATTTCCCCGGGCGCTACATGGATGTTTTTCTTTTGTCAACCTGTAGAAAATAAAATAGTGATTACAATGGTGGAAAAATCGCACGAAAGAGGAATCGGGAATGTACTCATCGGAGGCAGTTTTTGGTTTTTTCCACAGCGCCACCCGAATTTCACATGCGGTTTCTAGCTCATCCACTTGTCTTTTTGCTCCGATTTGACCATGGGGGTGTTCAAAAACAATTTTCGAACGAATAAAATTTTTTTTACCTTTTTTTACGGTCGAAGGTGGCTTCGGCGTGGCAGCGGCAGCGGTACTCCCTTCTCCGACAACTGGTTTTTCTTCTCGGACAGGGGGCTAGCGGCTAGGGTTAAGGTTCAGTGTGAAGTGAGGTATTTATATCCGTCTCCCTTTAATTTGGGTCGTCCATCACGTTTGATCTCGACCGTCTGATCACTTTAAAGAAGAAATAAATCTGGACCATTCATCACGATTTGATCTGGACCGTACGATCGCATTTAAAGAGGGAACGATCTGAACCGTTCATCGCATTTAATCGCGACCGTCTAATCACACCTGAGGAGGGAACAGGTTCGGACCGTTCACGCGCGCGGGAACAAATCCAAACTATCTGATCACAGACATGCGGATTGCCAGTGTGGCCTCCTGCATGGCACCGCGTCAGCGTGCCTTGCCACATGGCGCGCTCCAGTTCGTCAAGGCTGCTTACTTGGCGGTCTTATGTGTCACATTTTTTAAAATTACGTTTTGACCCCCAGTTTTTTATTTTTCTTTTAAAAATACCATTCGAACATAAATTTTTACCCCTTTCTCCCAAAATTATTTTCAATTTCATTATCCACCTATTTTTTTCCTAATTTTACATTAAATAAAAATTTATAAAATTAAAAATTATATTTTTATTTTTATTTTTATTTTTATCTTTTAAAAAATTAATTCCGAGCCAAATCCCAGCCCCAAATATTACATTTTCATTCTTATTTTTTAGGATGTTATAAGAAAACTTTATCGTTATCTTTATTTTTTTAATTTTAAAAAGAATATATTATTTTTATTTAGTATTTGAAAAAATAAGAAAATGCTATGCTATATTTTTTAGTATTTTTTCATATGTATTGATTATTTCAATTAATATTTAGTTTCATCTAATGTCTTATTTCATTAATACCTTGAAAATGACACTTTTATTAAACTATTAAACAAATGTAATATGTTATCAATATATACCATTTTAAATGCTAATTTTTTAAATGTAAATTCTTTTGAAACAATGTGAATGTAGCAGCCCCGAAAATATTAAAATGAAATGAGTATTTGAATATATCAAATGCGAAAGCGAGATCAAAATTTCAGTTAACATCCCTTACACGAAAAACCAAAAACGTACTTAAAATATAAAAGGTTAAACTAACTAAGAAAGAAAACTCGAAAATAAACTATGCGTATGACTACAGAGTCTCTAGGCATCCCCTTCGTCGTCCTCCTGCGGAACGGGCTCGGGAACCATGTCTTCCTGATCTGAAATGGTTAATTAAGGAGTGAGCTACACTAGCCCAGTAAGAACATCACGATATCTCATCGTCACGGAGATAAAGGTGGGTAGAAAAATACAAAAAGACCAATGGAGCATAATTTACAACAAAACCTTTTATCAATAATAAAACTTTTACCATCCACTTACCTTGGTGGAATTTATGAAAACAATATGGAAAAAAAACAATAACATTATCATAATCATTGAATAATCTAAGCTGTAAAACATAACACTTATCACGCCTCTTGTAATTCAATCATTGTACAACATATCTTTTTCTCATTTACCAGCCTACTAGTATCCGTGAGGGTCCATAGGGGTTCCGCTACCCGTTAACCTTTAACATTCATAATCAGTTTCCAGGGCCGTCCCCATACCCCGTCCGGTATGGGCGCCAAAACCATAAACCTCAATACCCCGTCCGGTATGAGGGTGAAACGGGCCGTCCCCATACCCCGTCCGGTATGGGCGCCAAAACCATAAGATCTCCATACCCCGTCCGGCATGTGAGACCACAATCCCGGTAGGTTTCCCTACGGACCCGGTCCGTCCACCATCTCCCAGGATATCTAGTCAGGCTGACCCCGTCATACAATTATCAGTCTATACAATGTTTCATTTCCCTTTTTCCTCAATAAGCATCATCAATTCACATTTAAACAAGCAAATCGTAATTCATGCCGAACAGACAACATACAGTATCAGTTCTTCAGTCATTCAACCCATAATCAATAAAACAGTAATATATGCATTCGAAACTATAAAATGAACACGTCAAACCCCATAATGCATTTAAAGCTGTAAAACAGTGTAAAACAGGCCAAATAACAGTAAATCATCAATCACACTAGACTCGGGCTCCATTAGCAACCTTAAGCAATTTCACACATGCGTTAATTCAAGAAATACCGTTTTTATCGTTTTGAACTTTAATACCGTGATAGGAAATAGGGTGAGGGGTCCTTACTTGTTTTCGGGATCCGAATACGATTCACAGTGCGCCTGCAGGCCGTCCCTAATTTTCCCTGAATTTTTCCCGGGGAACTGAAACACACTAACAGTACCTGCACGTGTTCCAAAAAAAATCCAAATTAGGCCCAGGGCCCCTTTCGGACCAAATCGCAACTCCGGCACGGCGGCTCTGCCGTGCTCCGGCGACGGCGCCGCCGCTGGCGGCGGCAAGTCGCCTCGGGTTGGCTGTTTTCGGCCGTTTTCGGCCGAATTCGGCCACGCTCGCATTGGTCCTTGTCAGAAAACAACCCTAGGGCCCTCGGGGGGCCAAAAAATCACGGAAAAACGGAGCTTACCGGCGGCGGCGCTCTCGGGTGCAGCGGCTCTCCGGCGAGGTTCGTGTTTTGGTGATTCGGCTCCGGTCAACCTGTAGAGAAAAGAATGGTGATCACGGTGATATAAAAATTGCATCGAACGGAGGCCGGGAAGGGCCTCGTCGGAGGCAAAAACCGAGAGGGGGCGCGGCGGCGCCGCTGGGCTTCGGCCGCGTATTCCGGCCGTTTGGCCGGGATTTCGGCCTCGATTTGGCCATAGGAGGAATCAGCGGGGAAAAACGAGTCGGGGGTATGAAATTTACCTCGATCGGCGGTCGGAAATTTCCCCGGTGCGGCGGCGAGTGGCGGCGGGTGGCGGCGGTCGGCCTCTGGTTCGTCTTCTCCGGCGAGCGGCTGGCGGCTAGGGTTTTTGGTCTGGTGTGGGGGTTCTATTTATAACCCCTTGCCTTTTGATCACAGCCGTTCATTTCGTTTTAATCTGGGCCGTTCGTTTTTGATTGAATCTGGGCCGTCCGTGCGTTTGAATCTGGGCCGTCCGATCGCGCGATTGATCTGGGCCGTCGGATCGCACCCACGCGGATCGCCAACGTGGCTCCTTTCGGAGTGACGCGATCTTGCCACGTGGCAGGCCCTGGTTGGCCGGGACTGCTGACCGGGCCTGCTGACGTGGCTGATGACGTGGCCCCCCCCCCCCCCCCTTTTTTTTTTTTTTTTTTTTTTCTCCTCCTTTCCGGGTGCTACAGTGAATGTAAAAGTCGATGCATTTATAACATGAATTTTGAAATGGTGTATTAAATATAAACCAAGTCATATTGTATTAATAGCACGATTTTAATTTTTAAATTCAATTAAATGTAAATATAAAAAAATTCAAGTGGTATTATTAGAAAAATATAAAGAAACATTATCCAATTAATTTTTTTTTTAAATATTTTTGAAGATAAATTTTTGACTCAGGTCCGGAAAACACAACGTAATTTTTAGGTTCCCTTGGATCACGCTCCCGCTTGTTTTGTTCACCAGATTTAGGCGGTAATTAGAGCTGTTACCATCAAAAATAAATTATTAATATAAAATTCATTTATATATTTATTAATATTTTAAATTATAGAAAGATAGCTAAAAATAACTTAACCTAAATAATACATTTTAAATTTTAATTAATTTTAAAGGTATTCGAATTCTTTATAAAATTTAAATTTTATTATTTTAATTATGGCACTTGTTATTTTAAATTTGAAATGAATTTATATTTATAAATAAATTCTACATAAATCTTATATTTATTTTAAAAATATTCATAGTTTCTTCAAAAGGCTTAGTCTTTGTAGTGGGGACCTACAAAATATTCAGTAAGAGCGACTTATAAGTTTAAAATAAAAACAACATGTACAATATTTATATACATAAAATATAATATTAAAATATAAAGATTAATAAAACCGTACGATAATTAAAATAAAAAAGAATTTACAATAATTAAAACAACTTCACATCCTTCACTCATCTAATATTTGATCGGAATTTATTAGATCTATAAAATATCGTGATAATATTTACTAAATTAATATATACAATATTTATATACATAGAATATGAGATTAAAATGTAAAGATTAATAAAATCGTACAATAATCAAAATAAAAAAATAAATACAATAATTAAAGCAACTTCGCATCCTTCACTCATTCAATATTTGATCGGAATTCACCTGATCTATAAAATATCGTGATAATATTTACTAAATTAATATAACTCATTAAATTTTAACATGATATTTTATAGATCATATGGAGCTAAATCAAATGTTAGATGAGGGAAGGACATGAGGATGCCCTGACTGACAATTGTATATTCTATTTTATTTTTATTATTGCATTGTTTTATTAAACTTTACGTTATAATTTCATATTCTGCATGTATAAATATTGTACATATCACGAGAAATATTTTTTTTTTTAATTTTAAACTTTATGAGCTGTACATATGAATGTTTTATGAGTTTCATTAGCTAGAAATGACATGCTGTGTGTCTCGTTATTATTGTCCAAGGCATTATGGTGTTTATATACTATCAAACTACTAAATTTTTTATTAAACATAATAATTATAATTATAGTATTTAAAAATATTCATTAATTGACTGCTACAATTAAGGGTTGAAATGAAATAATATTTTGTCGAAGTAAACAAATTATTTATAGAGATTGGTTTTGTTGACCGTATAAACAAAATTGAGGCACAATTATCGGCAGCCGTCAACTAAAAGCTAAACCAAACAATGAGATTTGTATAAATTGGACGACGGGTGCATTTGATCGTCACATTTAAATTCTAAAGCAGAAATTTGAATATCCTAAACTATTAAATTATAATATATAACATAAAACTTCTTCTTGGGTTAAATTATTATTTTTTTTTTGGGAAATTTATTGGGTTTAGATTTAACTTATTATAATTAAGTCCATTAATTTTTTTTTCTTGAGTTTTAGATTTAATTAATTATAATTAGGTTCACCATTTTTTTAAAGTTGAAGTTAATTAGAAAAATTTTCAACCCACCACAATAAAGTACTTTTAAATTGTAAATCAATATTTTTTAAAGACAAAAATTATTAAAAAATAATGTGCAAATTATTAAATTAGTTTTTAATGTTTAACATTTGCCACAGTTTTTGTATGGATCACAATTAAATACTTTTAAAATATTTTTTATAGCTGTAAAAGAATTATTAAAAAATAAAGTGCAAAATTATTAAATTAATCTTGACATTAAACATTTGTTGTAGTTTGATTTTTAATATTTTTTATTATAATTTGATTTTTATCTTTTTTATTTGCTGCTATGTGTTTACTTTTCTCATGCTTCTTAATGAAAAATGATAAAATGGATAGTCATATTTAAATGCTTTTAAAAAAATAATCTAAAAATAAATAAAATAATCAATAAAATTAATGAACTAATAACAATAAAAAATATACTGATATTATTATTAATTTAATAATTATTATTTTAATTAATTAGTTAAAGTATTTTTTTTAGAGTTATTTTTTAAATTATTTAAATATAATTTAACTATTTTAACTTTTTTTATAAAAACATAAAAGAAACTTAATGTTGGAAACGAATAAAAAATATAAGAGACCAATTTGTAACAAAGAATAATTAAATCATAACAAGTGTTAAACTCGGGAACTAATTTAGTGGTTTGTTTAAAAAAAAATGCATATTAAATTTTAAAGAAAAACAAAAATATTGAAAAAATTAAAGAAAATTGCAATCGGAGAAGCTTTATTTATTAAACTCTTTCTTTAATTTTGCATGAAATTCTTTTATTTTGCTTGAGATTTTTTGTTTTATCTATTATATAATTATTTCATACATATTTTTTAGAAAATATACCTATATGTTTTTAACAATAATTTGAACCAAGAAAATTAATTAATTAGAGAGAATTGTAATATTTATTCAAAGTACAAGAAGTTTAAAAATCTAAAGATTCCATTGTAAGTTAGACATTAAACCAAAATTTATTATTTATATATAAGTTTAGTCAAACAAAATGAGTTGATTATACACTTATAGATAATACTAACTACTAAACCACTAGGAATCTCTTCTTTTATATGTCCCTCTCCATTTAAGAAAACTAAAAAAGAAAAAGTGGGTTAGGTGGCTTTATTATTTCTTTTTTTAATTGACCAAATATCAAAATCAAAATTAGAAAACAAAAGTCTAGTTGAAACATAATATTGAATATAATAATGAATTATAATATTTTATTCTTTAATTTTAATGTTTGCTATATTTTATCATTTATGTTTAATAATATTGTGTTCATTAAATTTTGAAGTCCCATTAGGGATGGTGTAACGACCCCGGAATTTTAAAGAAAAATGTATATATAAGAAAAATTCTAAGTGCGGAAGTGGAATAAAAATTTTGATTAATATCCCTTACACAATAATCCAAACGTACTAAATGTATGAAAAAATAAACTAAATAAAGTAAATACTAGAGATGAATGTTATAAATAAAACTATGAAATCTTTAGACATCTACTCGCCGTTTTCCTGCGGGACGGACTCGGGAATCAAGTCTTCCTGATCTGAAATGGTTAAGTAAGGAATGAGTTACACTAGCCCAGTAAAGATATCACACTATCTCACTGTCACAGAAGTAAAGGTTGGTAGAAAACAAAAACGACCAACGGAGTATAATTTACAACAAACTCATTTATCAATAATAAAAACCTTTACTGTCCACTTACCTCGGTGAGATTCATGAAAACAACTTATAAGAAATAATAACATCATAAACATCATAAGATCATGCACACTTTGTAATATAACACATATTATACTTTTGTATTTTAATCATTAGGCAACAAATTTCCTCTTTTATCAGTCTATTAATATCCATGGGGATCCATAGGGGGTCCCCGCTACACGTGAACCATTCACATTAATAACTTAATTCCAGGGCCGTCTCCATACCTCATCCGGTATGGGCGCCAAAACTATAAATCTCAATACCCCGTCCAGTATGAGGGTGAAACGGGCCGTCCCCATACCCCGTCCGATATGAGAGACCACGTTACTGGTAGGGTTCCCTGTAGACCCGATCCATCTACCATCTCCCAGGATATCTAGTCAGGCTGTCGACATTATCCATTTATTAATTCACATACATTTTTCCATTTTTCTTAATCTCAATTATCTAATCAAACATAAAAACGTAAACTAGTAATGTACACCAAACAAGGCAACACAATATCGGGTTCACAATAATTCAAACCATAATAAATGAGACCGTGATTCATGCATACGAAATCATAGAATAAACACATCAGGCACCATACTGTATTCAAAATTGTAAAATAAATTAAACAACACCTGACCGAAAAATACATCAGATTCGGGCTCCATTAGCAACCTTAATTAATTATACATATCTATTAATTCATAACATACCATTTTATCATTTATTAAGCTTTAATGCCGTAATAGGAAATAGGGTGAGAGATCCTTATTTATTTCGGAGTCTGAAATCGGGTTCTCACTGCGCCTACGGGCAGTCCATAGATTTCCTGAATTTTTTTTCTGAAAACTGAAACACACTTTCAGTACCTGCACATGTCCCCAAAAAACCCTAAATCAGACCCAGGGCCTTTTCGACCAATTTCAAAATTCTAGCACGGCGGCTGCGATCCGCCTCGGGTTGGCCGTTTCCGGCCGTTTTCGGCCGAATTCAGCCAAACTTGCATTGGTTCCTGTGATAAAACACCCCTAAGGCCCTCAGTGGGCCAAAAATATCCAGAAAACTGAGACTTACCGGTGGTAGAGCTCTCGGGTACGGTGGCTCCTCCGGTGCGAGTTGTAATTTTGTATTTTGCTCTAGTCAACCTGTAGAGAAAAGAACGGTGGTTACACTGGTATAAAAATTACATCGAATGGGAATCGGGAAGGGCCTCATCGGAGGCAAAAATTGAGGAAACCCGCGGCGGCGCCGCTAGGCTTCGGCGATGTTTTTCGGCCAATTGGCCGGTGGTTTGGCTCTAATTTGACCACAGGTGGATTCAGCATCGAAAATTGAGCCAAGGGGATAAATTTTACCTCGTTTGGCGACTGGGAAGTGCTTAGGTGCGGCGGCGGGTGGCGGCGGCCGGTTCCTCCGATGGATGGGTCGTCTTCTCCGGCGAGGGCTCTGGCGGCTAGGGTTTGGGGTTGGGTGTGAGTGAGGTTATTTATAACCTTCTCCTTTTAATCTGAGTCGTCTATCATGATGGGCGCCAAAACACATAAAGTCTCCATACCCCATCCGATATGAGAGACCACATTTCCGGTAGGGTTCCCTATGGACCTGGTCCGTCCACCATCTCTCAGGATATCTAGTTAGGCTGTCGATATTATCCATTTATCAATTCACATACCTTTTTCTATTTTTCTTAATCTCAATTATCTAATCAAACATAAACACGTAAACCAGTAATGAACACCAAACAAGGCAACACAACATCGGGTTCACAATAATTCAAACCATAATAAATGAGACCGTGATTCATGCATACAAAACCATATAATAAACACATCAGGCACCATACAGTATTCAAAACTGTAAAATAAATCAAACAACACCTGACCGAAAAATACATCAGATTCAGACTCCATTAGCAACCTTAATTAATTACATATCTATTAATTCATAACAAACCATTTTATCATTTATTAAGCTTTAATGTCGTAATAGAAAATAGGGTAAGAGATTCTTATTTATTTCGGAGTCTAAAATCGGGTTCTCACTGCGCCTACGGGCAGTCCCTAGATTCCTTGAATTTTTTTTTTTCGGAAACTGAAATACACTTCCGGTACCTGCACATGTCCCCAAAAAACCCCAAATCAGACCCAGGGCCTTTTTGGCCAATTTTAAAATTCTGACACGGCAGCGATCCGGCTCGAGTTGGTCTTTTCTAGTCGTTTTCGGCCGAATTCCGCCACCCGTCACCGCACCGGAGGGTTTTTTGACCTCCAAATGAGGTAAATTTTCTCTTTTTGGCTCGTTTTTTGAAGCTGAATCTGTCTATGGCCAAATCGGAGCCAAACCACCGGCCAATCAGCCGAAAAACACTGCCGAAGTACAACGGCGCCGCCGCGGCTTCCTTCAGTTTTTGCCTCCGATGAGGCCCTTTCCGGTTCCCGTTTGATGCAATTTTTACACTACTGTGATCACCGTCCTTTTCTCTATAGGTTGACCAGAGCAAAATATCAAACTGCGACTCGCGCCGGAGAAGTCGCCGCATCCGAGAGCTCCGCCGCTGGTAAGTCTCAGTTTTTCTTGATCTTTTGGCCCACCGAGGGCCCTAGAGTTGTTTTATCGCAGGAACCAATGCAAGTTTGGCCGAATTTGGCCAAAAACGGCCAACCCAAGGCGGATCACCGCTGCAGGCGGCGGTGCCGTCGCCGGAACACGGTGGAGCCACCGTGCCAGAATTCTGATATTGGCCGAAAAGGGGCCCTGGGTCTGATTTAGGATTTTTGGAACACGTGCAGGTACCGGTAGTGCGTTTCAGTTTTCCGAGAAAAATTCAGGAAATTTAGGGATAGCCCGTAGGCGCACTGTAGAGCCGATTTCAGACCCCGAAACAAGTAAGGATCTCTCACCCTGTTTCCTATCATGGTATTAAAGCCTAATAAATGATAAAACGGTATTTTATGACTTTATAGATATATATAATTGATTGAGGTTGCCAATGGAGCCTAAATCTGATATATTGTCGGTCAGTTGTTGTTTGATCTATTTTTCAGTATTAAATGCAGTATGGTATTTGATGTATTTATTTTATGGTTTCGTATGCATGAATCATGGTTTCTTTTATTATGGTTTGAATTATGGTGAACTCAATGTTGTGTTGTTTTGTTTGGTGTTATTATTAGTTTACGTGTTTATGTATGATTAGAAAATTAAGACCAAGAAAAATGGAAAAAATGTTATGTGAATTGATAAATGGATAATGTGGACAGCCTGACTAGATATCCTGGGAGATGGTGGACGGACCGGGTCCGTAGGGAACCCTACCGAGAACATGGTCTCTCATATCGGACGGGGTATGGAGACTTTATGTATTTTGGCGCCCATACCAGATGGGGTATGGGGATAGCCCGTTTCACCCTCATACCGGACATGGTATTGAGGTTTACAATTTTTGCGCCCATACCGGACGGGGTACGAGGGCGGCCCTGGAATCAGCTTATTAATGTTAATGGTTCACGTGTAGCGGGGACCCCCTATGGATCCCCATGGATACTAGTAGACTGGTAAAAGAGGAAATTTGTTGCCTGATTATTGAAGTGTAAAAGTATGACATGTGCTATGTTACTAAGTGTATATGATTTTATGATGGTTATAATGTTATTGTCTTCACATGTTATTTTCACAAATCTCACCGAGGTAAGTGGACAGTAAAAGTTTTTATTATTAATAAATGAGTTTGTTATAAATTATGCTCAATTGGTTGTTTTTGTTTTTTACCAACCTTTACTTCTGTAACAGTAAGATAGTGTGATGTCTTTACTAAGCTAGTGTAGCTCATTCCTTACTTAACCATTTCAGATCAGAAAGATGTGGTTCCCGAGCCCGTTCCACAGGAAAACGGCGAGTTAGACGTCTAGAGACTTTATAGTTCTATTTATAGTTTTTATTTCAAGTATTTCTTTTAATCAGCTTATTCTTTCATATGTTGAATACGTTTTTGGTTATTGTGTAAGGGATGTTAATTAAAATTTTTATTTCGCTTCCGCATTTAAGATTTTTTATACATACATCTTCATTTAAATTTCCGGGGCCGTTACAATTTCATCATGTTTGTAGGTTTTATTAATTGATTTTGACTTTTCAGTATGCCCATGTCCCGTCAATAGAGTTTGCAGCATTACACGACAACATAGTCACTTTTTATTTCTCCATAATCATATTAAATAAATCAATATAGAGCATATATTAAAAATAAAATTATTATATTTAGTAATTTATCTCTTTAAATTGTATATGTTTTCCAATGTATAGAGATTGAAAAATTATGTTATTTCTTTGATAGGCCAACATAAAATAAAACAAAACACATAACTCATAATGAATGGTTATAGAGATCATAGTCCTCCGTTTAAATTACCTTTTCATTTTGACTCTTTTTTATTACTAAGTAAACAAAAATTCTCTCTACAGAATATTTAGATGTGAAAGATCATCAACCATTAATATGTTTTGTTGTAATGGATTCAAATACTCTTTTGATCTATCTTGTTAATTTTATTATTTATATAAATTTTATGTTTCCAAATAAAGTTTTTCATACTTGATTTTTGTATTTTGGTATAATTTTGGTTTTTAGTTTCCAATTCACATTATTCTTTACTTAACTTTTTTCTTTTCTTTAACTTAAATGTAATGCCTGGGCTCAAAAAATTAGCCCGGAATAAATTTTGTTAACTTAGAGATGTATAAAAAATAAAATAAAATATATTTTATAAATTAATTTAATGAAATTTTTGTCTTATTTGGACAAAAATTAATTAGGGATGAAATTGAAAATAATTTTGATACAAAGAGGTGAAAAATTGGGTTCGATGAGTATTTTTGAAAGAAAAATCAGAAATTGGATGTCAGAACGCAATTTTAGAAAATTTTATTATGTAGGACCGCCCAGTCAGCAGTCTCGATGAAGCAGAGCGTACCGCGTTGCAAGACACATTGACTCGGTGCCATGCGGGAGGCCACGCTGGCGATCTGCGTGCCCCTCAATCGGACGACTTAGAAGCATTCCCGTGCGTGTGGATGACCCGGATTCGTTCCCTCCTCAGGTGCGATTGGACGGTCGCGATTAAACGCAATGAACGATCCATATTTGTTTCCTCCTTAGGTGCGATCAGACGGTCAAGATCAAACGCGATAAACTGCTCAAATTCATTTTCTCTTTAAGCGCAATCGAACAGTCGAGATTAAATGCGATGAACGGTCTAAATTAACACGAGATGGATATAAATATTTCGCATCACACAGAACCCAAATCTTAACCGCCAGCCCCCCGCCGAAGAAGAAGAACCAGCCGCTAGAGAATGGAGCTGATCACCGCTCGCTAAAAAAGGTAAAAATTCTCCTACCCGCTCAGAATTCAATTTCGAGCACCCCTGTGGCCATATCGGAGCAAAACAAATGGTGGGTGTGCCAAAAATTACGGGTAAATCCCGGTAGAGCCGCTGTGGGCAAAACCCGCAACTGCCTCCGATGAGCCCCTTTCCGATTCCCGTTTCATGCAATTTTTCTGTCATTGTGTTTACCGTTATGTTTTTTACAAGTTGACCAAAGAAAAATGCATAGCCGTGAAGGTGAGCCGACAGAGCCACCGCACCAAAAAATCCCACAACCGTTAGGTTTCTATTTTTTGATTTTTTTTGGGCCAACAGAAGCCTCATAATGTGTTTTCTCATAGAGATAAGTATAAAATCAGCTAAAACTGGGCAAAACCGGTCAAATCGATCGAAAATGGCCAGACCGAGACAAAGGAATTTTAACACCGATTTTGAATTTTTGAGATATTTTTAAGTACGTGAAGCGTGTTTTAATCTCCGCATGAAAATTCAGAAAACTTGGGGACTACTATTAGGTGCAGTAGAAAGTTCGGTATTTCGGACACCGATTCGGGTAAGAATCCATCACTTTACTCTCTGTTATGGAATTGAAGTTTAATGATCGATAATATAGTATTTTGTGTAATTTAAAAAACTTCAAGAGTAATTATAGGTCACTAATAGAGTCGGAACTGATTAGTTATTTATTGCTTGTTCTGTTTAACTAATTGTTTAATTTTATAGCTTTAAATACATAATAATATACTGAAATTGTTAAATGATTCAGTTGTGCTTTTTTGATGCATGTATTATTTGTCTTACGCCATTTAAGGTTAATTTGTAAAACTGAAAATTGAAATGTAAATAAAAAATTGTTTGGTTAAGTGATAAATGAATGGTTGTCTTACTGGATATCCTGGGAGATGGTGGACGGATTGGATACATAGGGAACCCTACCATGAACGTTACCTCATAGTGGGCGGGATATCGAGGGATGATATTTTTGATGCTCATATCGGACGGAGTATGGGGACGGCTAGTCAGTTGATAAAATTTAGATATTGGTTCACGTGTAGTGAGACATCCCTATGGACCTCAAAGGATACCAGTAAGCAAATAAAAATGAAAAATTGTTGTTCTTGCTCACTTAAATATGAAATTATAATGTTATTTGAGTTATTATTTCTATAGGTCGATTTTGAAAATCTTGCAACGGTATGTAATAAATGGTTTTATTTATGATAAATGAATATACTTAATTTAAGCGCTCTATTAATTATTTTTATAATTTTTACCAACCTTCAGTTTCTATATCGGTGAGTAGTGTGATATTTTTACTGAGCTAGTGTAGCTCACTCTTTCATTAACTATTTCAGATCAAGAGGATCAAGATCCAGATCCTTATCAATAAGAGAGTTATGAATAGTTCACCACTTGAACTTTTTTTAAAAGTTAGTAAAGGTCGTTTTAAGATGCTCAGTTATTTACTTTTTGTTTATTTCTTTGATTTTTATTTGTTCTTTTAGAAGAAATATTCTCATATCCCTATTGTGTATTCTAAACTATTGTGTAATGAATGTAAATCTTATCTCTATTATTTTATTTCTGTATTTAATTTATAATTTTATTTTTTTTTAAGTTCGGGTCTCTACATTAAAAGTTATTTATGAGTCTAGTTATATTTTTTATAATCAAAATTTTAAAATCTTTTTAAAAAATAGTGTTCTAAAAAGATTTTTTTTTCTTAAAGAGAAAAAAAGAATTACGGGTTATTGGTTAGTGTAACTACGGGTTATTGGTTAGTGTATGTAATATATATATATTTGACACAAACTTGCTAACTGTTAGGTTGCCATTCTCTTAAGGATATGAATTAGTCATGTTTTTAGTATGATATTTAAATTGTACTTGAAAGAAGTCATCTTTTGTGGGCTTCCAATGCAATCATATGTTCATATTTTCTTTAAATTTTTGTCATATTTTCATATTTTCCTTAAAATCCTTTTCATGTTTCCATAATTTATGCAACAATTAGGTTTTTATGTCGGTAGACTTTGTTTTTGAGTATTTTCAGCCTAAGTAGACTTTAAGAACTAATTCCTAAAGAAAGCACAACCCAATATGAAGCCCTCTTGTTTTACACCTAATGCAACACAAGCCCAAGCTCAGGCCAGGTTCAAGCCGGGTGCCAGATCCCGGCCCAAGCCCAAGACCATTTCTTTAAAGCGACGTCGTCTAAGGGCCCAGATTCAAGGGTGCCAGATCCCGGACAAAGCCCAAAGCCGTTTATTGAAAACGACATCGTTTAATGGACCAGGTTCAAGCCCAGTGCCAATTCCCGGACCAAGCTCAAGACCATTTCTTCAAAAACGACATCGTTTGATGGCCAGGTTCAAGTCGGGACCAAGACCAAGACTATTTATCAATCCGACATCGTTTTGAGATATCTCCTCTCCATTGCAAAGACCAGTGCGAGGGATCTGGTGTCGCTGCTCGAACTCTCCCCTTCATATTCAAATCCATTTCTCTCGCATCCTCTGCAATGGAATATCCATAGAAACTGCTACTAAACACTACGCATCTCTTCAGCACATACAGAATTCCCTCACTAAATCACAGATCGTGAATTTTCATCTCAATAAATTGAGATCTGAAACTGTACGATTTCAGATCCCTTTGATCCCGTCATGGAGAAATCTTGCAGCATTCTTGTTCACTTTGACAAGAGCACGCCTGCACTCGCTACCGAGATCAAGGAAGCTCTTGAGGGAAATGACGTTGAATCCAAAATCGACGCTCTCAAGAAGGCCATCATGCTTCTACTCAATGGCGAGACCATTCCTCAGCTCTTCATCACCATCATACGCTATGTGCTCCCTAGCGAGGATCACACGATCCAAAAGCTTCTCCTGATCTATCTCGAGATTATCGACAAGACTGATTCCCGGGGCAAAGTTCTTCCGGAGATGATCTTAATCTGCCAGAACCTGCGGAATAATCTGCAGCATCCAAACGAATACATCCGGGGCGTTACCTTGCGGTTCCTCTGCCGTCTCAAGGAGACTGAGATCATTGAGCCTTTGATTCCTTCCATATTAACCAACCTCGAGCATCGTCATCCCTTCGTTCGCAGGAACGCCATTCTCGCTGTAATGTCCCTTTACAAGCTTCCTCAAGGTGAGCAGCTGCTCGATTCGGCTCCGGAAATCATCGAGAAGGTCCTCTCTTCTGAGCAGGACCCTTCGAGCAAGCGTAATGCCTTCCTCATGCTATTCACTTGTGCTCAGGATCGCGCCGTTAGTTACCTTTTCGCTAATCTCGAGAAAATTACTGACTGGGGAGAGCAGCTGCAGATGATACTGCTTGAATTGATTCGAAAGGTTTGCAGAACGAATCGAAACGAGAAGGGTAAGTACATTAAGATCATCATACAATTAGTGAATGCCCCCTCTGCTGCCGTTCTTTACGAATGCGCGGGGACTTTGGTGTCCTTGTCGTCCGCACCATCTGCCATAAGGGCCGCAGCTAACACCTACTGTCAGCTGCTGGCGTCGCAGAGCGATAACAACGTGAAGCTCATTGTCCTCGATCGTCTTAATGAACTCAAGGGCTCGCACAGAGAGGTCATGGTCGAGATGGTCATGGACGTGCTCAGGGCGCTATCAAGTCCGAATCTCGACATCAGGCGAAAAACCCTTGATATCGTGCTAGAGTTGGTAACGCTACGGAATGTGGACGAGGTTGTGTTGGTGTTAAAGAAGGAAGTGATGAAGACGCAGAGCGGGGACATTGAGAAGTGTGGGGAGTACAGGCAAATGCTCGTTCAAGCCATACACTCTTGCGCGATTAAGTTCCCTGAAGTGGCCAGCACGGTGGTTCATCTCTTGATGGATTTCCTAGGCGACAACAATGCGGCTTCTGCAATGGATGTGATTGTTTTTGTGAGAGAGATTATTGAGACCAACACAAAATTGCGGGTTTCAATTATGACAAGATTGCTAGATACTTTCTATCAGATTCGTGCTGCAAGAGTGTGTTCTTGTGCTCTCTGGATCATTGGGGAGTACTGTTTATCCCTCTCCGAGGTTGAAAGTGGAATTGCCACCATTAAGCAATGTCTAGGAGACCTGCCATTTTATACAGCCTCCGAGGAAAGGGAGACAGAAGATGCTTCCAAGAAACATCAGCAGGCAAGCTCTGCAGCAGTCTCCTCTCGAAGGCCTGCAGTTCTTGCAGATGGAACCTATGCGACCCAAAGTGCTGCACTGGAAACTGCTTTGACATCGCCAACTATTGTTCAAGGATCCTTGTCTTCTGTGGGCAACTTGAGATCGCTGATCCTTTCCGGTGATTTTTTCCTTGGAGCAGTTGTCGCTTGCACGTTAACAAAGCTGATTTTTAGGTTGGAAGAGGTCCAGCCCTCAAAAGTTGAAGTAAACAAGGCCACCACTGAAGCATTACTGATCATGGTCTCTATACTTCAGCTGGGTCAATCTTCGTTATTTTCACATCCTATTGATAATGATTCTCATGACAGGATTGTCCTTTGTATTAGATTACTATGTAACACTGGTGATGAAATGAGGAAAATATGGATGCGTTCTTGCAGAGAGAGTTTTGTGAAAATGCTTTTGGATAAGCAACGACGTGAATCAGAGGAAATAAAAGCAAAAGCTCAGACATCTCATGCACAACCAGATGATCTCGTTGATTTCTACCATTTGAAGAGCAGAAAGGTAAGGCTGCTATACAATCACTACTTGATGACTTATTAACACTTAACGAAGTAAATCTTTCATGTTATTAACATTTAACGAAGTAAATCTTTCATAATTAGGTTCTAAGAAACTTGAAGTTTCTTGGTATTCCTATTTAATTTAACCTGCCAGCTTCTTGTTTTCTGTCATTTTGATTTTGATCGTTTGGTTTTTTCCCCAACTTTTCTTCATCTCTCTTGCCTCAAATTTTGAAAATTTCTACTATCTTCTTTGATGACTCTTCTTCCAGGGTATGAGCCAGATTGAGTTAGAAGATGAGGTTCAGGATGATCTAAAACGTGCTACTGGGGAGTTCACCAAGGATGGAGATGATGCAAATAAACTTAATCGAATTCTTCAACTCACAGGATTCAGTGATCCTGTTTATGCTGAGGCATATGTGACAGTGAATCATTACGACATTGTCCTTGATGTGACTGTTATCAATCGAACAAAGGAGACTTTACAGAATTTGTGCCTGGAATTGGCTACAATGGGTGATCTAAAGCTTGTGGAGCGTCCTCAGAATTATACATTGGCTCCAGAGTCAAGCAAGCAGATAAAGGCAAATATTAAGGTCTCTTCAACTGAAACAGGAGTCATATTTGGTAACATTGTGTATGAGACTTCTTCAAATGTTCTTGAAAGAACAGTTGTAGTTCTAAATGACATTCATATTGATATAATGGATTATATTTCACCTGCATCTTGTGGCGATGTGGCATTTCGAACCATGTGGGCTGAGTTCGAGTGGGAAAACAAGGTATATTTTCCTGTAAGTGCTTGTTATTCTCAGCTAAATTTGAATTAATAATTCAAATTGTTGTCTATATGAAAATACTTTAATCTTTTGTATAATTTGCAGTGTTCTTGTGTCATTTTCTTACTTTTGCAAGCTGAGACAAGCTCTTTTTTTTATAAGTTTTTGCATTTCATTTTTCTCAAAAGGTTCTGTTTTTGTATCTGGTTATTGCTCAGCATTGTTGTGATTCTATTATCTATGGTAAAGCTTTAGAAATATCTAGGATATTCTGTGGGAAAAATTAGCTCCTAGGGGTTAGCTACTTTCTCTTGTCATTTCTCCAATAAACTTTTTGATGCTTGGGTTTTGTGAGATTGAACTTGGAAAATTCCCCTTTAGATGAGAGACATAGGTTGTCATGCTGTATTATTAAAGGAACAGGTAAAATTTGTTTTGGACTAAAAAGGTGCTAGTGAATACATGATCCTTTTCCCTGTATTTGTAATCATGTTTGCGATATGTAAACACATTTTTCCTTATATCTTGTTCTGGACTAGGTTCCTGAAAAGCACAGAGCTAAATTGTTGAAAGAACAGTAAGGCTAATTGATGCAGAATGGAGTTCCTGTAGATTGTATAAATAGATTAGAAACATGATTTTTACTTAAATATAAGACTACTATTCTATTTAAGATTCTATTATGATAGTTTTAGTAATTTTAGTAATTTATTTTTATTAGTATTTAGTTTTCTTATTTGTATTTGTAATATCATTTCCTTTTTTGCTATTATTAGTATTTTTAGTTTAACCCTAATGATGCATAATAGATTAGCTTAATATTGCCTAAATATATTAGAAACTGTAATTGTATTAAATATAAAACTACCATACTTTTGAAGATTTTATACAGTTTTAGTAATTTTAAGATTTTACTTCTATTAGTATTTAGTTTTCTTATTTATATTAGTTGTCTTATTTCCTACTTGGTATTAATATTTTTTAGTTTAGTCCTGCTTAGAAAAGACTACTTAGGGAGCATTATACTTCCAAGGAAACTTCAGAAGCATTAAAAACATATCTGTAATTTTATTTTGAGACAAATTCAGTTCTTTAATAAAATAGTTCCAATAGTTTCTCAATGATCTGGTTGTGTGATGCAATCAAACCCATAATTGTGATGTTTAAGGCTTTAAGATGTGATCTCCAATAAATTCTAGGTGTGGTATTTAGGTTTTAGTCCTCAAATTTCTAAATAGACAAATTAACACTAACTTATTTTGCATCAATTAGTAGCATGTCTAAAAGAATGTTGCACAAAAACATCCAAACTGCTCACAGCTTGAAACCCATTTGCCAAAAAAACTCCAAAAATTGCAAACCCTAAACACTTAAAAAGGACACCAGTTCGTTCACAGCCTACGACTGGGTATGCCTCTAACACCGAGCCACTGGCTGCTACGAGTTTTCCTAGCCACTGTCTCTCTCAATCTTGTCCTTTTGTGCAACTGCATCCCACATTGATGTACAACGCCCACCTACAGTTGAGTTGAATACAGTCCAGTATTTAGTAATCAGAAGCCAGCACATGGGTCACATGTGTGCCGAGCTGCAAGTTGGACTCGTCTGATCTGACCTATTTTGACTTCTTTGACCTTCAAGTTTGACCAGATTGGTTCCCTTGACCCATTCCTGCATTAAACAGACACGTCCAACTTTTGTTTGAGAGAAATTTCAGTTTCAACAATAGTGACTAACACTTAATTGGGTGCTAGGCAAGATAGCATATGCGGCAGACACTAACAGACTTGAGACAGCGCAGAACACAATCAAGGAGACGTCTACCTTGGAGATAATTTTGAAGATGTTACCAAAAGTCAAAGCTCTTGATTTTAATGGAAGAAGAGATCTTGATTTTTTCTGGATTAGCTTAATTCAACAGAAGAGATCTTGATTTTGATGGGACAATAGTGACTCTAACACTTGTTTTCTTCTTTGTGTCTCTTCTATTCATAGTTGTAAAGCTATTTCCTTTCATATTCCCAGGTCCTTCCTTGCTGCATTTTTTTTCCCTCTGTTAACTTAGATATACATTGGGAATCTTGGATTCTATTTTCATTTAACATTATGGTCTTTCTGTCAGGTTGCTGTTAGTACTGCTATTCAAGATGAGAAGGAATTTCTAAACCACATCATCACTTCAACAAATATGAAGTGCCTGACTCCTCTGTAAGTTCTCTGTCTATCTTCTGACTCAGAATATTATATTTGAGTAAGGTTTTGCTAATAGGAGTTATTATTGAATTTTTGCGAAGTTCAGATAAGCTATTCTGATTCATATCTAGTGACCTTAATTTTATCCCCAAAAAATTTGGTGACATCCGGCACATACTGGATTTTGAGCTTTGCTAGTTTCTTATCAAATTTATTAATTATTCTATGATTTATTCCTATCTGTCCTTTCTTTCCATGCTGTCAATAAAGAAACACAGTATATTAAAACTTGATTGATGTAAAGAATTAGCCAAATTTTTTCATCAAAAATTCCAAACTTATTTCCATATTCAAATCACCTTGGTTAGATAAAGTTCATCCTTTGCTGATCATAAAAATATGGATTAAGTCTGTCTGTCTTCCGGCTCATGGAACAGTGATGAAGTCATATAGCTTGTTGTTTTCACTTCAGCTGCTGCTCGCTTTGTACATCTCCAATGCACCATGATTAACCGTATTCCAATTCTATTAAAAAAAAGCCATTGAGTAACCATTGGACTCAGACTTTATCCCCTTCGCAGGCTCTTGAGAGCATCAATAATCTCTTTTAGGGAAGGCCTTTCAAGCCAATCCTTGTCACCACTACCCAAGGATCAAAAAATCCAAGCCACTATGTTTGTAGCCTTTTTGGTTTGGAGAGTGACTGAAAAAATGCATTTAATAGATTTTTGAGTCTAATTTTCTGTGATGCTGGATGTATATGGATAAATGCAGAGCACCCAAATACTTCTGGGTTCAGTGTGGGTATAATTTTGGTATGTGGCAAACTTTGAGAATGGTGTGATGTGGAGTTTGAAATTGTAAAATTCTCGAGGGCATTCTATTGATAAGAAATGTGGTTGTAAGAACTCTCTCCCCAAAAATGTTTTGGAACATAGGAGTAGGACATGAGAGATTGAGTTACGTCTAAGAGAGATCTATTTCTCTTTTCAGCGACTCTGTCTTATTGCAGAGTGTCAACTAGTAAGCGTAGATGATATGTTATGATTTAGGAGGTAGGAGCCATTGATTTTAAATATTCTTTGGCCTTATCAGTTTTGAGAGCTTGAATCTTGGTTTGGAATTGAGTTTGTATCATAGTATTGAAGTTTTGGAATATCTGACCAACCTTAGTTTTTTCTTTCATAAGAAATACCCAAGTTAGCCTAGTATGATCATTAATAATGACAAAACCACCTTGTACCTATTATGTTTTTCAATCTTAAAGGACCCCACATATTACTGTAGATTAAGTAAAAGGGTGACATTAGGATAAATTTTATGCATGTGTTTGGAAATTTTTATTAATGAGTAATGATGGGTACAATTTTTTCAAGATATGTAAAATTAGGATGAGCCAGTCGATAGTGCTACAACATAATCTCACTATCTTTATTGGAAGGTAGATCTAACCAACTGTTACAAGAAACCCTAGCATCTCTACTCTGAAGATGAATCCAGTAGGCCCAACCTTGATAATTTGCATTTTAAGAGACTTGGGGATGAGAGTAGAAATGGTTTGGAGGTTCCATTTATGGAAGAGGAAGTCAAGGGTTGCCTTGATGACTGCAATGAGGAGAAGGCACCGGGTCCGAATGGTTTCAATATGAAATTCTATCAGGTTTTTTGGAACGTGATTAACAAAGATGTGCTTGATGTTTTAACGAGTTCCATAAAACGGGGTGTTTTGTCAAATCCATCAGCTCGACTTTCTTGGTTCTTATCCCTAAGGTGGCGGGTGCGAAAGATATAAAAGAGTTTAGATTGATTAACTTGGTGGGGAGTTTGTACAAATTGATTTCTAAAGTGCTTGCCAAGAGACTTTCTAAGGTGTTGGGGGAGGTGATTGGTGAAAAGCAGAATTCTTTTGTTGACGGTAGGCAAATTCTTGATGCTATGATGATTACCAATGAAGTATGATTTGGTGAGCTGGAAAAAAGAGGGCGTCTTATGCAAAATCGACATGGAGAAGTCTTATGATCATGTTTGCTGGAATTTTGTGGACTAGATGATGATGAGGATGGGATTTGGGGATAAATGGCGTGGTTGGATCATGAAATGCATATCTACCACCTCTTTCGTGGTTATGGTGAATGGGGGTCCATCTTCTTTCTTTAATGCTTCTAGAGGTCTTCTCCAAGGGGATCCTTTGTTACCTTTACTTTTCCTTACCGTAATGGAGGCCTTTAGTAGATTGATGGAGAGGGCGGGGGAGTTAGATTTATTGAAGGGGATGGAGGTGGGGAGGGGGAAGGAGTGGTTAAGAATTTCTCATCTTTTCTTTGCGGATGATGCTCTCATTTTTTGTGAACTTTCTATAAATGCTATGTTACATTTGAGATGCATCCTCCTTTGCTTTCAAATGGTGTCCGACCTTAAAATTAACATGAGAAAGACGAAGGTTGTTAGAATTGGTGATAGAAGGGATGAGGAGAGATTGGCTATGGTACTCGGGTGTAAGACTACTACACTCCCAATCAAATCCTCAGGCTTACCTCTTAGGGCAAATTCAAAGATTAGAGGTCACTCGGACAATGAGGTGTTCATGCCGTACTTGGTCATTAAGTTTGGTTCGAGTTCAAATAAGGCAATTTTCCGGAGTGTCCTGCTCTGATATTTTATACTTTTCTGTGATTATTTCTCGGAATTATTGTTTTAGTATGTTCAAGAAAAATACGCCACTATATAGAAGTAGGATTACACCAAGAAACCCAACTTTCTGTCTTTAATTCAGAGAGATAAGGATAGAGTTTGGGAGAAGATTCTGGAGGATCTGGTTAATGAATAATCGAATCCCCCTTATTTAAGGAGTCAACTACATCTAGAATTACACATAATCCCACATCATTATTATTTTCTTAATCTAGAATCCTACATTATTATTACTCAAAATCTTTCTAAACTCTATTCCATCGTGCTACATTACCTACTGAGAGAGGAGAAGGTATGCAGGGGAGAAAGATAATGACATCTTAGTTTGTTTGATTCAGTTCCTATTTAATTCCTGCATATACTTAATTGCTGAAATATTCTTGTATGTAGAATTTGGTCCTAATGTTTATCTTTGAACTAAGTTTAACTGGTAGCATGAATTCTTCGGAGATAATTTCTGATATCTACTTATTTAAATTGAGAATGGAATTAAATTAAAAATGAAGTTTCAGTATTAATTTCATTTACATTGCATTCTTATCTCTATTAACATTTTAACTAGACATAGTTTTAGTTCATAAGCATAGTGGCTTTTGATATTCTAAATGACATTCTGGTAGACTGTTTAGTGGCTGTTTATGTTGTGGCAATTCTTAACAGCCATATCTTTCTGTTTATATAGTAGAAATCTTGTATTATTTTGGTGCACTTTTCTTTGCATACTTGTCATCGATCTTTACATCTCCAGGTCTGCATTAGAGGGAGAGTGTGGATTTATTGCTGCTAATCTTTATGCAAAGAGTATCTTCGGGGAAGATGCACTGGTGAATGTGAGCGTTGAAAAGCAAGCAGATGGTAAGCTGGGTGGTTATATCAGAATAAGGAGTAAAACTCAAGGTATTGCCCTCAGTTTAGGGGACAAGATAACGTTAAAACAGAAGGGGGTTGTCTGATTAGACTGGATACATATCTATCTATTTTGCTGCTTGGTTGACTTTAAACTGTTTTCATTCAGGAATTTTGCTTTTTTTTGTGATTCTTTCATTTGAAAATCTTCAAGGTACCATCCCTTTCTGCATTTTCTCTTTTATTTAGAGGTAGACAAAATATATTTGTATTCGTTGTTAGAAAGTTTTGTACTGACTTTATATTTGAACAATAATTTGCAGTTGCAATGACTCTTATTGTAATTTCCTGGTGAAATTGTTTAAAGTATTAACAGATCTTATTTTTTACCTGCCTAAATTCATTCATCAAGATGGTTCTTGTCTATGCTTTTTGCCTGTCTCATTTGGTTGCTGAATAGGTGGTATGTTGTGAGTATACCGTTGGTTCTAAGCACTCATTTTATTTTTGATACGATGTATTTATTACATAATAATATATAAATATATTAGTATATAGATAGAGTATTTTGAACAAATACATAAAGAGAAGTATTCTAGCTGTTTGAAATAAGTTATTACTATTAGAAACTAAACATCGCAATTAGTCGCAATTCTGTCCTGTTCGAATTTGATTGATTCTATGTGATCTTAGAAGTATAAAAGTTTGCTTGAAAATAGTTTGGATGTATTTTATGAAATGGGAGTGGTATATGATAATTTTATAGTTGAAGTTGTTAAATTTGCTTAGATGATTAATAGATTTTAAATGTAGAGACTGGGTGTAGATGGTAAAGGTGCTCTTTATTTCTTCACATTAGAAATGATGCTTTTACATATAGATATAGGTGTTTTAAGAAGAATCTAAAAATCCTTCCTTGCCTACATCTTTTAGATAATTCTATTTGCTTATATATCTTTTCTCTTCTTCTATATTGTCTGATAAGTTTCTATAATTCTCTATCATCTTATAGAATTCCTTTTTTACCATCTTCTAAAATTTTTTCACAACTTTCTAGATTTTTTTATTTATTTTTATTTTTATAATCTTATAGAATCCTCTACAATGATTAAAAAAAGCCCACTAGTTCAACTCATTGCAAGATTTTTCCATTATATATTAACAATTAGTATTAGATTCTTATTTTATTTTATTTAGCCAACTTAATGTATCATAATAGTAGAGTGTATATACATGCCACAGTCCTAGTTTAGATTTAGTTTACAAAATTCCATACTCCGAGTTTAGATTGATGAAAATGTGGTATTACCATTGACATTCCTGTCAATTTGAGATTTTCATGCTTGGTTATTATCATTATCATGTATATGTATATATATACATATATATGTACATATACATGCGGATCCATTAACGAGCTCGTCCACACAGTGGGTTATCATTCTTTGACATAGCGTACGAGTACTTTAGATATGAACTAAAATTGTTTATACAAATTTTTAAACTCATGCTCTAAAACTAATATAGTAAAGATCATATGGTTTTGGTTTCAGAATGGTATGCGCTGGTATCTGTAAATTTTGGTGCATAATTTTAAATTTGTTGCTAATTTGTAATTTATTTATATCAAACTGTATATAGGGACACATATGTAACTATATTAATTAACAAAAAAAACTATTTTAAATATATACTATAATTTAATTGAATTTTTTTTTATTAATATCAAGTAAGATATTGTTATTTAAAAAATTAAATTAACTTAATATTTAATAAACAAATTTATTAAATAAAATCAATTCATAATTGAAAAAAAAAGTAACATAACAAAATAAATAAAAATAAATTTAATTTAAATATTTTTATTAAGTTGGTGTATTTCAAATAATAAATTTTTAATCTTTGAATATTTTAATTCTAATTTTTTAAAGTTCAGATTCTTTTAGGTTTTTAATTTTTTAATTTGAATAATTATTTTTTGTTGTTTAACTTTTTAATTTTTTTAAAAAAATTTATATTGATACTCATCGTACTGCTTATACCAGCATGTATAACCAATTTTAACTGGTATTTTACCAGTACAAAATTTAGCATGCACTACACTGTTATTTGAGCAGTACAACACACAGTAACATGTACATTCCAATACAGTATATACGTAAAATGAATATAAACATAGTTTTGTATTATATTACTTTGACAACATTATTATCTTCTTAGCTCTCTTGAAGCCGAATGATAGTTTACAGCCATGGAGATTCAGAAAATAATCACATCTAAAAGATTAAGGAGGTGCTGTAGTTCTTATTCATAGCTTTAATTCCTAGAAAATGAAAACCTATTTGATTGAATTTAATAATGTTGTAATATAATACAATGTAATAATTTTGTAATACAATGTAATGTGATTTATCATGTACTTAAAAACTGTAATATGATTGCAGGTTTAATTATAACATGATTACATTGCAATTTTTTTTAGAATGACTATATTACAAATTTAATAGTATAGTTATATAGTAAAAACAAATAAAATAATCAATCTTAATTTACCATTTTCTTATATTACATAGGTTATTAAAGGAAACCAAACATACTATATAAATTACTTACGTTTTTAATCTATCATTATCTTTATAGGTTTTCAACTTATCTCTATTTCATAAGTGAGTAGTTAGAAAAAAGGGCGTGGAATATGAAGAAATTTGAAGAATGTGGTTGCCATGGTTGGTTAGCAGAAAAGTTCATTTCCCTTTTAGAAGCAACAGGAAAAAGACAACAAAGTAAAGTGATTTCAAAGCTTCTTGTATGGTGGTTGAGTGATGTTTGGTATGAATCTGCTTTTACTAAATGATTTGGTAAGTCTGGTGAAGAAGAGAAGTAAATGAGTGAGCCACAAGAAAAGAAATTCATGATTTCTTATACTATATGTTTTTACCCTGTTGAATTTAAAACCTCATGCACAGGACCTGTATACATCACCTGCTAAGAATGTTGAGATTAGGACCTGTCCAGGGCCATGGCTGATGAGGAAAGCATTCATAATCTCACTGCTCCTAGAAACTTGTTGCAAACTGCCTTGCACAATTCACAAGCTATTACCTCTGCACTTGACAAAACTGCACCCAGATTGGAGCGGATTAACCAGAGACTGCCATCTCTCGAAGCATCCTCAGCACATGCATTCGTTGCATTCGTGGACCACATTGATCATGCCATTTCCCTTGCCGCTGCTGTTCTTAAAGTCTTCACTTCTGTCTCTGAACTTTACAAGTCACTCTTGTCACAGCCATATTCCGATCTTTTACCTTATCTCTCTCTCGTTAAACAACTTGAAGAAGCATTAAAGCTCCTCGCTGATAGCTGCAGCCTTGCAATTCAGTGGTTGGAAGACATTGTTCAATTCATACAAGATAGAAGTATAGCAGACGATTGGTATATCTTAAATGTGTACAAGTGCTTAAGAATTTTGGAAGCTTTGCAGGCGATTAGTGGCCAAGCTCGTGTAAATGGAGGATTTCTGGATTCTGCATTTGACAAACTAGAAGTTGAATTTAAGCAATTATTGACAGATGGAGGCATTTGCCCTTCTGTAACTTCTTTGTCATGCTACACCTCAGAGCAAGCTTGCAACAGTCTCGTCTTGCCAGTGACTATTCTGCAGAAGTTGCAACTCATCGTTGAGAGATTAAATGCTAACAACAAGCTAAACAATTGCATATCTCTTTTTGTCCAAGTTCGGAGTTTGAATGCTAGAAAATGTTTAGATGCTTTTGATTTGGATTACCTTGAGAAATCAATCATAGAATTTGACAATATCCAGGACACTGATGATTACCTGGATAAATGGAGTAGGTGTTTCGAGATCGCAATAAAGCATGTTTTCAGGCTTGAGCACAGGCTTTGTGAGGAAGTTTTTAAGAAGGCTGAATCAGATGTTTGGTTAGGTTGTTTTGCAAAGATAGCTTCCCAATCTGGGATTGTTTCTCTTCTCCAATTTGGAACTAATTTCACAAAGGGTAAGAAGGATATAGCTAAGCTTCTGAAGCTGTTAGACATTTTTGCTGTTTTGGATAAGCTTAGAGAAGACTTCAACCATCTTTTTGGCAGCAAAATCTGTGCAGAGATTCAAAGTATGACGAGGGATCTAATTAAGAGAGTTGTCAATGGTGCAAGTGATATTTTCTGGGAAATCCCAGTCCAAGTGGAGCTACAAAGGAAGAGCTCACCACCTGTAGATGGCAGAGTTCCAAGACTTGTGAGCTATGTAACTTACTACTGCAATCAACTTCTTGGTTGTAAATACAGGCCAGTCTTGACCCAGATCTTGGAAATACATCAGGGCTGGAAACAAGAGAAATATCAAGGAGAACTTCTCAACAGTCAAGTGTATTACACACTAAAAGAAATTGCCCTCAATTTGGATTCATGGTCAAAGGCCTATCACAATATTGCCCTGTCTTATCTTTTCATGACTAATAATCACAGCCATTTCTACAATCTGAGAGTCACACAACTGGGGAAAATGATGGGAGATTCTTGGATAACAGCTCACGAGAAGTACAGGGACTATTATGCTGCACTCTACTTGAGCGAGAGCTGGGGAAAGCTTGCAGCCTTCCTAAACCAACAGGAAACAGAAGCAGCTGATGTGGCCTCTGCAAGGGCAAGAAACATTGATGAGTCAGTGAAGAGGAGGCTGAAGGCATTCAATGATGCTTTTGATAAGATGTATGAGCAGCAGTCCAGTTGGGTCATCTCCGATGAGATCCTGAGATTGAATATGTGTCAACTTGTGGTGAAGACTCTTGTTCCTGCCTACAGGACATATCTGCAGGATTGTGCAGTTCTGCTTGAAGAGGATGCTGGTAATGGCAAATATCTCAGATACACTGACAAGCACATAATGACTATGCTCTGCTCCCTGTTTCAGCCAAAGCTAATGAAGCAGAGAAGCACCAAATCCACGCATTTTGTTGGTAAAATAAAAGGTCTTGTAACCAATCACTTTCATTTGACACTTGCAGCTCCATGAGATTTGTACAATGCAGTGTTCTCTTCACATTCTTAATCCAGGAAGAAAGGGCAAATAGAAAACCCACCAAACTGACCAATTTTCTTTGTTCCTCTTTATTCTCCTTGTGAATGCCTAATGTATTTACTTTTGGATGACAACCTCCTTAACTTCTATTTGATTCAAGTAGTGGAAAATACTCTCTTATAATGCTTTGAAGTGAAAATGCTGTATCATGCCCTTATCCATCATATGCAAAATCAAACTTTTGCTTAAATTACAGTTTTACCTTAAAATAATACTTATAGAAAAGGACTAATATCAATTTCATGCCTCTGTTGTTTGTAGTCTCTTCTGTGTAATCAGAAATGATGTCAATATGATAGTCCTTAACTCACTAGCAGAAGTTCAGCTGAAAAAGTATTGGCAACACAATTTAACTATTCCTCTTTTTTTATTACAATGTTTGAACATGAATAATAGACCAACCATTAAGCTGAAACAAACTCAACAAGAAAGCATTTCATTGACCTCAAGCTCAATAACGAGTGACAGAGTATAATACAAATATTATCATAACTGTCCCTTCTATTTTACCTGCTTCAATTGTCTTACCTTTTCAAACTCTGCAAGGGCATAATTCTTTTCCACTTCCCAAGCAAGTTGTGACATACTATTAAATGAGGACTTTGCACTCTTTTCATCTGTCACTTCCCGGGGAAAAGAAATCCGGACATCAAAAGTACCCTTAGGAGGAGAATAAATACGCAAGTCAAAGCCTAGCCGATCAACCCATATCATCTTTGCTTCTGATACCTGCCATGTAAATGAAATCCAATGGAAAGCATAAGGTGAACAGATTTAGAATTCCAGCTTAGCTTGGCAAATACTCAATAGCACAAGTAACATGAGTGTATTACTTCTGCTATGCAACATCGCATTTCAGGTTTTTTTTTTTGAAATGACATTTCAGGTAAAAGTTAACCTCTTATCATGATTGTCAAGAATAACGTCATTGTTTTCTTCTACAAGTACAAGAATTTAGCATTTTTAGAACCAATTAATTCCAAATTTAGGAAGGCAGCCAATCGCTTATCATGATTGTGGACTAATGTACTTAAGATGTTTGAGTGTTATTGGATTTTGCCACCAACTGTTGAATGATTCCTCTGTATGTTTATTGAAGGGGATGGAATCAAAAAAGCAGCTTGGAAATGGATTATCTTTGCATGTCTTCGGAGCATTTGGCTGGCGCATAATTTGATCATTTTTAACAAAAGAAATCGCTTGTATTACGAGCTGTGGGAGAGATCAACTTTCTTGGCCACCTTATGGGCTAAAGGGCACACTCATTTTCCTAACATCTCTATTACTGACCTCCACCATCAATGGGATATTTTCATACCTGATATGTAGCCTTTCTGCTGAAGTCTATTAAGGCTATTATTAACTGTTGATTTGCAGCCAAGCAAGACTGGAGTTTTTTGGCATTATGTTTAGATTGAGGGATAAGGAGAAAAAGGAAAGGAAAGGATATGATGCTCACCATCCTTTCCCTCATTTTGATAGAAAGAGAACTTTTTTTTTTGTGAGATAAAAGTGTGATATGCATTGATTAGAGCGCTAAGGGAGTACCAGCCATGGACAAAAGAAAAAATTTATAGATCAATCAATATATCTACAATGGAACCAAGATCCTCCAAAGTTGTGACCTAAGATAATAGAAAGATAACTATTAATAGGGAAAAAGGAGAACGCAAATTATTTAAAACTTTTGAGGAGAGATTCTATTTTATCCTTATTACTTAACTTGTTATTCTATGAATAAAGGATATGATTATTTCCTTAGAACAAATAATTTCCTTTTCTTTATAAAGTTAAATCAGATAATAAGTTGCAAAATCCTTTCCTCTTCTTTACTTTTTATATTATTTTTATCAAAAAAAAAAAAAGAAACACTTAAGCTTTCACCTCCTTTAAAAACCAATGTTTTCCTTTCCCTTCCTCTATTCTTTAACTAACTTTTAATGTTGTGGTTATATGGAGTATTGGACGGCTTATAGGATGATTTGCAAAGCTATATTTCTTGGAAATCATGCAAGAACATCAATAGTTTTAATGGTCATTAATTTGGTTTTGACTAAGTAGTCTAGTTTTATAAAAGAAACTAGTAAAACTATTCCCTAAACCATATAAAAAAAAAAAAATCAAAACAAAAACAAAATATATATATCGAACTCATTTCGTTTAAGCAACTAGGAATTTGAAACCTCATTGATTTCCTCATGAAAATATGTTGTTCCCAAAGTCTGCTGATCAGTTATCCAGTTGAATCATAACTTTCCTACTGTATTTGAGCAGCAAAAGACATTCAAATATCTCCTTCTGAAGAACATTAACTTTTTTCCAAGCAAAACAGTTTCATATCTTCTATGGAAAGCAAACTGGAATAAGCATCATATTAGAAATTCAAAACCAAGGAGAAGGGGTGAGACTATATCAACCTGGAAATTCAAATCAACGTATACATTGCAGAAACGATGGATATCCTCCATGTTATTGGCATTTATCTCATTGACTATCTTTTCTGCACAGACTCGAAGTGGATCAGGGTTTGCATTTCTATAATCTGATGAACTAACCCACACTCCCTCCTGAAACAATTTACAGACCAATTATTTTCGAAGAAAAGCATCAGATTATTTGGACATGTATAAATAATCTTGTATTTCCAAACTTATACCCATATGACATGCTACAAAAGGTTAATCAGCATGCTAAAGAGCATAGAGAGAAGACCAGACATTACATGCCAAGCATAAAACAAATTCATTCACCTCCTTGAAGTCTTCCATTTGAAGTACTCGATCCACAGAAACGATATACATACTATCTTCATTCACCTCTTCTTCGAACTTCTTCTTCCATATTGAATTGAGCCACTGGAAAGAGATGAAATTGCACCATCCAAAGAACTTTCAAAACCAGTGTTCAAATCTTCCTAAAAAGAGGAAGTAAACGCATTATGTTGGTCCTAAAAGCAGACAATTTGGTATGCTTAATTTATAGGATCCAGTACCATACCAGCAAAACAATGATTTTTCTCAGCTTTAACCCCCCAAAACTAGTGATGGTGGTTTTTCTCCAGTCAATAATCTGGAAAGAAATTTTGGGAATCCAGGGAACTTTTACAGTTCAGGTCAGAAGGAGGATTAATATTTATTAGAAAAAATACCCATCTATTTGAAAAAAAAAATTATCAATAAACAGCAGTTCCTCAAATAAAACTACAAAATCATCAAATTTACAAATAATTAATCATGTGCTGCCTGAGGTCCAATTTGGTCATATAATTTTGAAGGGTACAGATTATAACATAAATAACCATGGAGTTGACCTAGTTAGAAATTTGAACGACTGGGAGATTGATGAATTTACAAGACTACTACAAGTTCTTCCTGATGTGCTTTTGGAGAACCACATAGATAAGGCTACTTGGAAGTTCAAGAAAGATGACATCTCTATAGTGAAATCCTTCTACGAATATTTGACAACTAGTCGGGATGACAGCTTGAATCACCCGGTGTACCAGATTTGGCAAGTGAAGGCGCCGCCAAAAATTACTTCTTTTGCTTGGGAAACGAGTCGGGAGAGCATTCTCACTATTGACAAGCCAATGAGAAAGGATCATACTATAGTCAATTGTTGCTATCTGAGTATGGAGACAGCTGAATCATACAATCATCTTCTCCTTTGGTGCCCGATGACTTATAGTCTTTGGCATATGGTGTACAGTTTATTGTGTATCAATTGGGTGATGGGGGGTTCGGTAAAAAATGAGATTTAGGTTTGGGGCGGGGTAGGGATAAGATCAAAAATTGTTACATTGATTCCTTTAACTATTTTTTGGGTGGTACAGAAAGAGAAGAACAATAAAGCATTCAACGGTTGTATGATGGATATTGGCAAAATTAGAGATAGGTGGTTACAAACTTTTGGGTCTCTAATTTTGGGTCATGATGTATATGAGTGAGATGATTTTGGGCAGGTATTATATGTACTAATGGACATGTAAATATTTTTGTATAGGGGCGGCACCCCTTTTGGTGTCATATACGTAATATACATTTTTTCTTTTTTTTAAATGAAAAGTAGAAGAGTAGTATTAGTATGAGCACCAGAGGTGCAAAGGAACATATAAAATTATTTACAGCTTAGTCCTCCATTCTAGTAATCTTCCTATAAATCTCAAAATAAACCGAAGGATGAACCGTAAGAATATATCTAAAAAAGTTCCATAATCTACCATCAGATTGTGGGAATGACATGATATGAGCCAAGAGGTCCAATAAGGAAAACATGTGCAGAGCCTCCCTATCAAACAAGCTACAAGGGAAGTGGAGATTCCATGATATCCCTTCCTCGGTGTGAGTCAAAAATTAAGAAATTGGGGCTTGGTTTCTAGAGGAAATGTTGTAAAACTAGGAAATTGGGTGGTCAATGGTTGGTTATCTAACAATAGATCCTCCTAGAATCTCAACGCAAATTCCCTTCAACTTGAAAGCGTTTATGGGGAAAAATAGGGTAGGCTTGTGAGCTTGCTTTCCGAGTGCTGTGTGAGATACACACCTTCGAGCCCATTCTAGTGTGTGGACTGTCTAAGAACTGTTTAAAAAGTATAGATTACCATCTAGTATGTGAAGTCCAGGTAATTGCTCAGTTGGTAATAGAAAGAAATCAACCAACGCTTTGAGATACAAGATTATTACTAATATAAGTTTTAATGAATCATCACACGCAATTAATTGACTTTGTAGTTAGAATGAAAAATTGGATCACATTTGGAGAGAAAAAAAGTTCTTGAACAACAAATGTAGAAGAAGTATCTTCCTTCGCATTATCATCATTATGGCACACACTACAGTGTCTTATGAGCCTTTTAGCAATGGTGGATGAAGTGGACGAAGTTGTTGGTGGAGCCTTTTAGCAATACAAGAGCGATGCTAATGGATCATGATACACTTTTTTTTTTTTTAAATAAACTAATGGATCATGATACACTAGGCTTTGGCACTAACTAAAGCAAGAAGGAAGCTTGAATAGATTTGTTTGATCTTTTCCAACCTTGCAATGGTGCCTTGATAATGTCTTACTTAAACAAATAACCTAAAATCTATTGTTTTCATTCAAATTCACCAGGAAAATAAGAGATTCCTAAAATTTACCAAAAGAAAATTATTTATTAAAGTATGACATAGAATATTGCACAAGTTTAATGGCTAATTTTACAACTCATGAAGCTTACATATTTATCGTGTCCTTATTCTAATCCTAAAAGAACAATAATTTTAACAAAAGACTAATTAATTTAATTTTTAACTAAATACGAAAATAAATCATAACTAATCTAGAGTATAATCACAAATAATTAGGAATATAATTAAAAATAAACTAAACTATAAATTTATTTAGGAATATAAATCTAAAATGAATATTAATACTTTAAGTAATAATAGCAATAGTATTTCCATAATTCTTCTCTGTATCATTGCATGTCCAAAAATTGTTAAGGATCTTGGCATTTGGAATCTCTATTTTATAAATACGTCTTTTTTGGGGGGAATGACATGTGTAGGGCCGGAAGCTTTTAGGTACATGATTGATTGCTTAAAAAACATGTAATTTTTTATATATGGCTTGCACCCCCCTAGGTGCTTTGTTAATAGATTTACACTTTTTATTTCAAAAAAAATAAATACATCATTTTTAACTAAATAATTATGTCAGTTTCCTCTGGAACCCAACTCTTTGTAACACAGTATTCTTGAGAGTAAGTTTTGTCGAAACCAAAATGGGTAGGATATTCAAAGATTATCAAATACATGTCTAGAAGGCTATTTCTAGACTTTATGCTTCTTTCTAACCCTACTAGATTGAGAGAGAGTGGTGGTTCTCGATATCTTTTTCAGGACCTTTAACTTGATAATGCCCCTAGCTTCTCGGTTCTCTCGCCTTAGGTTGCCCTATAATCACCCCTCTCCCATCTCCTCGTTTTTGGACCAATCTAATTGTTACAATTCATGGGCATCTAATATGGTCTCTCTAATCCAACTTCTAGAGTCTAGAGCCTTTTCCGATCTCCCTAACTACAGAATATGGGGTTTAGATTCCTCTCTTATTGATGGGTTTTTTCTTAGAAGTTATACCTTGGTGACTCATATCAGCCTCTTATTGATCTTTCAGTAGAATCTTATGGAAGGTCCCTCTCCCAGCAAGGTTGAAGTTCTTAATAGATTTCTATTCTAGACAAACTTAATACTAATAGTATTCCTCAAGCTTGCAGACAAAATCATGCTTTCTTTCTAGGGATTTTTGTGTTGTGTTTTAGAGCTACTAAGTCTCACAATCATCTTTTCTCCATTATGATGTGGCTTTATACTTTTCTTTTTTTTGAAATAAAAGGTGAAAGTATTGTTATTCACAAAGGTATTAAGGGAGTACCACCCAATTACATAGAAATTACATATCAATTAGATGGTCGATGGCGCACCCCAAATCTTCCCAATATAATATTTCATGACCAAATAAAATGAAACCAAAAGTATGTAACCATCTATCTTTGATGTTTACAAAATCCGTTTCAATACCTTCAAAAACTTTAGCATTCCTTTCTTTCCACACAACCCAAAAAATGGTAAGTGAAATAAAAAAATAAATGTTTTTTCTTCTTACAAAAACCTGTCCATGCCCACAATTCTTTACAAAAGTTACCGGCCATTACACGACTCACCCCCATCATCCCGAAAACCGACATCCATAAATTGTGTAACTGGACAAAATAATAAAATGTGGTCACATGTTTCCTCATCAACCTTGCATAAGTAACATTGGTTAACAAGAAAGTTGCCCCGCCTCTTTAACATATCAATGGTCAAAATACTTCCTCTTGAGACTTCCCAAGCAAAGAAAGCCATCCTAGGGGGAGCTGTAATTTTCCAGATTTGTTTAAATGGGGCTTTATACTTTTCTTGTCTCTGGGGTTCCCTTATTACAATCAAAGGTTTTCCCTCTTCTGCTCTTTTAGGTACGAGAATGAAGGAGATTAGAATTCTTTGGTTTGGTTTTTTTTTTTCCAGGATGAGCCAGAATTTTCCCACATAAGCTATCTTTCTTGACTTCTCTATGGGTTAAAGCACATGATTTCTTATAAGGATTGATCTTTATTTGTAGTGGATGGATATTAGGTAGCTATTATCTCACAACAATTAGTTGCTTTCCTCACTTTTCTTTTCTTTTCTTTTTTCTTTTTCTTTCTGATCTTTCTTGATGACACATAATCCTCTCTATTTCTATTCTTTTCTACCCCCCTATAATGTACTTTCTCTATTAAAAAAAGTGCTAGTGAAGACAATCATTGATATGTAGTTAGTTTTATAGCTCCAGCTATATTCTTGAGCCAAATCAAAAACTTGCAATGCTAACATAAAATAAATTTAAAAGGGAAGAATTCATAGAAAAAGACTTTACCTTTAAAACCATCCTGTCTTGTGGTTTATCAAGGCTCCCTTGTACTGTACACTGAGGCGTCCTTAATCCACACTGTTGTAACTGATTTAAAAGCAAATCAAGTTTATGAACAAACATCCTCATTTCCTGACTCTCTAAATAATATATCTAGTGAAAAAATTAAGTTGGAAGCCAATTCGGCGTGCGTTCAGAAATCAGAACAGTTGCAAAAGCATTAGTATTTCAAAACTAAAAAAGGCCCTGTTTCAAATTGCATCTAAAAGCATGCACGAAACACGTGCATACATGTAAAGACTGTCAAATACTCATGCAGTTAACTGCAGCTGAACACGAAAAAGCTTCTTGCTTCAGATATATTTTCACCTGAACATGAAGACTAGACCTCCTGTCTGCAGAGAAGTGACCATTCAAGCATAAAACCGGAGTCCCATCTGAGTCCACAGCAAATCGAACACCAGTACCATGGGGCCAGCCATCATGGGTCAAGGTGGATAGTGTGGCAACAGAAGATAACTCCATTATGGTCCTGGAAATCTCAGCTGGAAACGGCTTGTCATTTGAAGCTGCCAAAGGGGTTGGCTCAGATAATGCTGAAAGCGAGCATTTCAAGGAAATTTGGGCAAATGGGTATTGTTTCGGAGCAGGTCGGCAAAAGTGTTTTGACAAAGAGAGCGGGGGAAGAAAATGGGTAATGAGAGATTGGGTCTGGAGTTGCATTTTCTGTCTGGGGAGAGAGATTTGTGCTGTCTTGCGATCGTGAGATTGTTTTCAGTTAACTCCAGCAAGGATTTTGTAGGGAAGAAGGATAGAAAGAAGTGTAATCATCTGAGAATGAGAAAACAGGATGGTTTTATTTCGTGGGTCAAAAGGAAATTCTACCTGTTTTGAGCGGAAGGCAAAGTGCAAGCAGCCAGAAGCAGATAGCGATGACTAGCAAGCAGATGACATCCAAAACGCGGCTTACAATTGCGTTTAATATATAAAATGTATTTAAATAGGTACAGTCAATTATCTACGAAAGAAATAATTTAAAAAATTATCTAAAAAGGAAAAAGAAAATAGGCCTGGTCACTTAGTACTTCCCTAATATTTGGAAAGTTGTTGTTTAAAATAATTCAAGGCTTTTAGTAGATTTTTCTAAAGTAAAGTATGTTTAAAGAGTTATTAAACTCCTTGCATTTCATTAGAGTTGCGGCCATATTTTTTGTTTTAAAACAATTGGTATAATTCATAAAAATATTTTATCAGTAAATAATATTTCAGTAGTAATATTTTAACAAAAAAAATATAATAATAATGCATATTGTTCGTAAAATATATAAATTCAAAAAAAAAAATAGTTTTAACCTTATTTAAGCCACAAAAATAATAATTAAAAACTCATTTTGACCATACAGTCTATTACAATATAATTTTTAAAGATGATATAATTTTTTATAAATTAGAAATTTAATTACAACTTCAAAAAAAAAAATATATCAACTTTTATAAAAATTAAATAATACAACGGTTCAATATATTAGTCATGACATATTTAACTATTTCACAAGTTGGACTATTTTCTTCTCTAAAAACATATGCCCACATGATAGATATTGGCTCAAGTACTAAGGTAACTCGAGAGGGTGAATGAATTATGTTTTTCAAAATTCCAATTACCTCTTAATAATGACTTATACAAGAGTGTAATACAATCAATAATAAGAGATGAAGTAAAATGAATATAAGAGAGAGTATCACTGAATGAATGGACAATTAGTTACTTTCATAATCTAGTTTAAATAAATTAAAAGCTAAAAATATGATTTGATATACATAAGTGTAGATTTATCCTATTTAGAAGAGTCACGAACAATCTTTCACCATTAAAATTTCACCACACAACTTGTGAGGCACTTGTTGTAATTGCTTCCCTTCTTGCCATACTTGTCCTATTGAAACTCCAGGCCCAATATGACGAATGTATACTACAACCTGATCGTTGAAAGGATACGGATGCCTCACTGAGACATTTAGCCACAAACAAATGAATCTATTAGCAAACATAAAATGCACTCAACATTACAACTGCCACATTCTAAAAAATGTTCAAAGAATAAGATTTTGTAATGAATTTGAGCTAAAATATGATAAAAACAAATGATTTAATAAGGAGATTGATGAAGTTTGTGAGAGAAATAAAAGCAAGTCGAAAACCTTCGAGACGGAGAAAATAAGAGAAAGTTCGAAGTTAAAAATTGAGAAAACTGATACTTATGATAAGGTAACTATACAGGTAGATATGAAGTTAATTGATTAAGATATTAAATTGTCAAGAGAAAAAAGTAACTTCCTTCAAGAAAATGAAAAATTCTTCCCCTTATATCGATTTGATTTAACATCGAAGAGGATTATGATTTATTTCCACTAAATTTGAGAAGTAATTAACCAATCACGCATTTCCAGAAATAGTATCTTTTTCTTTCATTTAACTTACTAGACATATCATCATTAAAGAAGGGGTGAAAAGAAAGAGCTGAAGAGATCTTCTAGATAAAGCAGATTTTTTTCCCCTTTAACTTCAATTTGGAAGAGACGAAGAAGGAACTAAGTCATAAACTAGACCACAACGGGAGTGGTAGTTTAGTTCAAACCTTTTAATTCCCTTCCACTTAAAAGTTAATAATAATATATTTAATGCATTATGGAATAACTTCACTAATATATTTAATTCTATAACTACGGATTTAAAGTCCTCTCTATCTAAATACATAACTTAAAGTGAATATAAAATTTACTTAGAATTATTATGCTATTTTTATTTCGATGTCTATTCCATATATTGTTCAATGAAATTGGAATTTGAAACAAAACTCGAACTAAAATATCTTAAGTTATTTAGCTAGGAGGTGAAAACTAAAATAGTCACGCTCTGTCACACAATTGTCTTTGTCCAGCCGAAGTTTGATTACAGCCGCCACTTGCCAGCTACGCCAGATCCGCTGTCCAGCCAGTAAAATCTTTATTTTTTGGTTTATTTAATTGGTTTTAGTTGTCCTAAAATCTAAATTATGTCAAAGATTAGGTTTCAAATTACTGACACAAATTCTTACATAGGAAACTAATGGCGGATTCCAACTGATACAGGCCGCCCATCGTTTCAACGAAAAAAAAAGACTCGAATTGGTAACAATTGATTCAGACCATTCTAAAAGGAAAAAGAAAAATCAGTCACATTCGGGGTACCAGACAAAAACGGGAGACCCAAAATTTTGATTTATGGGATGAAGGCTACTTGTTTGGATGATTTTATTGAATGTAAGAGAGCACATATAAATGGTGAATGCATCAGCAAGTGCTTTCCTGAATTCTAGGATCTGGAAACTATGATTTTTTCATGAATTTATCAGTAAGTTTATTTAGATAACCTAAAACTCTATTGCTCTTGCTTATTTACATAGCCTAGCCAAACTTGAAGATTAAAATACATACGAACTTAATGTGAAAGCTGAAAGAGAATTAACGAAAACTTTTCTTGCTGGGTCATCAGACCCTAACTGGTACACCAGACCAGCAAACATTTTTTCTTTGTTGTTGGACATAACACATGGTAAGCAAACAATTCTATATAGCAAAATATGGTAAATTAAATGTTAGGTACTGGATTTAGTACCTAACTTGATATCATAAAAAATGTAATAAATCAATTTCACCTGGTCTTGGGAAGCCTTGTGGGTATTCTTCAATATCCAGGAGCCCATCTCCAAATTCATATGCTAAATCACATGGATCTTCTGTTGACATGACTTCCTTAACTTGTCTAACCACAAAATATAAAGGACTAAAGGAATTTGCAAATGCCGCCACAACTGATCCACCTAAGTAATAGTATTTAAGTTATTCCGTTGCACAATTTAAACATGATACTATTTGAGAAAATTGATCTTAGAGGTTAAGACAACAGAAAAAAGGCAATCAAAAGCAGTAAAGGCAAAAATATTACAACGTATATTCTTCGACTATACTAGTCATACTAACACAGTTCTAAAAGAATAGAAGTATCAGGAGATCAGAAGAGATGACACACATGGAACTGGAAAGTAAAAACCCAAAGGAGTATAGGACCACACCAGAAATGACAAAGACAAAACAGGGACATTGACCATTTTCAGGGATGTTCTAAATCATTTCTCTTGAAGTTACTTGTTCTCTTACCTTGAATTCTGTTTTCAGTTAGCTTTCTTGTTAGAATTTACTGAACTTATGGTAGTGCTGAGTGGAAATAAGGAAAATTGATGGATAATCAATATGCGTATACACAGAATCAAAGATCAAACCCTAATCAGAAATCCTTCTTTCTCTCTACTCTTTCTTCTCAATTCTTCTCTAAGTTCTCTTCTGCTCTCTCTGATTTCCTAAAATCCATTATGAAATTCAATTTCCTTTTCTTAACCTAAACTCCCGAAAAACAATCAGGCATAGTTACTAAAAGAAAACTATATTTGGACTTTATTGCCTTTTCTTAACCTGTCTGGAGCAGGTTGCCTAGCACTTTAACAGCTAAGATTACTCAAGTTGATCACAACTAATTCAAACCACTCTCAAGGATAGAGGAAAATTAAGTCATCTCTTTTGCACTGGACGAAAGCTGAAAGATACCCGATTATAACCTGGCTTTTGAACTCTATGACAACACAGATTAGGAAAATAATTATGTGTCTGCCTACGACAAAGGAAATTTGGAATTTACTATGAGAAACCTATTTTAAGGAAAAAGATACAGTTTAGATGTATGATCTAACCATCAAAAGTTGGACAAATAAAAGACAACAAAATAGTTATAGAATATTCCAACCTTCTAAAAGGTTTATGACAAAAACTTAATCAAAATCATCGTATCACCAAGAAGAGCAGCAAAGACATGGCAACCTTAAAAAGAGTTGTTGAGAATAATAGGGAACACCAATTTATGGCAGGACTTAATGAGAAATATAATTAGGTAAGAGTTGAGACCCTGAGAAGGAAAAGATATCATCCCTGAATAAGGTGATATCTTTAACTAGTGCAGAAGAAAGTCGAAGAGGAGTTATGATTGAATCTCACACAACTAATGGCTTTGTAATGGCAATTAAAAGTTCCAAACCATGATAACTGGGAAAGGAACCAAAGTCATATTAAGACCTCAACTACCCGCGGAGAGAGAAGGGAAAATCTCTGATATACCTTCTATAAGAAACCAAGGTACACCAAACAAAGTATTTGGAAGCTTCATGGAAAGCCGACCACCTCTAACAAGAATTGAGGATACAAGAAGAATCAGGGATAAGTGCATATAAGCCAAGAGCAGAATAATATAAAGATCTACAATTTCAATGCAAAAATTGAGTTACTGCTGACCAGACTTGAATAACTTGAAAAACTTAAAGGTACAGGTCTCATAGCATATTCAAGTATTGTTTTCCATTTCTCATGATTTAAATATCTCAAATAAATATTTTGCATTATCATGAATTAGGGATTCCAAAGCTATTAACCACGTAATAAACTGTTCTAAACTGTTTAACAAATATGTTTCATGTCCCGGTAATAGGTTATTATTGATGATTTATGTAAAGAGTTAGGAAAATATTGAATATTTCTTGTTATTTTATTCCAATATATTAGGGATATATATATATAGAAGAAGAATTTATATATGCTAATATAAATCACTCTAGTAATACTAATATATATAGAAAATCAACTAATAATTACATGAGATTATTCCATAATACATTCTGTAATATTGTAACACTTTCCTTCAAGCTGAAGCATAGGTATTAATCATGTCAGTTTGTTACAAAGATATTCAATTCGGGTTTCATTTAAAGCCTTTTTGAATATATCATCTAATTGTTCCTCTGTTTTTACATAACCGGTAAAAATCAAGTTTTCTTGAATCTTCTCACGGATGAAGTAACAATCAATCTCGATATGTTTGATTTTTTTATGGTACACCGAATTTGAGACAATATGAAAGTAGTTTGATTATCATACCAGAGTTTTGTAGGTAATATGAGATTCAAACCCACTTTAGCTAAGAGATGTTGTATTCATAAGAATTTACAAGTGGATTGGGCCATAACTCTGTATTCAGACTCTGCACTGTACTGGAACACAACAGTTTGCTTCTTACTTCTTCATGATACCAGGTTTCAACCAACAAAAACACAATACCCTGTAATGGACCTTCTATTAATTTCAGATTCAGCCCAATCAACATTTGCAAAGCATTCAATGTGAATGTGTCTGTGATTGCTAAACAATATGTCAAGTCCTCCAACACCTTTAAAGTAGCACAAAATTTGTTTTAAATTCTTCCAATGTTTGATTGTAAATGCAGATATAAACTGACCAACAACACTGACAAGATACACAATATCTAAATAAGTCACTGTGAGGTAATTTAGTCTCCTAACTAATTATTTGTATCTTTTCGGATCATTAAAGAGTTCACCATCATCTTTAGTAAAATGTACATTTGGTACCATTGGTGTGTTGCATGGGTTAGTTCCTAACTTTCTGGTGTCTACTAATAGATTAAGTACATACTTCTTCTGAGACAAGAAAATCTTCTTTTTACTTCTTATTACTTTTACTGCCAATAAGTATTTTAACTGATCCAAGTCTTTATTGTGAAACTTGGTATGTAAGAATGATTTGAGAGAGAATATTTCTACACAACCATCTCCTGTAATGACAATATCATCAACATAAATAACAAAAAGTATAAGACCAGTTGCTGACTGTCTATAAAAGACCAAGTAATCACACTTTCTCTTCTTCAACCCAAATTCCAAATCAACTTCATTAAATTTGTCAAACCACACACAGGGAATCTGCTTCAAATTGTATAAAGATTTTTTCAAATAACAAACTTTCCCGTACTCCCCTTGAGCAACAAATCAGGTGACTGCTCCATATAAACTTATTCTAGGAGGTCGCCATAAATGAATGCATTTTTTATATCCAACTGGTGTAATAGCCAATTTCAAGATGCTGCAATAGAGATGAATAAACGGATCGATGTAAGTTTGGTCACCAGAGAGAAGATATCAGAATAATCCACCCCATAAGTTTGAGTGTAACTTTTTGCTACAAGTCTGGTTTTAAGTCTTGCCACAGAGCCATCTGGGTTTCCTTTGACTGAAAATACCCATTTGCACACCACAACCCTTTTTTCTTTGGGTAAATCTACCAAATTATAAATATGATTTTCATCGAGAACATTTATCTTCTCAAGCATTGCACTATGCCAAGCAAGATGACTCAAAACTTCCTTAATTGTCTTGGGTATGGAAATTAAAGTTATAAAAACAATGGAAGAGCTATACTAAGGAGACAAATAATTATATGAAATAAAATTAGCAATGGGATAACTTGGGTTAGGAATGGTGCACTTACTTTTATGAAAACCAATGAGAAGATCAAGGTCCTGTAAAGCAGAATCAGATGACGAAGGAGCTGAAGCAAGAGATGTATCATTAGTCTGTGGTATTCTAGAAAATACATGAACAATTGGTTGTGATATTTGAGTTGGAGGCACACCAACACTATCATCAGCTTGCTCAAGTAGAGTTTGAGGCACATCATCTAGAAAAATACTATTATCTATTTGCTCAATAGAAGCATTTGGTGTGAACTTATAAATGAGTCACTCATCGTCTACCCCCTAACTTGTAGAATTGGAGAAAGAGAAGAAAAACGATGTATTATTAAAAAAAGGACATCAGTTGATACTAAATATTTATTGAGATTTGAAGAGTAGCATTAGTATCCTTTTTAAAGGCGAAAATATCCAAAAAATACACACTTCAAGACCTTCGGATCTAATTTTGTCACATTAAATCGCACATCTCGAACGTAACAGGTACTACCGAATATCCTACGTTGAACCAGAAACGAAAACTTATTTGAAAAAAGAAGACTGTAAGGAGCATCTTCATTGAATGCTGTAGATAGCAGACAATTAATCAAGAAAAACGCTGTAGAAACAGTATCAAGCCAGAATTGCTTAGAGACTTGCGTTTGGAATAAAAAAGCTCGAACTGTCTCAAGTAAATACATGTTTTTTATCTCAGCAACTCCATTTTATGAGAGTGTATCAACACACAAGAATTGATGAAGAATCCCGTATTGAGTCATATAGTTCTGAAATGAGTCTGACATATATTCCTTCGTATTATCACTTCTAAATACATGCATAGAAACATTAAATTGAGTCTTAACTTCAGTATAAAAAGCACAAAAATAAGAAAATATTTCATAACAATTTTTCATAAAATATATTTAAATCATTCGAGAAAAATCATCCACAAAGGTAATAAAATACTTAAACCCTGTTTTGGACGATACAGGACATGAGCCCCAAACATCATAATGAACTAACTCAAAAGTAAACTCAACTCATCTATTAACTCTTGGACCTGATAGACTACAGTAATATTTTGCAAATCAACATGACTCACAATTCAATTACTGTACATCATGAAACTGAGAACATAACTTCTTCAACACAAGGAGAGAAGAATGTCCCAATCGAGAACCTAAGTATCAAGAATATAAGAACCATATAATATATGCCATTTACCAATAATCTACTTCGTTATAAAATCAAGAACACAATGATTAGAAAAGAACGTAATATAACAATTTAGATCTTTAATAAGCTTACTCGCATAAATCAGATTGAAAGCAAGTTTAGGTAAACTCAATACAAATGACATGATAGTATATGAAATTAGTTTTGTAGTCTTGGAAATCTACAATGATAGGAAAAAATATTTTGTGTGGTCGAAAATTAAAAAAAGATATTAAGATTACCTATCATATGATCTGTAGAACCAGAATTAATCACCCATATATTTGAGGATGAGATAAGATATTTTTTCTCTAATTCAGCAAAAGCAGAGAATTCTCTTAAAGATTCCTGATATTAAGATAATTTAACATACTCGTAAGCTAAAATCAAAATAGTTTTTCCAGAAGATGAACTACTAGTAGCAGCAATAATTTTAGCAGTCTGTGTTATCTAATTTTATAATTTCTTACAATACCGCTTTATATGTCCTTACTTATGGCAATAATAGCAGATAATATTATCACTCATTTCAATTCAAGAATTAAGCTGTTAGATAAAAACCACCTGAAATACCCAAAACACCAGCAACCAAAAAAATTGGAGCACCCTACGCACTCTCATGCACCACCACCGAAAACCCACGTGTCGCCACCAGTAAACACCAAAAAACTTCCTTTTTTGCCGGAAATCACTACAGAAACCAGATCTGCACCCAAATCCAGAATGGATCTCGCAAAAATCGTGCCAAATCACATTAAATCTCGCAAAATCGTTTGTCGTCGCGCGATCTGCCTCCGCACCTCCACCTCAGCTTTCTTTTCTCCAGCCTTCTAGTTTTACACTCAGAATCGACTAAACAAGCTTCTCTCCAGCTTCTATCTTCGTGCGGTTGTCGTTTCAAACGTGCATGAAGGTTTTCGCAAATGGTTTCCTCTTTCCTGTCGTTCCAGATGCGATCCAACATTCATCCACTTCAGCACTGCGTCGACCGCACACTGAATAGTCTGAAGTCAGTTCTGACGACTGTCGCTGGCGCGGGGAATGGGTTGTTCAACCCGTCTTTTGGTCTAATATAATCTGATCTCTTAAACTCTAACCCTTATTTTGATATCATGTAAAGAGTTAAGAAAATATTGAATATTTCTTATCATTTTATCTCATTGGGTTAGAGATATATATACATAAAAGAGTGATCTATATATGGTAACATAAATCACCCAATTAATGCTAATATATATAGGAAATCAACTAATAATTATTGAAGATTTTAGGGAAGGAAGATGAAGATTTTCGAGAGGAGAAGAATTTCTTTTCTGATTTTTCTTTCATTACAAAATAAGGAGGGTGTCATTATATAGGCACCTGGCACCCGAAAATTATCCTAACAGAATGAAGAAAAAATGAATATTACGGTAGCGGGCATCCTCACCTGTCCACAACAAATTCACACAAAATTACTAAAGTACCATTTCATGATTTTCTACATTCCCCCTCAATCTAAGTTATATAGATATTGAGTAATCCTATATTATATACAATATTATTAAACGCCCCTTTTGGTAGTGCCTTTGTGAGTATGTCTGCAGTTTGTTGACTAGTTGGAACATATAATAATGTTATGGCCTGGTCTTCAATTTTTTTTTTTGATGAAGTGTCGATCATTATCAACATACTCGGTTCTATCATGGTATACATGATTTTTTGTCATGCTAATGGTTGATTGATAATCACACCAGAGTTTCATAAGGGTAAGAACAGAGAATCTTAGTTTAAGTTGTATCTTTTTCAGTTACACTCCTTCACATATCCCATGAGCAAGTGATCATAATTCAGCTTCAGTACTGTTTCTTGATACAACAGATTGTTTTTTGCTATACCAAGTGACTAGATTGCCCCACACATATGTAAAATAACCAGATGTGGATCTCCTATCAGTTACTGATCTTGCCTAGTCTGCATCAGTAAAAATTTCAATGTCTCTATTCATTATTTTTTGAAAGAATAATTCCTATCCTTGTGTCATTTTTAGGTATCTCAGAATCCGATATACCGCACTCATGTGTTCTTTAGTAGGTTGAGACATGAATTGACTCACAGTACTCACTGCAAAATTGATGTCACGTCTTGTGTAAGCTAAGTAGATAAGCTTGCCTACAAGTCTGATACTTTTCTTTATCAACAGGTTTACTATCAGTTTTGAGACCTAGCTTAGCATTTGATTCCATAGGTGTTTCTACGGGTTTACAACCAAGCATACCTGTCTCTTTCAGGAGATTCAGGACATATTTCTGTTGTGATACAGAGATTCCTTTCTTAAAACGAGCTATTTCCATTTCAAAAAAATACTTGAGTATCCCAAAGTCTTTGATTTCGAACTCTTTGGCTAGAAAGCTTTTGAGTCTCTGAATTTCTTCAACATGATCACCAGTCAAGATAATATTATCAACATACACAATTAGAACAACTCTCTTGCCTATGACACTTGTTTGACAAACAATGTGTGATCAGACTGGCACTGTTCATATCCCATATGTTTCACTGTCTTGGTGAATCTATCAAACCATGCCCTCGGGAACTGCTTGAGACCATAAAGTGTCTTTTTTAGTTTACACATCTTTTGCGGGTTCATTTCAAGTCCTAGTAGAACTTCCATATACACCTCTTCTTCTAGATCGCCATTGAGAAAAGCATTCTTTACATCAAGTTGATAAAAAAGCCAATCAAGATTTGAGACTAATGAGAATAGTACCCGGATAGTGTTGTACTTGGCAACTGGGGCAAATGTCTCCTGATAATCAATCTCATATGACTGAGTAAAACTTTTACCAACAAGAAGTGCTTTGTGCCGATTCACACTTCCATCTGCATTATACTTTGTAGTGAAAATCCATTTGCATCCTACTGGGATTTTTCCTGAATGCAGTTCAGTTAACTCTCATGTCTCATTCTTCTAAAGTGCTTTGATTTCCTCTTGGATTGCAACTTTCCATTCTAGAAACTTGAATGCTTCATGAACTGTTTTTGGTTCCATGGTGTTGCGGTCTAGTTTACTCACAAATGCATGATATGTTGAAGACAGTTTACTATATGAGATATAATCATGTATGGATGCATGGTGCAAGAACGAACATCTTTTCATAAGGCAATAGATAACTCAGTATCAATATCAGTCGATGAGTTAGAGATTTCATTACCTGTTGTATTCTGAGTCTCTGGTACAGGAGTTGATTCATGATAATGCGTAGTTGGTTCAGATACTTTACCATCTTGAGTCTTATTCCTTTTAGTGTATACACGTAACTCACTTTTTGCAAGTAATGTGCTATCAGTTTTTGTGACAAGTTCAGACTCTTTTGTAGTTTCAGGGACAGTAGGTTCAATTGACTCTTTTATAGTTTCAGGAACTGATTCAGTTGTTGGAGATAGTGTATTTGTCAAAGAGATATATAAATGAGGTGTGTTCACATCTCACAATTGATATTTCTGAGTGAAATTCTCCCATTGAATATCAAGAGTAGAATAAAAGGATTGGTTTTCAAAGAATGTTACATCCATAGTATTGTAAAACCGACAAGTACTTGGGAAAAAACATTTGTATGCTTTCTGATTTGATGAGTATCCAATAAATACACATTTAAATACCCCTGGGTCTAGTTTTCCCCTGAGATGAGCATGGATGTGAACATAAGCAGAGCAGTCAAAGACTTTAAACGGGACTGTGTTTAGAATGTGAGATTTAGGGAAAGCTTGAAGGAGAGTTTCGTAGGGTATTTTAAGTTTGAGTATATAGGAAGGCATCCTGTTGATCAAATAGGTGACGATGAGGATAACCTCTCCCCAAAGATATTTGGGAACATGTGTAGTAAACATAAGTGATCGAGCAATTTCAAGGATATATCTATTTTTTTTTCGGCTATACCATTTTGCTGTGAGGTGTAAACACATGAACTTTGGTGGATAATGCCTTAATTAGTAAAGTATTTTCATATGGTGGATTCAAAATATCCGCATGCATTATTTGAATTCAACACTTGTATTGTGGTGTGAAATTGGTTTTGAATCGTAGTGTTGAATTTTTAAAATATTTGACCCACTTCAGATTCTTCATTCATAAGGAAGACCCAAGTAATTCTAATGTGATCATCAATGAAGGATACAAACTATTTTGTACTAGTAATGTTATTTACCCGTGATGGTCCCCATACATCACTAGATTAATGCAAAAGTTTTTGAGGGTTTATAGGCTAAACTTGGAAAGGAATTTCGAATATATTTAGAAAATTAACATACTTCAGACTGAAATAAAAGTCAACTTTTATTTCTGAACAAAGCAGAAAATAGTTGTTTCAAATACAAAAAGTTTGAGTGTCCTAATCGGTAATGTCATAACATGATAGAGTGGTCATCATTTGAACATCCTACAGAAACTAAATTAGCATATACTGCATTTGAAGTTTGTCCATTTCAAGGAGGTGTTTCAACTGATAGAAGGTATAATCCTAACTCTAATCTAGCACTGTCAATCGTATTTTCCGAGTCCAAGTCCTGAAATACACAAAGATTAGTGTCAAATTTAACAATACAGTTTAGGTCCCTAGATAATTTGCTCACAGATAACAGATTGCAATCTAAATTGGGTACATAGAGAAGTGAATGTAGTGTCAAACATGGTGATATATCAGTTGAGCCAATTCCTACCACCCTAGAACTTGTTCCATCAGCAATTTTTATAGAAAATAGCTCCTTACACTCATTGTATCGGTGAAGCAGTGAACGATCTCCTGTCATATGATCAGATTTCCCTGAATCCACAATCTACATTTGCCTTTTTGTGGAATAGGCAGATAAACCATGTAGGAATTACCTTTTTATGTAATTGAAGCATTACTGAGAAGACCCTTTTGTGAAAACATCTTTAGGAGGGCCTTCATCTGTTCTGGACTGAAGGGAGCGCTGTCGAGTTGAGTGTTTGATGTATCATCCGAAATTGCTAGATTTCCGTTATGAATTTCTGGTATGATGGGCTTCTTCTCTGCCAGTTTTCCATGAAGCTCCCAGCATTTCTCACGAAGATGGCCTAGTTTTTTGCAGAATTCACACCATGATCATCTTCTCTTTCCTCAAAAATCAGTGACCCGGGTGGTGATTGCCAAGGCATTCTCACTCAGTTGAGCAACCCGGGTGGTGAGTGCCAAGGCATTCTCACTCGATTGAGCGAGTTGAGTTTCTCCCATCATCACCTTTTTCCTGCTCTCCTCGCAGCAGACCTCAGAAAAAACTTTTCGAATACTTAGCAAGGACTTTGTGTCTAACACTCGTCCTCTTACGCCATCTAGAGTTTTGTTTAGCCCCATTAGAAACTTGAATATCCTCTTCTGTTCAACAATCGTTTTGAACTTTTTTACATCTTCCGAACAGCTCCATTAGTGTTCTTCGAAGACATCAAGCTGCTGCCAACAGACATCTCACCTCTTCGCAGTTCATGGAGGGCGAATTCAATCTCGAAGATGACCGACGCGTTATCTCAACTAGAGTAGAACTCTCGGGCAGCTTCCCAGACTTCGTGCGCAGTCTCGTAGAGTAAGAAGTTCTCTCCAATTTCGGAAATCATGGAGTTTACTAGCCACGACATGACCATGCTATTTTCAATCTTCCAAGCTCGTGCATTTTGGTTTTGTGCTAGTGGCGATGTGATTTTGCCAGTCAAGTATCCGTCACGTCCTTTCCCTTGGATTGTTGCACCACAGACGAAGATCATTGCAGATAGTTGTTGCCGTTGAGTTTGTGGCTGATGATGAACGATGAAAACTGTTCCACGAGTTCGGTGTTGATGGGTGTAGGTAGATAAGCACTCCAGAGTACTTCAGGTAGAGAGGAATTTCGCTCATCTGCGACCATCTGAGCATTCGGCTCAGTCGGATTGAAGCTTCTGGATCAGAGCTGCTCTGATACCATGAAGATTTTAGGGAAGGAAGATGAAGATTTTCGAGAGAAGAAGAATTCATTCTCTGATTTTCCTTTCATTACATAATAAGGAGGCTGCCATTATATAGGCACCTGGCACCCGAAAAATATCCTAACATAATGAAGAAAAAAGAAATATTGTGGTAGCGGGCATCCCCACCTGTCCACAACAAATTCACACAAAATTACTAAACTACCATTTCATGATTTTCTACAATTATATGAAAATATTTTGTAATATATTCTGTAATATTGTAATAGTTTACTAAACACAATAGTAAGAATTAGAACGATAAATCTTAATCTCCACCTCACTCTTCAGAATGTTCTCTATATACCTAAACTATGTAGAAATCCTACATCAATGACCAAATTACCTCATGCCTTAATTGTAAAGTGATTTTTTCTCATTCTCTTTATGAATTTCGGGACCAAAATTCAGGGACGATGACTGGATGTGCTAAAGCACAGGACAAGTTATATTTCTTGCGTATACTTGATGTACCCACCACCATTCTCTCTACCAGCACATTAGAAAAACTATGATTGTACCATAAGAAACAAGAACACCCTTCTTTCTCTCCCTTTAAGCTCATGTTTCCCACTTTATTTTTTAATTACAATAATGAAAGTTTACACTGCAATATATGTGAACTAGCAAACCACCGACATGTAACCTTTCCTCCTAGTATAAAGGAAGTGATTTTTCTTTGGTGATATTTGAGTTCTCTCTTATATTTCTAATATCTCTAAGGCACGGTGGTGTATTTCTTTTATTGATGACTATATTCAGTTTACTTGGTTTTTCACATTGAAATCTAAAACTAAGTTTAGTCATAACATTCTCCAATTTCATACCATGATTAGAACACAATTTGGGGTCACAATTATATGTTTTAGAACTGATAATCTCTCACTTTAGTAAAACCTCAACTTCCTATCAAAAGAAAAGAATTATCAATGAGTCTTCCTATATCTATACTCCACAACAAAACGGAGTTGTATAACGAAAAAGCAACCACTTGCTTGCCAACACATGTGCCTTCTTGTTTTAAAACCATGTTTTTAAACATTATAGGGGGAAAGTTGTCTTACTTGCCATATATCTTATCAACAGGTTATCATCTAGAGTTCTAAATCTCCGAAGCCCAATAAAAGTACTAATTACATTTTTTCTAGAGGTACAAGCTCACCAATAACCTTATTTCTCGTGTATTAGGGTGTATTGACTATACCCACATACATCAACCACAAAGAGGGAAATTCGACCCTAGGACTATCAAGTATTACCATCCATTCATAAAAAAATTTCATGTATCCATTGCTATGACCTTTGTTGAGACCGAATCATTCTTTGACCAACCTTACTTTCAGGGAGAGATTATACCGGAAGATAAGAGAGACTTGGGAGATTCATTTCTTAGACATTCCTCCCTTACCTGTAATAACGTTTTCTTATACTATTTCAGCCTAGCATCTCACCAGAAGATCAAAATCCCACAAAATAAGTTTGAACCTCAAACCTCACAAAATTAGCCAAAACCTCAACCAAAAAAGAACCCATGATTTACTGAGATGTATTCAATAAGAAAAAACTCTGACTCTAATCCAAAATAGGCTCAAGGATCCAAGTTGGTTGCTGAAAGTGAGGTAAACTCTAAGAATCATTGTTCTTTTGATATTGATATACCAATTGTAATTAGAAAAGGGACAAGCAAGTGCAATAAGCATCCACTCTATCTAACTTCCAACTTTGTATCTTTTAACAATTGTTCTCCAAGCCACAAAGAGGTTTTTATGAGTCCAAATAGAGTAACCATTCCCAAAACATTATTTAAGACTTTAACTAGTGATGAATGAAAAAATGTTACAAATATTGGAATGCAAGTACTTGAAAAAAAACCAGACTTCAGAAGTTGTGGATTTATCCAAAGGGAAAAGACTGGTAGGCTGTAGATGAATATTTACTATCAACTATAAGTATGAAAAAAGTACCAAAAGATACAACGCAAGCCTGGTGAACAAAAGATATACCTAAACCTACAAAATTGACCGTTAAGAAACCTTTGTACCTGTTGTAAAGAGGAATGCCGTAGGCACTTCACTATTCCTAGCTGCAAACTTCAATAGGCAGTCACAACAGTTTGATATCAAGAATATCTTTTTGGATGGAGAATTGGAAGATGAAATTTATACAGAGATTTTTGCTAAGTTTGCAAAAGGAGGAGAAAATGATACACCATTATATAAGAAAATATATCAAAATTAGTTGAGAGATTGATACATCTATTACACACAAAACCTAACATTACCTATGCAGTAAATATTATAAGTCAGTTCATATACAACTCTAAAGAAGTACACTTACAAACAACATACAGAGTGTTGCATTATCTAAAAGGGTTACCTAGGAAAAGGATCATGTTAAAAAAGAATATACATTGCTCCTAAAAGCTTATACGGGTCCAGACTACGCAGAGGTTAGTGGAAAATCTATCATAGGTTATTACACCTTCCTCGGAGGTAATCTGGTCACGTAGAGGAGTAAGAAGCAAAATTTAGTTGTAAGGTTGAGTGTACAATTAGAATTTCAAGCAATGGCTCATGGAACATATGAATTACAATTGGTTAAAGAGAATTTTAGAAGATAAGAAAATTAAATGGAATAGCCTATATGTCTAGATTGTGACAATAAATCGGCCAAAAGCATTGTCCATAATTAGGTGTAACATGACATAATCAAACATGTTAAAATTTATAAATAATTCGTCAAAGAAAAGTTAATTAATAGTTTAAAATGTATCTCATACATGTCTACCAGCTCTCAATTCACAGATGTGTTGATTAAATGTATGAGTAATCTAATATTTCAAACTATCATTGGCAAGTTAAGGATAAACAATATTTATTTCCCAACTTGAGGAGGGATATTAAATAGAGTATGTTATAAAATTAAAGAGCATTAGGGTAAAATATACCTAATGTAATTAATATAATAAACAGTCTATTTCCTTCAAATCAACAATTAAAACCTAAAATTGACTTGTTCATAACCCTATCCAGTCACATAACCTTACAAATAGCATTAACTTTAATTTGGAAGATTGATATATGATACCCACACAACCAATTTACCTGGCTGGAATTACCAAAGCTCCATGGAGAAGATCTGAGGTGCTGGTTGTAAAATGTGAAATACACCTTACCTACTTCTAAGTACTGGGTTCTTAAAACAACCAAAATATATTAAAAACTGCAATTAAAGAAAAATCCGCCGAAGGAGATTTCTTTGCTATAAGGAAAAAATTTGTTCTGGATACTAATGTGAAAGAAATAAATACATCCCACTACAATCCAAAGAATGATAATGGGGTAGAAGGAAGCTGAAGGAAGAACACTTGGAGACAGAGGAAAACGCGTACTCTCACCCTTGAGGACAAGACACTTACTAACAAAGGGGACTTGATAGAAGGAAAATTTGGGATTCCTTGAGAGTCAAGACAACTGAAAAGCAATTGTAGAATGAACTAATGTAAGGAAGAATACTTGGAGACAGAGGAAACACAAATATTCCAACCATTAAGGAGAAGAAACTTAGTAACAAGGGGGACTTGATTTGAAGAGGCAGTACAACTGAATAGCAATTGTAGATGTGGATAACAAGGGGAACTTGACTTGAAGAGGCAGTATAAATAAATAGCAATTTGTAGACGTGGCTAGCAGGTGATGAAATGCGGTTTAGTACTTGAGAATAGTTGAATTGCTGACTAGTTCATCATTGCAGGGGCCAAATGATGCATATAGCATACGAATAAGGTATCAACACGTAATATCCTATACCAAATAGGGATAATAACAAATCTCCGTCTTTTCTCTGTCCTCTCATCCCTCACTAATTCCTTCATATCTCCTTGTTTTCTCTAGTTAACCAAACATATACAATTTTATCTTCTATCATTTACTCAGTTAAGTAAAGGATGCAAAACCTTAGAAACCAACGACTCAAAATTTAGCCATTTAACCCTTCAACGAATTTTCCAGACAGTTACTCTCAGACCAAAAGAAGTTATTAATTTAGCCTCCCAAAAGGAAATTTTTTCTTCAACACTATCATGGCTATTGCATCATCTTCTTCGCCAAAGAAACAAAGACGAATAACTCTGCAAATCATTTAACAATTTATCTACAAGCATTCCACTTAGTTCAGCTGTTAATTGAAGATCTCAAACAATAAAAATAAAAACCTAACAAAAAATGCATTAGCTGACGGTGTTTATTGTGGTTAAGCACAAAAAAAAGTTTCGTAACTGACACCAAGAATGTCCGTTGATCCTTCACTTTCTACCGCCAATTTTCTTCCCCCCTGTGTTTGTTTATTTGCCCTATCTTTTTCTCAGAACTGTTTTACTTCTACTTCCAGCTTTAACTAAATGGCTGAAATTTGAAATCTTTGAAGGTAAAAAAAATCAAAATTCTGCTCTTTGTGGTCTCAAATCCACTACATAAATGCACAGTTACCATTAGTTAATATTCTTGTAAGAACTGAAAAACATATATGAAGTGATCTAAGTTACATATTTGCGCTATCCTATATTTGTCAATGTTATACTAGATCTTATTAAAATGAAAATATTCTTTCTAAAACACCATTCCTTTTAATGTAAAATGCAGATATGTTCATCAAAAGTTGGTCTTACCAATAAAACGACCATAAATATTCCCATCATTGCCACGGAATATTGCCTGAGAATGAAACAGCCTGTTAGAAGATGTTATAATATCATACAGAGGGGGAAAAGAAGAAGTACAAAAACATAGGACAAAGAGAAAACAATTACGGGTTTGAGATCCTTCTACAAAAGGCAACTAGAGCTAACCTTTCTGAAAAAATCCATCCAGGCTACAGGAAATGGACCTAAACATCAATAATATAAATTTTTACCTTTCAGAAGTTAGTAAGTATACAATGATATCACTATTATAAAAGACATAAGTTACAAGATGAAGAAAGAACTAATTATTTTAACAGGAAAACATGAAAAGTTTAGCACTTAGAAATTAACTAAAGATAAGAAAAATAGAAACAAAGAAGAAACCTGTTAAAATTGATGTGGAAAATGAGAAACACAGTCTAGTTAGGACAAAAAAAAGAAGTGGTCATAAAACAAAGCAACCCACAGGATACTATCCAAAATTTTGCCCAAGTGCAGACCCTTTAAGTCCAAAAAATAATTACTTGAATCTATCAGAATAACCATATATAGCTTGTCATTGGTGATAATAATCCTAAGATGTAGTGAAGACATGTTCTTTGACGAGATTGGTCCGACTGTTGTGTTCCTTAATATGTGAGGGAATTTAAAACATAAAGCAAACCCATTTACTTTCTTGTCATTATTCTATTTATAGAACATAGATGCAAAAACTCTGAAGCTTTGAACTGCATGCTTTGGCAAAGACCGCAAGGATAACAAGCAAGTGAGCCAGCTGCACCACATAGGAAAAGAAAGTTCTTTCTCCACTATCATAAAAAATGAGGAACATTTCCGAGAAAATTAGTGACATCCTTAAAGAAGAACCATCTCCTAAAAGTTTTTTTTAAGATAAACGAGAAAATATTCTTAAGACAGAGAAAGAAACAAATACAAAAGTGGAGGGTAATGTGTATTCTCCTCAAAAATAAGTGAAAAACAAGAAGAAAGAATAGAAACAATCACATGATTGTAACATCATACAAGTTATGGATGATAGATTCCTAGTTTCAGTGGAGCGCGGGCATACAATTATGAGGGAAATGTCCACATGCTTTCACCCACAAAGTTGCCACGAGAATAGTTCTATCCCATACTCATCCAAGGAAGTAGTATGGTTATGGAAAATTTGCCAGCTCCTTTCTAGCCAAATAGACCATAGTCCGGCAAAAGTCGCTCCTCGCCAAAGAAGGTTAGCTTCCTTCCTCACCCTTACTCCATAGAGGCTCGAGGAAATGAAGCTTTTTAGTATGAGAGTCAACGCCTAATCCAAACCCAAAAGTCTCACCAATTTCGTCCACATCCTCTAAATTAAGTTGCAATTTAGGAAAACCCGGGACTGAGTCTCACCTCCTTTAAAACACATTAAGCAGATGTCTGGAGACAAGGCAACGAAAGAGTGACAGATTTGGAGGATCTCACTGTATTAAGCCTTTGAAGAATGTTGTCCATGAAAGTACATTTTTCTCTAAAGAAACTAAGACTTTCCAAAATATCTTAGCATTGTCAAATGGAAAATGAAATGGATTTTTGTAAGGTGGTTGAACAACGACTTATATGTAAACATCCCAATGGTTCATGAATCAGAATCTATTGTCTGGCTGGGATGACATTTGAATGGATTCTAAGTGGATAATAAGGATGATATGTCAGAAGACTCACTATCAGATAGGTTCTTGCATTTTAACATATATTAAAAGTTGAAATGCTCAAGTTGATGAACATCGTTAAATTTGATCAATGGAGAAATATAATCCTCAAGAAATGCCCTTATGTGATTAGATATCTGTTTATATATATTCTTTATGACATTTGCAGAGCAGAGTTGAGAAAAAACATGAGGACAAGATTGTACCCATACAAGAAAAGTGAATTTTCTCGTGCGAGATAAAAACCTTATTCTGAGCATGAAAAGGCCCATGTGAAAAGTTATTGGTCTCAAAAGAAGAAACAATGTACTTGGAAAAATATATTTAAGAAAGTGCTAGACACTCCTAGAAAGATTAAGGTTCATGTCCCTCATACAAAACATGTATATACCTGAGCTCATAAAACTAAAACACATTTACCTCCATTTTTCCGGCATTTATAGAACTCAACGGAAACTTCACCAGCATCACCAAGCAGTAAGTTTGGTGCACTTTTTCTCCCTAATTTTGGCTCCCCGTATCGTGAGCCCGCTATCTCCCAAGCTTTTGATATGAGCCTGCATTACATTTATTCTGACAATGTCAAGCATTTCCCATTTAGATCATAAAAGAAACTTTATTCAATGTGAAAATTTTTTGGGGCCTAGTAGTTACATGAGTCATCAAAAATAAATGTGGATACTAATGGAGAAAAACATAGAATGCAAGTGTTTCTGTTAAGCTTATCCACCATTTCAAGGTCAACAGCATATAAGCTTAGCAAGAAAAACCTAGGTTGTAGTAGTTGCAGCAATCGATGACGCCTTTCTTCTGGAATATCTTCAAGTTTTTTCCTGCATATCATGGAGATAAGTTGAAGTCAGAAAATTCAGAACAGAACTTAAATTAGTTCAACATGCCATACAATAAAAATGACCTTTCAATTTATTTGTTTGCCCCTCTTCCACTTCAAGGTCATGTCTACTGCAAACATGTGTTTGTGTCTTCACACCATTATGTTAAAAGCATGTATTTTTCTTCAAGATGTCTACCCTATGATTATTAAAGTTTTTATTATCATGTATGTACCTGCATATTAATCTAATTATTTATTATATTGTCTGTTACATGTATATACAAATACATATTTTTAAATGTTTTGAATAATAATAGAAATTGCATTATTGGTAGTGATTGACTTGAGTTCTTATATGGTATTCATAAATCATTTAGTTTTCTGATGTTCAATTGGGGTATCACAATAACAACTATAATCAAAACCGCAAAAAGAAAACCAGCGCCAACATTTCCAATGACAAACTAAACAACCAGCAACCAGAGACAAAAAAAAAAAGGAAAATTATGTCTACTTGGGCATTATTATTGAAAATCAATGTGACAAAAAAACATATATACTTGAAAGAAATCCCTTTTAAGCTCTCGAGAATACTATTTTGTTCTTAAAGAAAAAGAATAAAGAAAATATATGAGACAAACTTTGTCTTTATTTTCTTCCAAAACCACTATTCATGCCATGATAGTGTCCAGGCTACACCACACTCACCAACAATTATAAAATTTCATATCTATGATGACTTGTTAACCACTACTTCTATTTTTAAAAAAATGATGACTTGATAACCACAGCTAAATCTGGATAAGCATATTGTAAACATATCATGTCTTCAAGGGCTGCATGAGCATTTATAACCCAAAACCCTCTTCTTTTTCTTCTTTTTGCTTCATAAATAACTTGCAGATCTCAAAGCAAGCCCATCCCTGACAATTCGGTTCTCAGAGGACATAACCAAAATAAAATGAATCAGCAGAGAACTACCACATTTTTTTATGGACTTTTTTATGAAGCATTAAACGATTGAAAACAACCGGAGTTACAGAAATGTGTACAGCAGATAAAGATAGCTATAATAGAAATGTTATCTGCATATGACCGATAATAGTTCATCCTTCTATAAATGTAAATTGGCGATTAAAAAAAAAACTAAAGATGGAAAAGAACCCTTTGGCGCTGTAAGAAAACATTCATTTCTGTAAGGAATTTTAGGAAAGATTAGCAAAAAATCCATATAGTATAATAACACTTCAGTCCTCTTTCTACATGAAGATAAAAACATCATTTTCTATTATAAATTTTAGTAATCAACAAAAAACTGAAGATTTGATATGATATCTGCTGCAATGAATAAAGTAAAATCAGTTCCAGTCAATATTAGCAAAGTACGAACCAGATAAGCAATCCGTGTATTTTTTCTTAACTAAGTAACTCTTTGTTTTAGAGGATGAAGTGTTATTTTTATAAACCTTAGGAGCTTTTTTGTTAACTTCCCCACGTCTTACTAAAATATGAATTTCATAGTAAAAATGGCATATACACACACTTAGGTGACAGGAAATCTCGAGGGATCAAAATAAAATTGCTCTTGGTGACCAATAATACGAGACTCACCAGAGATAAGCAGCAGGATTATAGGAAGTCGGATCCAAGGGAATCAACTCCCTTGGAGGATCAAGAAAAGTCACCACATCTTGTTCATCCAAGTAGGCTCGTTTTCCACTTTCAAGTACTTCATAAGGCTTCTCATCCCACGGCGATACAGACGACTCTCTCCCCCCACCATGAACAGCCCGGATTTCGCCGCAAGAAACTCGTGCAAAACGACCTGCAGCACGACAACAACACAATATACTGTTTGGTTTCCTAGAAAACATGAGAAGACGAAGAAACATACTGTTTCTTCAATCCATAACACGAACCAAATAACTGTTAAGAAAACCACCAGATAATCCAAATAACTATTAAGAAAAGCACTGTTTGGCTGCAGAGAAAGTGCGAGAAAAAGGAAAAACAAGGCCAGTTAGTTTAAATTGTTCAGCTGAACCTAAACAAGAAACTGTATTCAAATTTCTTGATTATGTAATCCGTTGTTCACCGAGAGAAAAGTTAGATTCAATTGGAAATGCAGAAAACTTGATCGTTTTAGAAATATTCGTTTTCTTTTGAAACGGAGGAGTTGGGGGAGATAAAGTTACCGGCGGGTACTGTAAACCGGAGGACAGGCAGTTGATGGTTAGAGAATTGGATAAGACGTGAAGAGGAGGGACAGAACGTTGGTACACTCCAGATTGTTGAGAGCATCTTCAGAAGCGAGGGAACAGCTAGAGTTTAAGTTTTCAATCTCCTCAGCAACGGCCAAGTTCTCCTGCTCCTGTTAAGTTCTGCAATTTTATTCTTATTTTTATTGAAAGTATAAATACTATTTTGTAATATATTATCATATTTTTTAACATTTAAGTATATTTTATAATTGATATTTATCATGATATATATATATAATTAAAAATATTGTGAATCTATTTTAAATTACTATAGTTATTTACATTTAAACTTAATTATTAAATTTTTATCTAATAAAAAGTTTTAAAAAGTAAATATTTTATTAATTATTCCATATTCACTCACAACTAAGATTTAAATGATCATGATTGACAATCTTTATCTTAGTTGTTAATACTAATACACTAGTATATTATGTAAGCTAAAATATTTTAACAATAATTTGTAGTTATATTAGTAATAATTATTAATATTAATATTTAATATAAATTTTGTATATTAAATTTAATTTATTTATTGTCAACTAGGTTTAATTTTTGAAAAGAGAATTTAGACCTAGTCATTCGACCTACCATACCCGGCCCATCTGGCTGTGGGTCGAGTCAGGAGGATGCAATTCCTTGAGCTCGGTCCATTTAGATGTGGATCGAGTCAGGAGGGTGCAATTCCTTGAGCCCGGTTCATTTTGATGTGGGTCGAGTCAGGAGGATGAATCCATTGAGCCCGGTCCATTTTGATGTGGATCGAGTCCGGAGGATGCAATCCATTGAGCCCGGTCCATTTTGATGTGGACCGAGTCAGGAGAATACAATTCATTGAGCCGGGCCCATTTTGATGTGGGTCGAGTCACGAGTCATTGAAACTGGCATAGATGTGTCTGATTTTCCCTAATTCCTCTTTTCTTTTCCACACAAGCGTAACAGAGAAATTCTCAGAGGAAGAAGATGGCTTCGAATGCAGCAGTTCCGTTTTGGAGGGCAGCAGGGATGACCTACATAACGTACTCCAACATTTGCGCAAATCTTGTCAGGAACTGCCTCAAAGAACCTTACAAAAGCGAAGCTCTCAATCGCGAGAAGGTTCACTTCTCTGTATCGAAATGGGCAGACGGCAAACCTCAAAAACCAAGTATATCTTCCTTCTACTGCTTCTTTATCATATCTGTGTGTGTAGATCTGGGAGCTGTCTTGATGATATAGGTTTCGTTTGGTTCTTTGATTTATTTCAATTGGAATCTTCAGTTCTTTTTTTTTTTTTCTCGTTTGAGTTCATTTAGTTTTGTTGTTCTTTTGATGAATGAATTTTATTGATCTAGCATACTGGGTTATTTTGCTTAAGAACGAGGGTGGTTCATTGGGAAAATCATGGTATAAACAAGTTTTTATTTTTCCTCTATTAGTATAACCTCTAATATGACAGAATCGGAGATGTTATTTGAAAAAAAAAAAAAAAGAAGCTTTTCTTCAGCTCTTCCGAAGCACATCTTGCTCTGCGAAGAAGCGGGCATGGATTGAAGGTTGATGTTAAAAAAACGGTCCTTGTAATTCTTGCTGCCTTTAGGGTTTGTTTGAAACAAATGAGCTATTTCTGAATTTCATTTGGCATTGTTTATTTAGTTTAACTCGTAAAAGATAAAAACTCAACTCCTGAAGGATGAGAATTCTTCTCCAAATAAATTTCAACTTGAGTTGAAAAATAGATTTCAAATTACATCAAAGGTGATGGAGTTTGAAAAGTATTATTTGAGTTTTAGTTACTGTTGGATTTTCATTCTTTCATTGTAACGGCCCCGGAAATTTTAAATGAAATGTATATTAAAAATGTCAATGTGGAAGCGAAGTCAAAATTCGATTAACATCCCTTACACTGAAACCAGAAAAAAATGCTCAAAATATAAAAGATCAAACTAACTAAAAGAGAAATTCGAAAGTAAGCTATGAATATGATTTTGGAGTCTTTAGGCGTCCCCTTCGTCGTTTTCTTGCGGAACGGGCTCGGGAACAATGTCTTCCTGATCTGAAATGATTAAATAAGAAATGAGTTACACTAACCCAGTAAGGACATCACGATATCTCACCGTCACGGAGATAAAGGTGGGTAGAAAACACAAAAAAACCAATGGAGCATAATTTACAATAAACTCCTTTATCAGTAATAAAACCTTTTACCATTCACTTATCTCGGTGAAATTCATAAAACAATATACGAAAGTAATAACATTATCATCATCATGAAATCATATAAACTGTGTAACATAATATTTATCACGCCCTTGCAATTCAATCATTTCACAATTACTTTTCCTCATTCACCAGCCTACTAGTATCTATGGGGATCCATAGGGGTCCCGCTACCCGTTACTCTTAATACTTGTAATCAGATTCCAGGGCCGTCCCCATACCCCGTCCGGTATGGGCGCCGAAACTATAAACCTCATTACCCCGTCCGGTATGAGGGTGAAGCGGGCCGTCCCCATACCCCGTCCGGTATGGGCGCCAAAACACATAAGATCTCCATACCCCGTCCGGTATGGGAGACCACAATCCCGGTAGGGTTCCCTACGGACCCGGTCCGTCCACCATCTCTCAGGATATCTAGTCAGGCTGACCACATTATACAATTACCCATTTACATAATCTTTCATTCTCTTTTCCCTCAGTCAGTATCATCAATCCACATGCAAACAAGCAAAACGGTAATTTATGCATAACAGACAACATACAGCATCAACATCTCAGTCGTTCAATCCATAATCAGTAAAACAGTAAAATATGTACGCGAAACAATGAAATGAAAACATCAAACCTCATACTGCATTTAATACTGAAAATTAGATCAAACAATAACAGACCAACATTGTATCAGACTCGGGCTCCATTGGCAACCTCAATCAATTATACATCTATAAAGTCTCAAAATACCGTTTAATTATTTATTAAGCTTTAATACCGTGATAGGAAATAGGGTGAGGGGTCCTTACTCGTTTAGGGGTCCGAACACGGCTTCACAGTGCGCCTACAAGTTGTTCCCAATTTTCCCTGAATTTCTCCCGGGAAGCTGAAACGCACTAACGGTACCTGCACGTGTTCCAAAAAATCCCAAATTAGGCCCAGGGCCCTTTTCGGCCAATATCGCAACTCCGGCACGGCGGCTACGCCGTGCTCCAGCGACGGCGCCGCCGCTTGCGGCGGCGATTCACCTCGGGTTGGCCGTTTTCGGCCGTTTCCGGCCGAATTCGGCCACACTTGCATTGGTTTCTGTGAATAAACAACCCTACGGCCCTCGGGGGGCCAAAAAATTACGGAAAACCGAAGCTTACCGGTGGCGGTGCTCTCGGGTGCGGCGGCTCTCCGGCGAGGTTCGCCTTTTGGTGATTCGGCTCCGGTTAACCTGTAGAGAAAAGAATGGTGATCACGGTGATACAAAATTTGCATCAAACGGAGGCCGGGAAGGGCCTCATCGGAGGCAAAACCCGAGGAGGGGTGCGGCGGCGCCGCTGGCTTTCGGCCGTGTTTTCCAGCCGTTTGGCCGGGATTTTAGCTCCGATTTGGCCACAGGGGGAATCAGCGTGGAAAAACGAGTCGGTGGTGTGAAATTTACCTCGATCGGTGGTCGGAAATTTCCCCGGTGCGGCGGCGGGCGGCGGCGGCCGGCTCTGGTTCGTCTTCTCCGGCGAGGGCAGGCGGCTAGGGTTTTTGTGGTCTGGTGTGGGGGTTCTATTTATACCCTTTTGCCTTTTGATCTTAGCCGTTCATTTTGATTTAATCTGGGCCGTTCGTTTTTTATTAAATCTGGGTCGTCCGTGCGATTAAATCTGAGCCGTTCGTGCGCGCGATTGATCTGGGCCGTCCGATTGCGCGCACGCGGATCGCCAACGTGGTCCATCCCCGGTCGACGTGGTTTTGCCACGTGGCAGGTCCTGGTTGGCCATGACTGCTGACGTGGCTGCTGACGTGACACGCGTTTTTTTTTTTTTTTTTTTTTTCTCTTTTCGGGCATTACATTCATGCTTGAACTAAGTATGCATTTGCAAACGAATTCCAAAGGAGAAGTTTATTTGTTCCAAACGTATCCGTAGAGATTGTTGCTTGGGTATCTTTGCTTTTCATTTATTTTTTTTCTGTATTGTATGAATCCCAGGAATCATGTGGTGGTTCCTTCATTATGCTAACTGGTTTTGCCACTTGCTTTTAGGCTATTTAGTTTACATAAAAAGATTGTGTTAATATTTTCTGGGCCATACCTGTATAACTTATCTTGATGCAAAGTCCAATAAGGAGCAAAAGTAACTGTCTGGTTAGTATTTCCAGTCCTCCAGTCCAAGTCTAAAATCCATGCCTTCTTTTACCAGAATTTGTTTTTGGGTCATGGCAGTTGAGGTGGTTGTAATGATGAGCACATGAATCTTTGCCACCATCGTTATTTAACCTATCTTGATCTTCAAGTTCAAATAAAAGAGATAATAGCACGCTCTGTTTAGTGTTTCCAGTCCAACTTTAAAATTCATGCCTTCAACAATTTCTGGGTGGTTGTGGTGGTGGTGTTGTGTGTCTGATTTCTGTTCTTATTTGTATGATTTGGTTCCAAATCTTATTTTCTGGTCAAAGAACATTTTGTACTTCATTGTAGAGTTAAATCACCTTTTTTTGTGGTTGCATTTGCATCTAGCAAATATAGTGGATTATCTAATTACCGTTATGCTTAAAACCTGTTATATACACATGACCCACAGTCTGGATGGAGTTTAAATGCTTGGGTTCATTCCACCTTTTTGACTTAATTTGTTGAGTAGGTCCTATTGCAATCAACATGTATAACTAACAACTTGTTTATCTTATTACATCTTGTTGTATGTGAGCATGTGTGAATACACGTCCTTTAAGGTTGCCTATGAGTTTGTATCAGCAGAAGCACCAAGCATCTGTATTCATATAAATGGTTTTTGGACATGCAAAAAACTCGGAACATTTGAAAATGACCAAAGAAAATTTATTTTAAAAAAATGATCAAAGAAAATGGTCATTCAAACATTCTGTTTTATGGATATTATTTTCCGGTCAATAAACTTGGTTGTTTGCTGCTTGCATGCTGTTTCTGCTTCTCAGCCTGCTGATAGTCATTGGAAGTTTTCTTTGGATTGGCAATTTCTTTATTTCTCTTTCTTGGATATTACTATTAGCAGATCATTTGATGATATACATTTTGCTTGTTTGTGAACAGCCATCCGTTCTGATACGCCTGAAGAATGAAGCTGATGGGATGATTATTTGAACTGGAAATCTCTTGTTTATTTTTTTCATTTGGTTGTTGCAATGGATTTAGTTCCATTTGGTCTTTAATCCTGAACCGTGTAGGAGAAGGTCTGGATTTAGAGCTTTGCAAGGAATTGCACCTGTAATAATTCAATTGGCATTTCTTTACTTTTTAACTATGTACTTGTGGTGCCATCAGCCAGGATGTGAAAGTGGTGATAACTATAATGTTGCAAAAACAAGCCACCGTTGACAGGAGGCTGCGTCTCAGAAGTCTAGTCGATCAAGAAGTTTCTGTTATTAATTGCAGTGGGTTTCATTTATAAGTATTTTAAATTGGCAATGTCGTCTTCATATAAGGCATTTGCAGCCAGTCCGCTAAAATTATAGGGCAACAGATTAGATGATTTTTGAGGTGGGAGGTTGGAGGTCGGGGGAGGCGGAGAGAAGAACATATTAACTAAAAGAATTTTGGTTGAGTTGCTTCAAATTTTAATTTCATAAATAGGTGAGAGTATAAAAAAAATGATATTTTATATTAAATCTAAGTTATTTATTTTCTCAACATGTGATTTTCTTGAAAGTGAAGGCATAAATGTGTACATGAAAATTAATTTTACATATTAAATTTAAAGATTAAATAAAAATAAAATATGTTTGAAATAAATGTTAAATGTTTGTGAACTTGTCATAAAACATTAGGGTGTAACATAATCTGTGCCATAATGTATGAAAATATTCATCATAGTATAATGAATCTTGTCAACAAAACATACAAAATTTGAGTCTTTACTTAACTCAATTTCCTCATATATTTTGCAGATGGCCTTAATTGATATTGATTACTAAGTTTAAATTGGTGAAAAGAAGGGGATATGAAGATCAATCTTATGAATTGAGCTATGATTTGCCTACTTAAAGATAATGGGGTCTTAAGATCCACAACATGAGTATCTAGAACCTTGGCCTCCTCCTAAAGTTTGCTTGGAAGCTTTTTACTGAACTCAATAATTTATGGTCGCAAGTCATTCATAGTAAAAATTATTAAGTGAGGTGTAGTGAATATTGATCACGCTGTAACGGACCCGGAAATTTAAATGAAATATATGTATTAAAAATGTCAAATGCGGAAGCGTAATAAAAATTTTGATTAACATCTCTTATACAATAACCAAACGTACTCAAAACATGAAAGAACAAACTAACTAAAAGAAATACTCGAGATAAGAACTATAAATATAACTATTGAGTCTTTAAGCATCCCCTTCACCGTCTTCCTGCGGAACGGACTCGGGAACAATATCTTCCTGATCTGAAATAGTTAAATAAAGAATGAGCTACACCAGCCCAGTAAAGACATCACACTATCTCACCGCCACGAAAGTAAAGGTGGGTAGAAAACAAAAATGAGCAATGAAACATAATTTATGACGAACTCGTTTATTAATATAAAAACTTTTACTGTTCACTTACCTCGGTGGGATCCATGAAAATGACATATGAAAGCAATAACATTATCATCATCATGAAATCATATAAACTGTATAACATAACACTTACCACGCCTTTGCATTTCAATCATTAAACAACATATTTTCCTCTTTTACCAGCCTACTATCCATGGGGATCCATAGGGGGGTCCCCGCTACCCGTGAACCCTTAACATTACAACCTGATTTCAGGGTCGTTCCCATACCCCGTCCGGTATGGGCGCCAAAACCATGAACCTCAATACCCTGTCCGGTATGAGGGTGAAACGGGTCATCCCCATACCCCATCGGGTATGGACGCCAAAACACATAAGGTCTCCATACCCCGTTCGGTATGAGAGACCGCGTTTCCAATAGGGTTCCCTACGGACCTGGTCCGTCCACCATCTCCCAGGATATCTAGTCAGACTGTCCACATTTTCCACTTATCAATTCACATAACTTTTTTGTCTTTTTTCTTTATCTCAATCATCCAATCATACACAACATGTAAACTAGTAATTGACACCAAACAAGAAAACACAGTATCAGGTTCACCATAATACAAACCATAATAAAAGAAATCATAGTTCATGCATACGAGACCATAACATAATTACATCAAACATCATGCTGCATTTAATACTAGAAATTAGACCAAACAATAACAGACCAACACTGTATCAGACTCGGACTCCATTGGCAACCTTAATCAATTATACATCTATAAAGTCACAAAGTACAATTTAATTATTTATTTAACTTTAATACCGTGATAGAAAACAGGGTGAGGGGTCCTTACCTGTTTTGGGGTCTGAATTCGACTCTATAGTGTGCCTACAGGCTGTCCCTAATTTCTCTGAATTTTTTTCGAAAAATTGAAACGCACTACCGGTACCTGCACGTGTCCCAAAAATCCCAAATCAGACCTAGGGCCCCTTTCGGCCAATATCGAAATTCCGGCACGGCGGCTCCGCCGTGCTTTGGCGACGGCGTCGCCGCTTGCAGTGACGATTCGCCTTAGGTTGGCCGTTTTTGGCCGAATTCGGCCACACTTTCATCGGTCCCAGTGATAAAACAACCCTAGGGCCCTCGGTGGGCCAAAAAATCACGAAAAACCGAAACTTACCGGCGGCGGTGCTCTCGGGTGCGGCGGCTCCTCCGGCATGAGTTGCGTTTTGATGTTTGGCTCCGATCAACCTGTAGAGAAAAGAACGGTGATCACAGTTGTATAAAATTTGCATCGAACGGAGGCCAGGAAGGGCCTCATCGGAGGCAAAAATAAAGGAGGGATGCGGCGGCGCCGCTGGGCTTCGGCTGGGTTTTCCGAACGTTTGGCCAGTGGTTTGGCTTCGGTTTGGCTATAAGCGGACTCAGCATCGAAAAATGAGCCAGGGAGAGAAAATTTACCTCGATTGGCGGTCGAAAACTTCCCCGGTGCGGCGGCGGGTGGCGGCGGCCGGCTCCTCTGGCGTCTGGTTCTTCTTCTCCGGCGAGGCACTAGCGGCTAAGGTTTTTGTGGTCATGTGTGGGTGGGGTTATTTATACCCTTTGCCTTTTAATCTCAACCGTCCATCAAGATTAAATCTGGGTCGTCCATCGCGATGCAATCTGGGCCGTCCGTGCCTGATTGAATCTGGGTCGTCCGTGCGCGTGAATCTGGGCCGTCCGTGCGCACGTTTGATCTGAGTGGTCCGTGCGCGCGGGAACGGATCTGGGCCGTCCGATCACGCGCACACGGATCGCCCACGTGGCCCGTTCCCTGGTCAGCGTTTTCTTGCCACGCGGCGTGTCCTGGTTGGCCGGAGCTGCTGACTGGGCCGCTGACGTGGCACAATTTTTTAAATTGCGTTTTGACCCCCAGTTTCCGATTTTCCTTTCAAAAACACATCCAGAATCCAAATTTTCACCACTTTTTCCCAAAATCAATTTCAATTAAATCCAATTAATATTTTTACTCAATTTTATCATTATTATTATTTTTATTTTCATTAAATCAAATTAAATTAAATTAAATTAAATAAAAATCAAATAAATAAAAATAAAATAATAATAATAATAATAAAATAAAATTTTATTTTACTTGGGTGTTACAACTCTCTTAAATAAGTTCACCTATTTGGAAGCACATCCTTAAGCACTTGAGAATTCTTAACTCTGAGATATGGTCTTGGCTATGAGAGGTCAACTAATTTTTGACATGATATTTGGATTGATGATAAGCCATTACTCCTTCACCTCTACTATTCTTGAAGGCCGCTTAAAAGAATGATGAACTCGTACGTTAATTAGGATGGATATTAAAATGGAGAGAATTTATTGATTTTCTCCCATTTATGGTTTGTTTGGATATTGCTCCAATCCATGTTAACATTATTAGCTTCGTGCTTGATAAACCTATTTATTGCATTTGAAAGATGGTAGGTGATGTGAAACTCAGGATCAATAACGTAATCCAAAATCTCGCGTATACATCAATAACCAGAAACTCAAATATATTATTATTTGATAATTTATTTTAATATATGACAATAGTATTTTATTATCATGTTGTTTAATTTATGTGATAAAATTCTTAATTAAATTTATGGGTTTTATATCAAAATGAAAATCTTAATAATGAGAGTAAAATATTTTATGATTTAATTTAAAATATTTTTAGTCGTTGGATCATCAAAATAGGACATTAATAATTCAGTAAGACTAATACATATGCGATAGTCTCTATAAGATAAAGATTAGTTGATCTCATTAACTAAATCATATATATATATGATGCATATAGAGATATGATCATTAAACCGACCCAATTGAGAATTTTTAATGGTTAATATTATCTTAAATTGTCAATAGAGTATTTTCTCATTTTGATGAGATGTAAGAATTTCTTTAAACCTGAAATCATTATAGTAATTGATAAGTTATTTATTATATTTTGATTTTGCACACATATAGTCATAAAACTATAGTTGAAAGGATATTAAGTATGATTAAATACTTGTAGAATTAATGATTGGTCAAGACGTAATCTGTCAACTTCGGTAATAAGTTTAAACTTTATGTTGTCATTTATTATAATGATTAAATTAAGACCTTGGTTAGAGTAGTTGAATGAAGGAAGAAAATAGTTTCTTATGTCATTCGTTAATCAATTATAATTAACATGAAATATAATTAGTTACCTATTGGGATTGGACAGTTAAACTATACCTTAGGGTTAAACCGGAGCAATAATAACGAAATAAAATATTACTTATTTTTTTAACAGGTTTTTTAGAGTAATTGTATATTTCATGTTATCCGGTCATTGAGAAGTGTTACTAGATGTCAATCTTAATTAATAAATTAGTTTGACCAATTTACTACTGGTTTAGTGTTGAACATATGGAGTCGCACACTAACGAGTGTTCTGACTTTTGCTAAATAAATTAATTATTTTAATTATTTAAAAATTTAATTAAAAAATTTAATTTAATCAAATAAATAAATTTTTTGATCTAAATAAAATATTATTATATTTTTTTCTAGCACCGATTGTATAATTAATATTGTAAATAAATTGAATTTTTCTATTTTTAAAATTAAAAATTAATATTTATTTTTTTTAGGTTATTATATTATTAGTGTAATAATATAATATGGCTATTGTTATAGTTGTTGAGATTGTTATAAAATTTAATTTAAAATTAAATTGTTTTATTAAATAATAGTAACTAAAAAAGAGAAATATATATATATCTATCTATATATATATATATATATATAAGTCTTTGGGTGTTAAAAAGAAAAAAAAAGGGTGGACGAGTCCAAATAAATTTGGACGTCTACAGGGAGAGTCCAAATAAATTTGGACGTCTACAGGGAGAGTCCAAAAGGAACTCCACCCATGTCACCTATATATATATATATATATGATATATATATATATATATGTGTGTGAGGTTTTTTGAAAAGTAAGAGAAGGTAATTAGAAAATATATTTATATTATTCAATTTATCTGTACCTTCTGTTAATTAAAAAATTGAAAGATAAAAGTTAATTTTAGTGTAGATACAGTTAACAATTAATTTTAGTGTAGTATGCATAGAGTATTTATATTTTCAAACAATTTTAATTTAAAAACTCGTTATTAAGTATATTTTAAATTTAACTTTTTATTTATAATATAATTTTTAAATATAAATAGATCAGATTAAATTATTATTTTTATCTTTTGTTATATATTATTCACATATTATAATCTTTCAATAGCATCATAGTTATGAATTTTTGTATTTAAATTATATTACTAAATTTTAATTTTTGATATTAGAACTTAAGCTACTAGAAAATTAACGTAGCTGCTTAAAAATTACGGTAACTGCAATATATATATATATATATTAGATATATAGATAAATAATTTTTTTTTTTTTCCAATTGCTGTACTCCCGCACCAAATATAAATATATATATATATACATGCTATGTACATATATAACGAAGAAAAATTGGGCAGGGGCTGTACCCACTGCAGCAATATATGTATATATGATATATATATAGATATGTATAGGTGTATGTAATGTGTGACTCATAAAAATTATTATTTTTGAATATTTTATCTATATATTTACAATAATTTTCGAAATTTTTAATAATAAATATATATCATATTTAATTTTTAATTATTACATGTATGTTTGTCCTTTGTGTAATTTTGAATTAAGTATTACATATGATGTAAATTTATTAGGACTAATTGTATGTAGATAATTTAAATAAAATTAATTTTATACTAGTAATTTGATCATTATATTTTTATAATTATTTTGATAATTATATTATCTAATTTAAAATTAATTTATGATAATAAAATATAAGATGCATATAAGATATTTTATTATATAGTTTATCATCAAAATAAATAAATTTATTTATTTTTATTTACAAAGAACAGTCTGATAATCAGGAGATTTGTAGTTCAAAAATAAAATAAAATAATTTGTTGCATAAGATGCATATATGAAAATAATTATTTCAATTTTATATCAATTGCCTGAACTATCCGAAAAATATAAAATTTTATTACTTGTTTGTTCATTATGATAGTTGAACTCAACTATATTAATAAGAACGACCTGACAACCAGAAAACTATTTGGTATAGAGTAATTTATAGAAGTTGTATAGGAATACAATTGGTAACCGTACTTACCTTTAAAATATGTCTGAGAATCGACTTGACTATTAAGAGGCTCATTCATATTGTTAGAAGATTCCTTTATTCCACTAAATTGAAATATAGATTTCTTAAAATTATTTGATTTATTTAGTAGAAATATAATTTAGATAAAAATTCATTTCTTTATGATATATGTAAATGTATTCTTATATTATTACATTTTCTTTTCTTAAATTTCAGATTTCTCAATATGTCTGTTATATCACTGCGTGGTATACTTGATGCCAACAAATTGGTTGGACCAAATTTTGATGACTGAGACCAAAATCTGAAAATTGTTCTCATGCATGAAAATCTTATTGACATGATCAATAAGCCTGCTAGAGAGACCCTACTTGAGGATGATGCTGAGGCAGTTAAGGATTTTTAGAAATACTTGACAGATTGTCTTACTGTCAAATGCATTATTCTTGCTTCTATGAGTTCTGAACTCCAGAGGAAACATGAGGATATGGATCCCCGTGCAATCATCGATCATCTTAAGAAGATGTATAGTGCACAAAACAGGACAGCTAGATACCAGTTATCTAAGTATTTGTTTGGATCTAAGTTGACTGCTAACTCTCATGTTGGGCCCCATGTTTTGAACGTGATTGGTCTTATTGAAGAATTTCAAAAATTAGGGTGCACACTGGGTAAATAACTTTATCAAGATTTGATCTTATAGTCACTACCTGAGTCTTTTTCACAATTTATTATTAATTTCAACATGAATAAAATAGATTGTGATTTTCATGAGATGCTCAATATGTTGATTGATTATGAGAATCAAATTGCATCTGAGAAGAAGAAAGAAACTGTCATGTTGGTTGATAACTCTTCTAAAAGGAAGAGTAAGGGTAAGAAGAAGCCCAAGAAGTCCGCTATACCTAAGGTTGGTGTGACTAAACCTAAAGGTAAGACCTTAATGAAAAGTGTTTCATGATTTTTTTAACTTCTATTAATCTATCTATATGGGTATTAGATATTGGTAGTCATTTTAACATTTACAATATGTTGCAGGAACTACAGATTAACAGAAGATTGAAGAAATGAGAAGTTAATCTTCAAGTTGAGAATGGTGCAAAAGTTGCAGCTCTAGCTGTATGATCAATTTCTCTTAGGATACCTACGGGCAAGGTACTTTTATTGGAGAATTATTATTACGTTCCTAAATTTGTTTCGAATATAATTTCAATATCTTTTTTGGACCAACATAGTTTTTATATTATTTTGAATAATGGAGTTTGTTTTATTTATCATGATGATTATTTATATGCAAATGGTTATCTCCAACATGGTATTTATGTCTTACCTAATATAAATAAAAATTTAGTTTTGCATGTTTCTAGTCTTAAGAGAAAAAGAGATAATTAAGTAAATTATACATATCTTTGGCCTTGTAGGCTTGGTCATATTGGAGAGAAAAGAATAAGCAAGTTGTGTAAGGAAGGTTACCTTAACAAATATGATTATGAATCATATGCAACTTGTGAATCTTGCCTCATAGGAAAATTGACCAAATCTCCATTTATTGGAAGTGGAGAAAGAGCTTCTGAATTATTGAGACTAATTCATACTGATATTTATGGCCCTATGAAAACTCAAGCCAGATGATGATATTCTTACTTTATCACATTCACTGATGATATGTCAAGATATGGATTTGTGTATCTTATGAAACATAAATCTGAGTCTTTTGAAATATTCAAAAGATTCCATAATGAAGTTGAGAAACAGATTGGCAAATGCATTAAAGTGCTAAGGTCTGATAGAGGAGGAGAATATCTTAGTGATAATTTTACTAGATATCTCAAAGAGAATGAGATTATCCCACAATGGACCCCTTCTGGAACACTACAACACAATGGAGTGTTCGAAAGAAGAAATCGAACCTTATTAGATATGGTGAGATCAATGATGGGGTTTACAGTCATTCCAATTAATTTATGGGTATATGTTTTAGAAACTGCAGCGTATTTGTTAAATAAAGTACTTACTAAGTCAGTCTCTACAACACCATATGAGATATGAAAAGACATAAACCGAGCCTTAAGCACATTAAAGTTTGGAGTTGTCCAACTTATGTTAAGAGATTACAAACTGATAAGCTTGACTCAAGATCTGATAAGTGTAGATTCATTGGGTATCCTAAAGAAACAATGGAATATTATTTCTATCATTCATCCGACCATAAAGTGTTTCTGGCCAGGGGAGCAACCTTTTTGGAAAAGGAATTTCTTTTTGAAGGAAATTATAGTGAAAAAATTGAACTTGATGAAGTTCAAGAAACTAATGAATCAATACAAAAAGAGGATCATGAGAAGTAAGTTGAGCAACTTTTACTAGATATTTTGAAGATGACAAGGAAGTTGTCATCTCCAATGGTTGAGATTCAAAAAATAAGCATTGTTCAAGGACTAGTTAATGAACCTGTTCAAAATCACATTGAATAGCAACCTAATCTAGTACAAAGTGAGCAAGTTGTACACGAACCTCTCAGAAGGTCTGATAGACAACATCGTGCACCAGACATGTTAAATCTTTTAATGCAAGATGATGTAACAAATGAGGTTAATTATGATGATGATGACCCCAAGACCTATGAAAAGGCTATATAAGGTTTTGATTATGAGAAATGGATAAAGGCCATAAAATCTGAAATAGAATCCATGAAGGTCAACACAGTTTGGACTTTGGTTGTAGATGGGTTTTTAAGAAAAATATTGTAGCAGACAGAAAGGCGGAGACCTATAAAGCCCATCTTGTTGCTAAGGAGTATCGTCAAAAGGAGGGAATCAATTATGACAAAACATTTTCCCTTGTAGCAATGCTTAAATCAATTCGGATTCTACTTGCTATAGCTGCATACTATGATTATGAGATATGGCAAATGGATGTGAAAACAACTTTCCTAAATGGTGAGTTGGAAAAAGATGTGTATATGACACAACCTAAAGGTTCCATATCCCCATCTGATGATGATAAAATCTGTAAGCTATAAAGATCCATTTATGGATTAAAGCAAGTATCTTAGAGTTGGAATATTATTTTTAACAAAATAATTGAAAAGTTCAATTTTGTTATATGCGAAGAGGAACCTTGAAGCTAGTGAGAGTACAATTATTTTCTTAGTGTTGTATGTAGATGATATATTACTCATTGGGAATGACATATCAGAATTACAAAATACAAAGATTTGGCTATCTGAATAATTCTCCATGAAAGACTTGGGAGAAATAGCTTATATATTGGGAATAAAGATCTATAAAGATAGATCTAAGAAAATGCTTGGACTTTTCGAGTCTATGTACATTTATACCATTTTGAAGAGATTTAATATGAAAAATTCTAAAAGGAGCTATTTACCAATAGGCACTGGAATTACTCTAAGTAGAGAGAATTTCCTTAAGACCTCTAAAGAGAGAGAAAGAATGGGTAGAGTCTCGTATGCTAATGCAATGGAAGCTATCATGTATATCATGACATGTACAAGTCCTGATGTGGCTTATGCACTAGGAGTGACTAGCCGATATCAGGCAAATCCTGGTGAGAAATATTGAAAAGTGGTAAAGATCATTATTAAGTACTTGAAAAGAACTAAAGACCAATTCCTCATCTATGGAGAATCTGAGTTAAAACTGGAACGTTATACCGATGCAAGTTTTGCTTAAGATAATGATGATAGCAAATATATATCTGGTTATGTGTTCACCTTAAATGGTAGTGCAGTGAGTTGGAAAAGTTCCAAATAAGCTACGGTAGCTAATTTAGTGACCGAAGCAGAATATATAGTGGCAAGTGAAGCTGCTAAGGAAGTTGTTTGGATGAAGAAGTTCTTAACTGAATTTGGTGTGGTTCCTTCAATAGAAGGTCCAGTTCCATTATTATATGATAATACTGGAGCGATCACTCAAGCAAAAGAGCCGAGATCGCATCAAAAGTTCAAACACATTTTGCGTAGGTACCACTTGATTAGAGAAATTATTGAACGTGGGAATGTTAAAATTCAAAAGGTTGATGGAAAGGATAATCCAACTGACTCGCTCACTAAGGCTCTTGGTGCAAAAGAGTTTGACAAGCATAAGTGGAAGTTAGGAATGAAGTACATGACAAATTGGATTAATGCAAGTGGGAGATTGTTGGGGATATAAGTGTTATGCCCACGATCCAATTATTCGTTTAATATATTGAATATATTATTATTTGACAATCTATTTTAATATATGGTAATAGTATTTTATTATCATATCGTTTAATTTATGTGATAAAATTTTTAATTAAATTTATAGGTTTTACATCAAGATGAGGATCTTGATAATGAGTGTAAAATATTTTATTATTTAATTTAAAATATTCTTAGTTGTTGGATCATCAAAATGGGACATTAATGATTCGGTAAGAGTAATATATATATGATGGTCTCTATAAGATAAAGATTAGTTGATCTCATTAACTAAATCACATATATAGATGATGCATATGGAGATATGATCATTGAACCAACCCAATTAAGAATTTCTAATGGTTAATATTACCTTAAACTGTCAATAGAGTATTCTTTTATTTTGATAAGATGTAAGAATTTTTTTAAACTTGATATCATCATAGTAATTGATAAGTCATTTATTATACTTTGATTCTGTACACCTATAGTCATAAAACTATAGTTGAAACGATATTGAGTGTGATTAAATACTTGTAGAATTAATGATTGGTTAAGACGGAATCTGTCAACTTCGATAAAGTTTAAGCTCTATGTTGTCCTTTATTATAATGACTAAATTAAGATCTTGGTTAGGGCAGTTGAATGAAGGAAGAAAAGAGTTTCTTATGTCATTCACTAGTCAATTATAATTAACATAAAACATAATTGGTTACCTATTGAGATTGGACAGTTAAACCATATCCTAGGGTTAACCCGGAGCAATAATGACGGAATAAAATATTACGTATTTCTTTAGCAGGTTCTTGAGAGTAATTGTACATTTCATGCTATCCGGTCGTTGAGAAGTGTTGCTAGATGTCAACCTTAATTAGTAAATTAGTTTGACCAATTTGTTACCGGTTTAGTGTTGAACCTATAAGGTTGCACGTAACGGGTGTTCTGACTTTTGCTAAATAGATTAATTATTTTAATTATTTAAAAATTAAATTAGAGAATTTAATTTAATCAAATAAATAAATTTTTTGGTCTAAATAGAATATTATTATATTTTTTGCTAGTACCGAGAGTATAATTAATATTGTAAACAAATTGAATTTTTCTATTTTTGAAATTAAAAATTAATATTTATTTATTTTTGGGTTATTATATTATTAATGTAATAATATAATATGTGTGGCTATTGTAATAGTTGAGATTGTTATAAAATTTAATTTGAAATTAAATTGATTTATAAAATTATTTTATTAAATAATAGTAACTAAAAAAGAGAAACATATATATATATATATGAGATATATATATATATATATAAATATGTAAGTCTTTGGGTGTTCAAAAGAAAAAAAAAGGTGGAAGAGTCCAAATAAATTTGGACGTCCACAGGGAGAGTCCAAAAGGAACTCCTCCACCCACGCCACCTATATATATATATATGATATATATATATGTGTGTGTGTGTGGGGTTTTTTGAAAAGTAAGAGAAAGGAATTAGAAAATCAGTCGCACACCAAAAAGAAAGATAGTGAATTCTCTGTTAAGATTTTGTTAGAAAATTTTAACATATTTATATTATTCAATTTGTCCGTACATTCCGTTAATCAAAAAGTTGAACTGTAAATGTTGGTTTCGATTTGGATACTCATAGAATGTTTGTATTTTCGAGCAATTTTAATTTGAGAACCCGCTATCAGGTATGTTTTAGATTTAGTTTTTTACCTGCAATATAATTTTTAAGCACAAATAGATCAAATTGGATTGTTGTCTTTATCTTCCACTGCTTATTATGCGCATATTATAATTCTTTAGTATGACTTTATCTCCTTTAGACCACTCATTCTCCCATGTTGTGCGGTCTTTTTCCTCTTCTCTCTTTTTAGTTTCCTTCTTATTGTGCAACCATGCATACTTTCCTTCTTGCTGCAAATTAGGGAAAACATCTTTAGAAAACTAGAAGATACTTGCGGTAAGGAGAATACTTCTCTGGTTACAAGTGTCTTTTTAGTATCTGTTTTGCTTCTGTTTTTCATGTTAGTCAGAGTTCATGGAGAGGGCTTCAAGCCTCCTTAAAGAGAAACCTAGCTCACTCTTTCCTCTTTTAGTGTAGTTCCTGCGTGGGTGAGTGGGACTGCTCCTTCATTCTCTTCCCAAACCAAAACCAGATATTGTCACGACTCTTCTTGCTTTCTTGAACCTGTTCTTGCAATTTCTTGAGATTCAAATTCTATTTCCCGAGTGATCCAAGTTTGGGCAAGCAAATTGAAGGCGTTTTGAAAGTCTTTGGTGCGAGGTAGGGTAATAGGTCCCTCTAGAACTTGAGTCGTGCTTCCAGCTTCTCCCAAGTTGTCTTATTGGTCTCTTATGTCCAGGTTTACATCTGTAGGTTTATCATCAAATTGACATACTCTTTTTTGGCCTATACACTAAAATCTCTTTATGAGGAGAGGTGGAAAATTGTTTGGTGCATTTTTTGTCCTTAAATATATCTAGTAGTTAAGTGTTTTTGGTTTTGAAATGCCTTCTTATCAATGTTGAGAAGAAAAAATAGAGCTTGAATAGGGATTACCAGTGTCACCCTTACAATAAAAGCATAAAAAATGTGTTGCATATAATACCTGATTGCCCTATGATAAACCAAGTATAAAGAGGCTTAGTTTATACTAGATTTTTTAATACTTTTTTCTCTCTTCCATTTGACAGAGGGATTTATTGGTATTTGAAGATCAACGTAGGAATGCATGGTACTACTAGTTGGAAGGCTATATTCCCACTGCGACGTGGACTTTATTGAAGAAAAGGAACAAAATCATTTTTTAGAATGGGAATCACATTGAGTCTCCCTACTAACTTTGAGATGATTTATTTGGCACTAGACCACTAGATTGCTCATAGGAAACTCTACCACAAATTTTTTAGGATAACTTAGCTAGATTTCTATGGGCGGAGTATCGTGTCCCTCCCGTGGGCTCGTATGATCTCAACACTGATGGTTCGACTAAGAACAATCTTAAGAATGAAATGTTGATGGCATCATTTTAAATACCCATGACCATTGGGTTATTAGTTTCATGAGAACCTCAATGTCAATAGGTTTATGTTGGCTGAGTGATGCGAAACCAAGACCCTTGCTTAAACCTTATAACTCTTCAATCGGTTTAAAGCAGAATTTAGATCATAAGTAAAAAGGAATCAAATTTGTTCAATCACCCAAATGGTAGAAGTTAAATAGAACCCAAGAAAGATAAATGATATTCCTTGAACCCAATTCATACAAGCACCAAGAACAATTGAAATAGAAAATCAAAATTGAAATACAAGTGATAACAATTGTATTCCAAATCAACACCTTGTACATAAAGTAAAAAGAAAGCTAAAACGCTCTCAACTCAATTCTGAAATATTTAATTACAACTCCTGATGTCCACAAAGAAGAGTTCATTTGCTATTTATAGCCAAAGAAATCAATGATAAGTTTCAATACAATAACTACAATTGTAACTCCCACAATAACTAGGCTAATTATGTGATAATTACAATTGTAACTCCAACAATAACTAGGCTAATTATAAGCATGTAATTGTTATGTAACTCCTTGTAACTCAAATCTTCTTAACCAACACCACTAATTGTTTGTGGTACTATATAGTTATGGGCTTATTCTTGTAATAACACTAAGACAAGACTTAAGCCCAAAATGAGTTACACTTGACTATATGGGCTTAATTAACTCAAACTAAAATAAAACAATCTAAAATACTTAAAACAACTCAACTAATCCAGCCCATACACAAGGCTTATTCACCCATTACCAATAAGACTCAAACAAGCCCAAATTATCCCAAATTATTTAAACCCAATTAAAGTTACGAATGTGGGCTGTTCAAAAAGGTCATATTTGAACTTTCTACAATTGGCCAGCCCATCATACACATGTTTTCGAGTGAAAACTTTGAGCAACTCTTTAAGCTTCTTTGTCTTTGATCTTGTTACTGGTCCGCTGAAACTTTTAAGGTTTGGAACTCTATTTGTGTTTACATCATTTGAAATTTGCTCCAAGTCACCTTTTGATGCTCTTTGAGTATCTTGAGTGATTTTAGCCTTGTTTGCATCATTCCCCATCCCTTCAAAAAGATTCGTCCTTGAATCAATTCCTACGTCAATTTCAAAAGGGGATAAATAAGATATGTTAAATGTAGCTGAAACTTATACTCACTTGATAGGTCCACTATGTAGGCATTTTCATTGATTTTGGCTATGATTTGAAATGTACCATCCCCACAAGCATCCAACTTAGATTTCTGTTTTGATGGAAATCATTACTTGCGCATATGAACCCACGCCCAATCTCCAGGTTCAAATGAAATCTTGCGCTTTCCTTTATTGACATGGGATGCTACTTGTTCATTTTTCTTTTCAATGGTCTGCCTTGTTTTTTCATGAATTGCTTTAACCATTTTTGCTTTCTTATGTCCATCCAAATTAGAAATGTCACTTATAGGAATAGGCAACGAATCAAGCGAAGTTAAGGGATTAAAACCATACACAATTTCAAAAGAAAAAAACCTAGTAGAAGAATGTATACTCCGATATAAGTAAATTCAACAAATGGTAGCATATATTCCCAAGTTTTAACATTCATTCCAATTAAAGCACGTAATAATGTATCAAGTGTTCTATTTACTACTTCAGTTTGATCATTGGTTTGTGAATGTGAAGTAGTAGAAAATAAAAGTTTGGTCTTAAGTTTAGACCATAAAACTTGCTAAAAGTGGCTTAAAAACTTAACATCCCTATCGGACACAATGGTTTTAGGAATGCCATGCATTCTAACAATTTCGTGGAAAAACAAATCCACTATGTGTGTGGCATCATCTGTTTTGTGATATGGTATAAAGTGTGTCATTTTAGAAAAACGATCAATAACAATAAATATTGAGTCTCGACCTTTTCTAGTCCTAAGCAAACCCAACAAAAAGTACATAGAAATATCAACCCAAGGATGTGTAGGAATGGGTAATGGCATATATAATACATGTGGTTGAACTCTAAACTTAGCTTACCTACATGAGATGCACCGCACAAATGTTCTCAACATGTTTGCGCATATTAGGCCAAAAGAAATGTTAATGTAAAATGCTCAAAGTTTTGTCAATCCCAAAATGTCCCATTAAACCACCATTATGTGTTTCATGAACAATCAACTCCCTAATAGAACTTTTAGGCACATATAATTTTTCATTTTTAAATAGAAAACTATCATGCCTATAAAAGTCTTGAAATGCCGCATGTTTATAAGCCACATAAACATTTGAAAAATCACTATCATGTACATACAATTCTTTGAAATGCTCAAATTCCAACAACTTTGTAGAAAGAGTATAGATAAGACTGTATCTTCTTAAAAGCGCATCAGCTACCATATTTTCTTTTCCTTGCTTATATTGGATCACATATGGGAAGGACTCTATGAATTCTACCCATTTTGCATGTCCTTTATTAAGTTTGTCTTGCCCTTTTAAATGTCTCAAAGATTCATGATCAGTGTGAATCACAAATTCTTTTAGTAACAAATAATGTTGTCATGTCTCTAATGCTCTTACCAAAGCATAAAACTCTTTGTCATAGGTGGAATAATTCAATTGTGCACCACTGAGCTTCTCACTGAAGTAAACAATGGGTCTTTTATCCTGCATAAGAACAACACCTATCCCAAGTCCAGAGGCATCACATTCAATTTCAAAATTTGAATCAAAATTAGGCAATCTTAATAAAGGCGCATTGCATAACTTTTCTTTCAATAAAGAAAATGTATGTTCTTGTTTTTTTCCCCAAATAAACCCCATTTTTTATGATTTTAGTTAAAGGAGCAGCAACGGTGCTAAAATCTTTTACAAATCTCCTATAAAAACTTGCTAAACCATGAAAACTACGCACCTCACTTACACTTTTAGGTGTCGGCCACTCTTGAATAGCCTTTACCTTTTCATTATCTACCTCGATTCCTTTTGTACTCATGACATATTCTAAGAAAATGATGTGATCAATGCAAAATGTACATTTTTTCGTGTTAGTATATAGTTGAAATCTGCATAATGTATCAAACACTTGCCTCAAATGCATAACATGCTCATCAATAGATTTGTTATACACAATAATGTCATCGAAGTAGACAACCACAAACTTTCTAATAAATTCACGTAAAACATGGTTCATTAAACGCATGAAAGTACTTGGCGCATTAGTTAAGCCAAATGACATAATCAACCACTCATATAACCCTTGTTTTGTTTTAAAAGCAGTTTTCCATTCATCTCCTAGTTTCATTCTTATTTGGTGATAACCACTTTTAAGATTAATTTTAGAAAATATGCAAGCACCATGCAACTCATCTAACATATCATCAAGTCGAGGTATTGGGTGTCGATATTTTACCGCTATTTTATTGATGGCTCTACAATCAACACACATATGCCAACTACCATCTTTTTTGGGTACTAATAAGACGAGCACTGCACATGGGATTAAACTTTCTCGAATGTGCCCCTTTTGTAAGAGCTCCTCCACTTGCCTTTGAATCTCTTTGGTCTCCTCGGGATTGTTCCTATAAGCTGGTCTATTTGATATGGCAACCCCGGGAATGAAGTCAGTTTGATGCTCAATCCCTCTCAAAGGTGGTAAACCTTGAGGTAGATCATCGGAAAAGACATCACTAAATTTTTACAAAACTTTAGCCACAACACTTAGTAAAGAATGGTTAAGTTCATTAGTTGAGAAACAAGCTTCCTTGTACATGAGTACAATCATTGACTTGTTAGAAAATAAAGCTTTTCTCACATCTCTCATTTTAGCATAAAAGCTCATTTTCTTTCCCTCATTATTTTCTATGGTCGAATGTACCTCTCTCTTTTTTTCCTTTTGATCTTCATTTTTCCACTCTAATTTTCTCTCACTCTCTTTTCTTTTTTTTTTTCTTTTTCTCTCGGCCTCTCTTTGTGCGAATTCATCATGGGACTTTTCAAGTTTCATTTGGTCTTCAAAAACTTGTTTAGGTGTTAAAAGAAGAAGAGTATACTTTTTGCCCTCTTTTTCTACCATGTACCTATTGAGATATCATCATGCATCACTCTCCTATCCCATTGTCATGGTCTACCCAATAAAATATGACTAGCTTGCATAGGAACTACATCACATGTCACCTCATCACTATACTTCTTAATAGTAAAAGACACCCTCACTTGCTTATTAACTCTCACTTTCCCATTATTGTTAAGCTATTGCAGTTTATAGGGTTTAGGATGTTTTGTAGTTTTCAAACCAGTTTATCAACAAACAAAGTACTAGCCACATTTACACAACTACCTCCATCAATAATCATGCTATACAATTTTTCATTCACTAGACATCTAGAATTAAAAATATTCTCTCTTTGCAACTTAACCCCCTCATCATCAATCCTTACTTGCGTATTCAAAGCATGCCTAGAAACCAACAATCTACCTTCCATAGGCATTTTGCCATCACTACAATCCTCCAAAAGAGGCATTTCATCCTCCACATCACTCTCATCATCCATTTCAACACCATCACCATGCATCACCATTACCCTTTCATTTGGGCATTGGGATGCAATATGATCAAAATCCAAGCATTTAAAACATTTGATATCTCTATTCCTAGGAGTTTGGGAGTTAAAAATACTTTTTTTTTTTTATTATCATTAGTATCTTTTGGCTTGGTTTTTTCATCTTTTTTAAAATTGGACAACCTTGTTATCTCCCCTCCAATTCGGCCTGCAATTGGAATTTTGGGCCAAATAAGTGTTAGCTTACCTTGTGTTCCCCTTTCACTTTAATTGTCTTTCAATCTTTATAGCCATGTGCACCATATCATCAATCTCCACATAATGTTGAAGCTCTACAATGTTGGCTATGTCTTTGTTAAGACCATTTAAGAACCTTGCCATAGTAGCTTCCCTATCCTCTTAAATATTAGCCCTTATCATGGTTATCTCCATCTCTTTGTAGTAGTCTTCTACACTCTTGTTCCCTTATATAAGGCATTGCAATTTTTGATATAAGTCCCTATAGTAGTGAGTAGGAATAAAGCGCCTTCTCATGATAGCCTTCATTTCAGCCCAAGTGGAAATAGGTCTTTCTCCATTTCTCCTTTTACTTATGATGAGTTGATCCCACCATACAATGGCATACTCTCCAAACTCCACGGCCGCAAGCTTTATCTTTTTCTCCTCCGAATAATTGTGGCACTCAAAAATAAGCTCAACCTTGTACCCATTCAAGATAAACATTCGGATCATTCTTGCCTAGAAACGATGGGATTTTCAATTTGATGCTCCCAATATTTTTATCAAGATCATTTCGACCCCTACCATAATTTCAACCTTCATTGACCAAAGTAGCTTGGTCATCAAATTCTTCCTCCACTTCCTCATCAAAAGATGGTGTTGGAAGTCTTCTTGCCATTGGATTGGTTTGGAAAGCTTCCCCTCTCATGGAATTTAACTCATGTTGTTGTTTCTCTAGTTTCTCATTCATGTTGCCAATAGCTAGTTGAATCCTCTCAAATTGTTGTTGTATTGCTTTGAGGATGAATTCTTGATCTTTTGATGTTCTTTCACTCTCTTGTGGCTCCATCTTCAAAATATGAAATTTCAATGACAAACAAAATAGATTGCAACCTCACAAATCACTCCCTCACGTGTTTACTCTCGTAGTATGGGCACTCGTGTTTCACTCAATTTTGATTTTTACCCTATTTTGAGCTCACACTCTCTTGCTTTTTACCACTCAAGCAATCTTTTATAACTTTATATAAAAGGAAAAATTCAAACAATAATTAATTATCATATGTACTCAATTTTAATTAGATATAACAAAGAATTACTAAAGAAACAAGATACACAAATTCAATTCTAGAAGCAAACTAGAATAATCTAAACAATGAAGAGCACACACTTGATATAGAAATAAGTGTATTATGATTTTTATGTTAATTAGGCAACAATGAATCAATATTATTACCTCAAGATGTAATAAGAAGCAAATGGGTAGAAATATTAAATGAAAACTAAAGATGCAATAAAAAAAATGATGAATATGAAATTTAATGCACAAAACTTGTAATTCTCTAATAGAACCACAAATTATCATCCAAAACACTCAAATTAAGTGAAACAAATAGTTTTGGATGAAAATAAACTCAATTGAGGTGAGTTGTTCCAAACCACCCCAAAAATTACACAAACAATCTCAACCAAACAAACAGCCTTGAAACGAGTTTTCCTTTTAAATTTTAAATGTATTTGAATGTTATATGAGATAAATAAAAGGAAAATAATAGCAGGTGTTTGAATTACACAAGATAGAATTGGTTAAAATGTGTTTTTCACAATTAAGCAAATTAGGCTAATTTAATTTTTTTTTTTGCTGAATGCAAATTTGTTTTTTTTTTTTTGTAAGAAATAATGAAAATAAAGACAACAAAATAACGATGGACTAATTTACTTTGTGAACCAATACTCTGATACCAAATGATGCGGAACCCCAAGACCCTTGTTTGAACTTTATAACTCTTCAATCGATTTAAAACAGAATTTAGATCATAAATAAAAAGGAATCAAATATGTTCAATCACACAAATGGTAGAATTTAAATAGAACCCAAGAAAGATAAATGATATCCCTTGAACCCAATCCAAACAAACATTAAGAACAATTAAAATAGGAAATCAAAATTGAAATACAAGTGATAACAATTGTATTCCAAATCAACACCTTGTGCATAAAGTGAAAAGAAAGTCAAAACACTCTCAACTCAATTCTGAAATATTTTATTACAACTCTTGATGTCCATAAAGAAGAGTTCATTTGCTATTTATAGCCAAAGAAATCAATGATAAGTTATAATACAATAACTACAATTGTATCTCCCACAATAATTAGACTAATTATGTGATAATTACAATTGTAACTTTAATAATAACTAGACTAATTATAAGCATGTAATTGTTATGTAACTCCTTGTAACTCAAATCTTCTTAACCAACACCACTAATTGTTTCTGGCATCATATAGTTATGGACTCATTCTTGTAATAACGCTAAGACAAGACTTAAGTCCAAAATGAGTTACACTTGACTATATGGGCTTAATTAACTCAAACTAAAATAAAATAATCCAAAATACTTAAAACAACTCAAATAATCCAGCCCATACATAAGGTTTATTCACCCATTACCAATAAGATTCAAACAAGCCCAAATTATCCCAAATCATTTAAACCTAATTAAAGTTATGAATTTGAGCTGTTCAAAAAGCTTATATTTGAACTTTTCACAATTGGCTAGCCCATCATCTACATGTTTTTGAGTGAAAACTTGTAGTAACTCTTTAAGCTTCTTTGTCTTTGATCTTGTTACTGGTCTGCTGAAACTTTCCAGGTTTGGAACTTTATTTGTGTTTACATCATTTGAAATTTGCTCCAAGTCACCTTTTGATACTTTTTGAGTATCTTGAGTGTTTTTAGCCTTATTTGCATAGCTTGTCTGGATGATGAGAATTCATAAATTTATTGTTAAAGTCAACTTTTTTTATATCAAACATCTCCTACATGAGCTTATTAGTGGGGGCTCGCTTGCCACTAATACGAATGACTATATTAATGAGTTCTTAAACTGGACTGAGATATCCAAATGACCCATGTGCATAGGGAAGGTAATTCTTGTGCTGACTTATTAGAGCTTTCAGTCCATCACCTCTCAATCCTTTATTCTTGTTTGTCTCATGCTTCGATGGACCTCTACACTATCCTCTACCTTGATTACTGTGATCCCACTTGGGTTTAGTTGATCGAGAATTAGTTCTTGTCTCATGTCTCATGTCTCATGTTTGCTCTTCTTTCTCCATTTTGTGAAAAGAAGAAAAAATTGTGGCAAGCAAGAAAAAGAGCAAAGTGAGTTTAGTTATGTGCCATTTGTTGATTGTTTGAAAAAAAAACTCATATATTCGACTAATCATAAAATATTCTTGATAGTTTTACACATGTAGTTAGAAAATAGTGACAAGTAAATAAAAGACAAAGTAATTTGTAATTGTGACCAATCATTTCACTTGCAAGAAGGAACATTATGTTTGTTTTTAGCAGTAGTTCATGTTTAAAATAAACTCTGTGATAGTCGTAGATTTATATTTAATTTAATTATGAACTGTTCTAAATTATAATAAAATAAAAAAATTAAGCTTACATGGAGTTTATATAGAATTTCTCATATATTCAATTTTTATTATTATTTTAGATAAAAAAATTATTATCTTATAATATTTTATCTTTACGTTAAAGTATATGATAGTAATTAAATTTTCAATTAGATTTAATAATTAAATTAATATTGCAAGAGAATCAATTTTATTTATCAGTGAAAGAATATTTTTATAAGTATAAAAAGTGTGAAGTTTCTCAAATTATAACAATTTTCGAAGAAGTTTTGTAGTTCTTTTTTCTTTCTTAGTTTTCATCCCTACAACTTAATTATTGTTGTCCCAAGTTAATAATGTAACGTAAGAGGGAGGGGAGGGGAAGGAGGAGAGCAAATCGAGTTTCATATATTTTTCTAAACTTTCAAACTCGATCCAATTACCTTATAACATTTAGTTTTTTAAAAGTTAATTTTTGATTAGCTTTGATAATAATGTATTGATTGACAAAATTTTAACTTCAGCTTCTATTTTGGTGAGACAAATTCTTACTCTCCCACTCTAGAAATGTTCTCCTTTGGGTTTTGTATTTCTCATAGTCACCATGGTCGCACATATATCCTAATAAGTGGCATCAACTTATAAAATTAAAATGATCAAAATGCTAACTAAGTTGAATTGGAAATTGAGATGTTTCCATATGTATCAACTTACATGCTAAAATGAAAAAAACAAAAACTTTAAGATTTCAACGAGTTACTTTGATGTCAAAGTTAACAAGAGTACCGGAAAAGAATAAAATAACAAAATTTTTGTAGTGAAAATAAATATACGAATTATCTCTCAACACCCATTGGAGTAGTGCAATAATGTACATGATTTTGTTGTAGCTTTGTTAATAGCAAAGAAAATATCTTGACTTATATTGCTTGGTAGCTTGTTGGTTGTTAGTCCATGATCGCGTTATATTTCTCTCAATTATTACCATGTAATTGTCACGTGACTCTAATTACATTGAATACAATAACATCTTCAATTTGAGCTACATATTTACATTTAATCTTTAAAAAAAAAAAAAAGAAGTTTTAAGTTTTTCGGCATTTGAAGCAGATTTGCTGTAAAAGTCAATTACTTGATAGTCTTCTTTAGCAAGTGTAGTAACTCCATAATCTTTTTTGTCTATTTGTCGAAAAAAGTAGTACGAAACAGTCTGCCATATTATATTTTGGGTATATCTTCTTGGGTGAAGACATATAAATGAGACTGCCATTAGGAAGGTTTCAGGCCATTATCCCTCTACTAATCATATTTTACATGTATCTTACTATTGTAATTATTAATTTCACAATTGTTGTCGAATGTTTTTCTCAATCACATTCCCTCAATTAAGTGGAATTGCCATAAAAGACCAAATTATAATATTTATGAATGTGTATTATGCGATAATTTGATGGTTGATTTTGTTTTAATGTGATACCCAAAACATTTTTATTAGAAAACAAATTTAACCTCAGATTCTGCTGACGCATTCTACTTGTTAAAGACGATCTCATACATTTTCTTCTTAACTAAAACTTTTACCCCCTTTTTTAACAGAAACTTTTGAATTCAGCAAATTGTGAATTAGGTTAAAAAAAACTTTCTTATGATTATATAACTACTAAATTTATTAAGAGGTACTTGCAATATATACAAGAAACAAATATCAAATCACTTCCATTAATCGAAACATCATAACCACAATTCTCCCTTTGGTGTCTTACCCATCCAAAATAAACGCTTTCACCTCCCAATTTCCACCAATTCCGTTCAGAACCCCACTCCACATTTCTGAAACATAACCAGAAAATTGTTCACTCTCCATCAACATTCAAAGCGTAAACAACTCCTGATGTCAAATTGGAGATGTAAACTGCCTAGTGTCAAGAAATTTTCTTCAGTGTGAGAAATCATTTTCTTTCTAGATGGCTTTTCTCATCTCATTGACTTTCCATACATATCAAGGTCAACATAGAACTTCAGTTCGTACTTAACTGTAATCTGTGGAACGACTGAGATGACAAAATCGAGCAGAAAATGGGCATCTTCCTCGGTCACTAGAGTTCCCACAACAAGCAATTAACCCTATAGGTTGTCAATCTGACATCCAGAAGGGATGTTTTGATCAAAACACCAGCCTAGCAGAAGCAAAAATTATGGCTGCAGCACTTGACCTCAAACAAATGGAAGCTTCCTCATTTTATAGGAATATCCTGCATATGAATAACACGGGAAATATTTCCTGATATTCTTTATGCCATGATGCTGTCAAGTGTTCGAATATACTCAGTTCTTGGCTTATGCTGCTGGTGGGATTATTAAGCAATCTACAACATAAGCCATGGTGAAAATGGAATGTTTCTGCAGCGATGTAATTAATCAGTCTACAAAAGTGATGGTGACAATGACAGTGGTGCTGGAGGGATATAATTGATCGTGCTAATGCCCATGGTGCTGGAGGAATATAATTAATCTGCCTATGACATAAATGATGGTGACAATGGCAATGGTAATGGTACCCGTAGATACAATATGATTTATGGAGTTAACCATAGACAATTTGTGTGAGGATACCTGATTGTCTAGAATATAAGTGATGATAATAATAGCGTTGATGATAGTACCTTAGATACAACATGATAAATGGTATTAAGCAAAAACAATTCTGCTTTGAAGTGAAGCTCAAAAAAACTTACTTGTGGGATGTCAAAATTGTACAAGATCTTTTTATAGAAGTCATGTAATGTTTAATTCTACGATTCAATGACATTACCTATCGTTGTGAAGCCGTTGATGTGGTTCAGATCAGATATTCAAATGGGATTAAGTAGAAGTCATGCAATGCGTAATACTAGTGTAGGACCACATCACCTTTGGGTGTGAAGCAGTTTGCAGTTTGAATCAGATATAATCAAATGGCATTAGGCAGTAGAGCACGTTACTTAACATATGCACCATGGCTCTGTGCAATGTGGTCAATGTGAGGGGCAAGTAAACAAATTTGACAAAACTGCAGACTAATTAATGCACTTCTACATATGATAAAATTCTCTGAATTGCTACCAAGTTATCCAGGCATAAACACATGCTGACGAATGCATGTCACAACTATTAGGTATAACATGACCACATGGTATGTTCATGAGATCACTATGTGCACCCATCACATGAAGAAATGCTAATGCTGATGTTGACAATGAAATGGATGCATGCAACTGCTGCAGGATGCATCCTATCATATACTTGTCGGAGGATAAAAGAACAGTATACATCCCCTTCAAGCTACTGGTAGGTCATAGCTGGCGGGGCTCCATTAGCACCAGGTGAAGCAACAGGGTGATTTCCATCCTTTCTTTTCCCAAATGGATTCTTTGAATATCTATTTTAAAGTCAAGAAACACAGAACTAAAATGAAAACAAGCTGCTTTCTAAGAAAAATATCTTCCACATTGAATAGCTATACATTACTTGCTCACAACTTGAGCAATTCGTCAAACCAAGATTTAAATGGCAAAAGATGTATAAAGAAACTATGGTTAATTTGGAATACAGGTGGAAAATTTTAATAAGACCAGCTAGGAACTTGAAGTTTCCAGGTCAGACGGTAAATGGAGGAATCAAATTACAACCTAATTCCAGGTGATTTTTAGCAATTCAGAAGTTCATTTAGAACCAATCTGACCAAGGGTGAGAATCAAATACTTAAATATGCATCTCGACAACACATTTTGGAGTCGCAAGGATTATGATGAATGAACAAGGAACGAACAAGAAGAAAATATATACCATCAAATTAGAAAGAAAAGTACCAAAAGGATACTGAATTCGCATACCAACTGAACCAGAACTGGGGATAACAGCACCCTGCAAAGTGTGATGCACATTGGTTGCACTATTCACATCCTGCAATTTGGTCAGGTAAAAATTAATAATAACTGATCCTATAATAGCATAGAGAGTTCATTCTGCAGTACTCAGGAAAATAATCAATCCAACATGTTCTAATAGTTGAATTCTAGTAAGAAACAACTTACCTCAAACTCAATAAAGCAAACAGTATGCCTTTCTTGTCTCAAGATCTTCATTTGCTTGAAACCAGGTTGTCTGCATTTTCCAAGTCTATGTGTTCAGAGATATTCTTGTTGCTAGCAAGAAACTTTAAATATTGATTAAAAAAGACAGACAAAAGCAACTTAGGAGTCTTAAAATCTAGAAACGAGCAGGGCATCCTTACGCGCTGAAAAGGCCTCTCAGTTCTTCCTCGTTTATATTCTCTCCAAGATTTCCAATAAATAAGGTATTGCAAGGAGGATTATCCTTTGTATTCTACATGAAAATGAGAAATTCACTCAAACAAAAAATTGAATGAAAATAATCATTTAAATTTGGTAATAACTTAATTACTTGTAACTTAATTACTTGTACTTAATCTTACACATCTCATACTTTTTACCTATAAGTTCTTCACTTAATAGTAGAAAAAATTTAGAACTTTGAGTTAACAGCACAAGAAAAATGTGAACAGATAAATCCATGTAATAATTAGTTCAGACCATTAATCTGTTTGAGTCTCAATCTACCCTGGCTGGGCGAGATCATTAACCAAATTCAAGATGCCGTTCATTGATAAAATTTAACTTCCGAATAAAACCACAGTAAGAAACGACCCCAAGGATTCATACAAAACACATAAAATGCAACTGCGTGTTCAGATAAAAAATGAGAGCAAAAAAATGGTTTTGAAAGGAAAGTAAAAGAATGTTTTTCTAAAGAAAAGGGAAGGGAAGGAAAAGATTTCTCTTATTAGGATAACTAAAAATTCAAAAAGTAAAGGATCATTATTGTTTGGTTTAGATTTACTTATTTAATTTAAAAAAGCGAATACTTACGAGAAAATAATCAACGATACATTTTATTAATAGAAACAACAGGTTAGATAGTTAAAATAGAAATATCACCTTTTTTAAATTTAAATCCTCTTTTCCTCTCTCTTCACCCAACTTCAAAGGAATGAGAAAATTAGAGTTTTACAGGAAAAAGAGGGATGCCTAACATTTCCCATGAACTAATTATTATATTTTTATGCAAACAAGTGAAACAATAGTGGGTATTCCATCCTTTCCTTTCTCCCCACCTTCCTCAATCCAAACAAGTTAAGAGTTAGGTATAATAATGATGGCAGCATTCATGTAAATAATCGTTGACAATATCAACATTCAAGTATTTAAAGGAAATAGAGTGCGAAGACAATGTTATCCATATAACTAAAGCAGACTGAACAAAACTGATAAATATTAACTATTCTGGGGTCTCTGGCCAAATAAATAAGTGTTCTACAAGCTGTGCCAACATTACAAACAGACTGGATCCAGATAAAAAAAATCATCTTTTTGATGTAGTATTAAGAGTACAGAACTGTTATAAATCTATAAAAAGAATGATTCAAGACTCCATAAAAAGACAGCTATTTGGCTTCAAGTCCAGAATTACAAAGGGACCAAGACAGTATGGTCCTCCATTAACTACATCCAATTAAGCAGATAAATCTTTTTAGAATTAATGATGTCTGGCTCCAGACCTAAGTTTTTTATAAAGGGTCATCCTCACTCTATTTATGAGGTTTCAGGAGACCTGATTGATATTTTGACATATTTACAAGGGCTTTGTATGTGGGTTGCTTATACATATTTTACTAAATCTTGCACTCAAAAGAATTAACAGAAATCTTTTAAAACTAATTGGAATAGTAGCTTGACATTCTCATGTTTATTATTCTTTCTGTTGCCAGTCAAGATTACTGTCTTTAAGATTTCACATAATATTATAATAATAAATGAAAATTTGTCTTTTTTTCCATTGTTATCTACATAGGAGGCCTCCTTAATCATTGAAGAAATAATCACTGTACCTAAGTAGCACTTACAGAACAGCAGTTTCACTGGTTTAGATCAAATTACAATTTCACTAGTCAAGTCTCCTTGTGATTCAAATAATGTAATTTCTTTTGTGACAGTTTAGTACTCCGTAGTTTTATTTATTTATTTATTGCACTTTGATATAAAAACCGATAGTTGTTTTAGCTATTATCTCATAACTATTTTGTTTTCTTTCCTTAATTTAATTTGTTAGACATTAGAAACTTTCACAAGTTCATGTTAGAAATCCAAAGACGTGCAGATGTTCCCAAAAGCCCTCTAGAAAACTAATAGTTCTATGTAAAATAGCAAAAACCAAACTACTTAGTATTAAATTGTTAGGAAAAGAAACTAGAGGTTTGAATTGTGATAAAGTCAAACCACAGGTGGTGAAAATGTACTTTTCCTCAACATTGTTTTATGATGTCGGTTTCATTAGAATTTGATACAATGTGAATATCTCCCACCATAAGAAGCTTGTCAATGTCTTCATTCTTTTTGCTTTTTCCTAAGGCTCCAGAAACGAAAATTTTTGAAAGTTAAGAGGCTGTCGGGTGTAACATGGTAGTCTCATGCAGACGAGGGAGTAGAGCAACAGAACAAGGTGAGCATGCTGGTGGATTTGTAGGAGAGGACGTATAGCACAAGGGCATTTTTGTAACTTTCCCATCAGCGAGGTAAAGATAAAAGGGAGGGGAAAATAAGCACATGAAGGAATGGAGATACATTCTCTGTATCTAAGGGTGCCTATCCGAACCTGCTGTTTGGGGCCCATATTCCATGGGTTGGAGGGAAGAGGTTTGATCCCCATTGTGCATTGTTAAGTAATAATACAGGGTTTGTCTTACCATGTTTTCTCTCTTTTTCTAATGTTTCTCTCTAGGAAAATCTCTTATCCTCTGGATCCAAAGAATCATCAGAAGGAGAAAAATCTAATTTAGTATACCATGGAATAGAAGAAGCAACTCTTGGCCACATGATCATTTGCCATGGATGTACTGGCAGCCAGGTTGCGCACTGCCTTCACAATTTTCTATCTGATCTGTTTGGCCAACAGAAAATTCCTCCAAGCACCGGATTCACAATCTCAAATTTGAGAAGTCTTCACAAAATATTAACTTCTGGCTCTACTACTAACTTATTACAGTTCCCACCGATGGATCTCCTTATGTGACAATCAAAATGAAAATCAGTAGTAATTTTCTAATATTTTCGTATTCTCTGTCCTTTACCTATCTTTGATCTAAGTATGCGCTTGTTAAGAGAGAACAAAACAGTAAGTGAGAAAAGTACTCAAACTTGATAATTTTTCTTCATTCATAATCTGTCACAAGGTCAATCTATACTCAAACTTGGAAATTAACTGCCTTACCCAGGATACAATAACTGCCTCCTCGTAATCTTTTTGACTTATTTTTATCTTAATAACTACCACCATCTAATATCTAATTTACAAATTATTTTATCATACTAATTACACACACAAACACATATATGAATATAGAAACTAAGTATTAATCACTTTTAACAGTTTCCTAACCAAAACTTTTTTAAACTAGACATAAATCTTTCAATCACATAGCTTACGCATACCAAAGAAGCTCTAACAGCAATTAAAACCTGTATTATGCAAAAATAAATCATATAGATTGACCTTTAGGGGTGACAAAATAAACAAAACTTAGTGAATCGAAGTGTGGGTGCCTGTGCAGTACCTGAACAGGCATATAACTGCTAGGAGCTGGAACAGGAGCAGGAGCAGGCATTGGGACTGGAGGAACAGGATAACCTGCATACGGATCATATGGAGGAGGAGCAGGGGCCATATACCTAAACCAAATAACAATAACAAGAGAATAAGCAATTCAGAGTGAGAAACAACTGCTCATGGCCTATTCAGTAGAAAACTAATATCTTCACAATTTTACATTCCTACGGGTCAAATTTCATAATAACCAAACAGATCAAAAAAAGAAAGGACCAAGCACTCTACCCATGTGGTCCCCAAACTGGAGCAGGTGGAGGATGGAATGGAGATGGAGTTGTATAACCAGTATGTGTATAGTCACCACCAGTTCGCAAGCGTTTACTCTGATCATAAGCATTAGAATCTGCTACTATTCCTAAGGAGAAGCAGACACAAAAATGAAGTAAATGCCAATTTCTTTTTTGGGACGTGAAAATGAACACTCAACTTAGTGGACAAATAAATAAGAACCATTTTTTCCTACAGACACCACAAGTTTGCAAGTGTTTACTCTGATCATAAGCATTAGAATCTGCTACTATTCCTAAGGAGAAGCAGACACAAAAATGAAGTAAATGCCAATTTCTTTTTTGGGACGTGAAAATGAACACTCGACTTAGTGGACAAATAAATAAGAACCATTTTTTCCTACAGAATGGAAGAATTAATACTTTTAGACAAGGCATTTTAAATTTATCATCTACATTAACAATGAAACAGAATATAGTTTGTAGGATTATGAAGACTTTTACTGCCATTTCCATAACAAAATTCACTTGCAAGCAAACTATACTTGGTCTACTAATGTAAGGACCACAAAGAACTAAATTCAATAAAAGATTATTATATTCAACCTACAGATGGCATAGCCAATACATAATTTTTGACAGTTGTAAATATTAAGTTACTTACATGAAGATAGACTTTCTTTAGATAGAGAAAGAAATATTATCAAGAGAAGAAGATAATAGACAAGCACAGGATTAGATATTCATACATAAACAAAAAAAAAGAGAAGAAAAGCTAAAAAATGGAGATAGCCTCACAGCCCTTAAACAAGGAATGTTATCCACTCTCTATGGAACAAAATTAGAGAGAAATCCTTAAGATGTCCATGCGCCTTGGCCCAAAGAAAGCCAAAAAGCAAAACTTATCCTAAATGACTAAAAACAGAGCAGCTTAATTATTGAAGATCCTTTTTGAAATAAAAAGTACAGTATACCCATTAATTCACAAGAATCAAGGGGGTGTCCCCAAGTACAAAAATTATTTACAACTCAGTAAGCATGTCAATAAATCTCCAAAATCCTTTGTATAATAGATAGGATGCCCCACAACCAAGAGCTCCAAATTTTGGAGCCATCTGTCCCTAACTCCAACAAAATCCTCTTTCACTCCCGCAAAAGCTCTTTTGATTCTCTCCTTCCACACCACTCCTAAACTAAAAAGAGGAACGAGACTCATATGTTTCCTCCCATTACTAATACCCTTCAGGTCCAAATCTCATCTCTTACCAAACTAGTTATTGCCAAGCTAAACCCTAATAAACCATAGTCCATCACTTATACATGAATGGGCACCAAAGTAGAATATGATTACAAGATTCAGCCTCCCTCTTACAAAGATAGTAGCCATTCGCTATAATCTTTCCTCTTCTCATCAATTTGTTAATAGTCGCATCCTCTCCTCATGCCCCAGGCAATTATGGGAGGAGTATTCACCTTCCATATTTGCTTAAATGGACACCTGTGTTCTGCAACTTCATTCTTGACCAAGTGGTTGTAGTATGATTTAACCATGAAGGATCCATTATTCTTTAGGTTCCATAATGCTTGATCATTGTTTTCGGTTAGGTTGACAAGGGAAACTATACTTATGAGAGGACTGTGATATTCTTTACATTATCTCTGCACAACTCCTCTACTGTGGTATTCATGAATCGTGCTATAGAATAAATCTGAAAAAATTAGTCTTTGAGTACTCTCCCTCTATCCCCCCCCCCTCAAACATACGCTTCACTTGATGCATTCCTGGAATCTTTGTTTACCAATGCTGATTTTTCTCCACATCCCCACCCCATGAGATCTTGCCACCTCTCTTGAAAACCAACCCTTATCCACAGTCCCGAACCTTGTCTCAATCAGTCTCCACCATAAAGTACTGTCTCCTTCATGAACCTCCATAGCCATTTCCCTTATAGACCCATATTCATGTCTACAAAAGATCTCATCCCAGAACCCCTTGGGACATTGATTTTTTGACCTCATCCTACGTCACCAAATGGTACTACTTCTAATCACTCTAAAGAAACTACATTGAATAGATTCCTGTTTCTTATCCACTTTTACCAAGATTGTCAAAAGAGACATATAATAAATGGATAGACTAGCCAACATACTTTTAATAAGTGTCAATCTCCCACCCTTGGATAAAAGGTTTCTCTTCCAACCCCCTAACCTTCTTTCAAGCCTTTCAACCACTGGATCTCGCGTCCTCACATCTTTGTAATTCTACCATTTTACATCGTATCTCTCCAATAGCCCAGACTCACCAACTCGGATTTGGTTAAGTTGACATTAAGACCCGAAACTGCTTGAAAACTCAACAGGACACATGGGATTGAGCATTGTCTTCTCTTCCAGTTCACAAAACATTAAAGTATAATCAGCAAAGAATTAGATGTGTTACCTCCTCCGTATGTTCATCTCCATACAATTTCAATCCCCTAAACAACTCCAACTCCCTCACTTTTAACATCCACTTGTTCAATGCTTCCATCACAACAATGAAAAGTAGAGGAAAAAGTTGATTACCTTGTATGAGCCCTCTGGAAGCTTTAAAAATAGAAAATGGACCCCTATTCACCATGAATGCAAAAGGTGTAATAGTAATACAAGTGTTAATTTACTTTTGTTATTTGTTTCCAAAGCTCATCATCCTCAACAAATAATCAACAAAATCATAATTTACATGATCATAAACATTTACATGATCATAAACATTTACATGACCACAAACATTTACATGATCATAAACCATCCCCATATCCAACTTACAAGAACCCCATCCCTCTCTCAATGTAGCAAATTGACCATCACTTCATTAGCCACAAGTACTGATCCAACATTTGTCTGCCCTCCACAAAAGCATGTTCACAGCCACCAACTACTTTACCCATTACCTTATGATCCTCCTAGCTAACACTTTTTAAATGAGCTTATAGATGCCACCAACCAAACTTATAGATTTGAAGTCCTTCATGTTTGTTGCCCCTTCCACTTTGGTTATAAGAACCAAAAAAGAAAAATTTAATGATTTAACAAAGGATCCTAAATTGTGTAGTTCCTTGAACAGTCACAAAATGTCTTCCTTCATTACATATCAGAACTTTTGGATGAAGCCCATATTAAAGTCATCAGGTCCAAGGGCTTTATCTTTGCTACAGTGCATGAGTCCCTCAAAGATCTCACCTTCAGTGAACTCATTCTCTAATGGAAGAAGCTATTCTCATCCAATACTCTGAACTGTACACCATCCAACCTAGGCCTCCAACAAAATTCCTCACCACCCAACTTAGCCATACTATTAAAAAAATTTGTATTCTTATCCCCCTCTTTTATCCAACGTGCTCTCGATTTCCGCCTCCACAATATCTCCTCCATATGTATAGTATTTGCCAATTCAAACTTGAGGAAATTCTTAGGGCCAAATCTTCAACGGACACAACACCTTAATTCTTCCTCCTATCAATTATCTCAATATCCTATAGTAAGGATTGAATGTGCATGTCTTCCTTTCTTCCCTCCTCCTTACACCACTTTTTTACTTCAGTTTTGACTGCCTTTAACTTTCGAGCAACTAACGTGCTCTTGATTTCCGTCTCCACAATATCTCCTCCATATGTATAGTATTTGCCAATTCAAACTTGAGGAAATTCTTAGGGCCAAATCTTCAACGGACACAACACCTTAATTCTTCCTCCTATCAATTGTCTCAATATCCTATAGTAAGGATTGAATGTGCATGTCTTCCTTTCTTCCCTCCTCCTTACACCACTTTTTTACTTCAGTTTTGACTACCTTTAACTTTCGAGCAACTATGAAACTTACCTTACCAATCACTATGGTCTCTCTCCACCAATCATTAACCTTGTCACTGAAGCAATTCACTTTTAACCACTTTTCCTCAAATCTGAAATGAGTAGGTCCCTATCTAATCCCATCATAAGTCAGGCAAATAGAAAAATGATTGAAGATGAATCTCAATAATAGCTTCTAACAAAGGCCCATTGTTTGTAATTGACACGTAACCAACACCAGAAATCTATCTATTCTTGAAAACACTGGGTTGAATCTCTGGTTAAACTAGGTCCATTTACCTCCCACAAGAGGTAAATCCATTAACTCAAGTCTATCCAAAATCTCCTCAAAGTCTTCCATGCAAACCCTTATAAAGTCTCATCGGTTCTTTCATATCTATCCAAAACCATCCAACTATCCATAATTAGTCCCACTTTTGTTTACAATCCTCCAAATCCTTCCGCAATAAAGCTCTCTCTCTACCTTCCCCTCCACTAGATACTCCAGTAAAAATTCATTTTCATCTATTTCTACAATCTTCAAAAAGACACGAAATAGAGCATTCACCCAACATAACCTCCTTGCATCCAATGGATCCCTCCTTCCATAATACAATGATTCCCCATGACACACATTTAGCTAGTAAATCTCTCCATCCAATCACATTGGTCTTCTAAAGACTCCGAATAACCCCATCAGTAAGTGTCTCCATCTTGGATTCCTGTAGCAAATTATATCGAGTTTCCACCTTTCATGCACCCTCTAATAATCTATATTTTCTTGTGGTCATTTACTCCCCTTACATTCCATGAAATCATCCAGCCTAACATAATTTAAGCTACATCTAATCTCCCCCCTTCTTGCCCCCCTTTTCTTTGGTTATCATAATTAACACTGGACCAAAATCTTCTCTGTTCTCTTAAACCCTCTAGCCCCTATTTATTCCTTTCTTTTGACTATGATTTTTCACATCTTGTCTTCTCCCCCCTCTCTATTTCATTAAATAACTTAATCACATGTTTCTCTAACCCGTCAAAGGTAACCCCAAGAATGGTGCTAATCCGTTGAATGTTCTGCATGACTCATCTAGACTTCTCTTCTTCACTTGAAACCCTTACTCTTTCCCATGCTTCTCCTCCACAACCCATTCCTTCATCTGCTCGTCCATGTCGGTATCTCTCAGTGTAATATCCCTGATCTCGTCATCCCCCATTGGAACCACTGCCAGACTTCCATCCGTCTCTTCTACATTCACCTCTACCAATGTATGCGCCTCTCCCGCAGCTTCAGCTCCTCTTCCATATTCATTGTCAGCATAGCTATCCTCCTCAACATTTTCCTTTTCTCATTTGTTGCACCTCCCTCCGCTCATCTCCCTCTCACCTCTTTCATTTTCCTTTTCGTAGTCGTCACTCCTCAAATATTGTTTCAACCTCCCCTAGTCGGAAGCGCTTATCCCTCTTCTCCTAATCGCAAATCAGAAGTCTGTTTCCGGGTCATGGGTTGCCAGACCCATTTAAAACACGAGCCTCTTTTTTTAACTCACCTACCCGATTCAGTCCACTCTACCCATTTCTCCTTTTCTGCCCATAGGTATTCTTATTTGAATTGGGTTTGCCTTTTTGCGTCTCAGCTTATTTCTCCATTCCAAAACGACGCATGTTATGCGCATTTCGGATATGATGAAAACAACCCTCTCCCCCTGCATTTTGATCCTTCAGCATTTGAAGTTTAAAATCAGCATGACCCATTTTCTAGTCAGATCTCATCTGCCCCACCTGCTTTTCCTCTCTTGTGCAACTCTTTACAACTTATGCGAAGCTCATCTCCCTCTTCGCTTCCAGACATACCGTAACATTGTCCTGCAAATTGGACAACAAAATGATCCTACTGACATTTTTCAACCTTCATCCACACCCTTCATATGTGCCTTCTTTCGGTTAGCTCAACCTTCCTAACCCTTTATGGTGCTTCACATTTTCAACCCCGTCTCAAACATTACCACCATCATTCTCCACCAGCCGCCGGCTTGCACACCTTCCGGTATAAAAAGTTGTCTCACCGCCTTCCCCTTTTCCTCTATAAGGACCAAAAATCTCCCCTTCCTATTCCTACCCAACGCCACCCAGAAGTTATGGTTTCTGTCCCCCTTGTTCCAACCCCAGGCCTTCCCTCCTTTGGTCCAATAGAAATTCCATAGTGCTCCCAAAAGCCATTTCACCTCGTCCTTCCAGAAAGATATTGAAACTCTGAATGCCCTCCCATCGTCACTAACTCTTATTCCTTCCATTTCTTACCCTCAAAAACCATCAAACGACTCACTCTGAATGACTAAAAACCTTTCGTTTTGATAAGCCATTTCTGGGGGGCGGTTAGTCTGGTCAGGCACCAAAATGGGATCCAAACCCTATTTGATGTAAAAACCCAACAACTCCCCTTAACCATTTTTCGTTTCCAAACCCCTTGTCTTCTCAGTTTCACGTGTTCACACATCACAATGGACGCACTTTGCTGTTCAATTCAAATGCTCGCCTTCCTCACCCTTCCCCTTCAACTCCAACGCTCCACCCCTTGTGGTAGATTAATCAAAATCACAAAACATGTTGAAAGATGGACAAAACAACAGCTTCGGATACCCCTCACTTTCTTCACAGAGAAGGTTAAACTTTGTTTTAATTGTTGAAGATCCTAGTGTTCCTTACCAACAAATCACTCATAAACTAGCAAAAATCACCTATCCCCCACACAACACCAAGCTCTCGTTCCTCCAACCAAACCTACTAATTCCAGATAAAACAAAACCCTCAAGATTGCCAAGAACAGCCCAAACAAGACTAAAGATATCAAAATGTCAAGCCCACAGCTTCCAAGCCATACGAAAATGCAAAAGGGGATGGCTATAATTCCTTGTTGCCCAGTAATACATAAAAAAAAAGAACTTTCGAGACAAAGACCAAAGCAAGCTGTGAGTTTAGAGCAAATTGTTAGTGTTCAATCTATTTAAGACAGCAAGCCAAACAAAAACTTCAACTTTCAAAGAAGCCAGTACCTTTCCATAAACTTTTGTAAAATGCACTATTATAAATGGAAGGGCTATGAGACAAAAACAAAAAAAGAAGACCAAGTAAACAAGCCCAAAGATTCCAAAGACCAAACTTGATGATCCTAGCTCATAAAAAGGTGACATAGCTCAAACATTATATCAAAAAGGTCATATCAAAGGATTCATGATCATTAACATTATGGGGAAAAAATGTATATTACAAGAAAGCAAAAGATTTGAAGTATCTGATAAAATAGAAATAAGATCGAAATGCTCCTGGGACAAAAATATAAACGACGAAAACGAGTAGCTAAAGAAACACACTCAATCCAACGATCTTCCCAAAAGAAACCAAAAGCCATCTCCTAACTTCATATTTTGGAGAATAAAGGCCTCATAAAGGCTAGATATGGCTTTCTAGGGGTCTTGTAAGAAATCAAATCACTAACTTTAGCATTGCAACCATTCATGCAAAGAAAACCTGTTCTTAGTCACCTTGTGCGAAAGAGAAATTCCAAAGGAAACTATCATAACCATTTTATCCAATAAAGTCCCCGATACCCAAACCTCCTTCAAACTTTGGCAAACAACACAAGTCCCAACTAAAGATTCCCATTACCAAAAACTCCTTCAAACTTTGGCAAACAACACAAGTACCAACTGACTAAATGGTCCCTAGAAGAGAAGCTATTAATGAAAAGAAATAACAAAGTATGCCTCGATAAGTGAAGGAAATTAAGTAAGAGAAAGGAAAGAGTTGAAGAATGAGAACTTGTGACAAAGCTTGCATTGCATTTATTAGATACACAATTGGATTACTTTTGAAACTTTTGACCATAAAAGAAAATGCTGTCATGTTGGCATTCTTTCCTCTTGAAACATATTGAAATTCGTGGCCTGTAAACTTTTCAATTTCAATTCTAACAGTAACTCATTGCCCCTATCTTTCATTAAAAATCATTTGATAAAAAGGAAATGAAAATAAAAACTGAGAGAGTAGAGGCTAAAAAGCAGCCATATAAAGACCATAATGCTTCAAAATCAAACTTCTTGCAGTCTTTCAAGGACCTTATGCGTACAGCAATACAATACACTTTAGAAGGCATTTAAAACTAAAGAAAAAAGGTTCATGAGGATGATATCATAAATAACAAAAGGAAATGATGCATACTATAGACACATAGAGGGAATTAAAAAAGCATGACTGGTAATCAGCCCAGCAAAAGTAGGGATGCCCCTACTTTCAAAAACCAGGAGGTACGTGATAAATGGGACAGAGAGGCAGTCCCTGGCCACAACTTTTAACATACCGAAGAATTGAGAGAACAAAAACCTATAAAAAAATAAATAACCTCTTTTAACGAAGAGATTCTTCTTGGCCATCTCTGTGTGCAACACTGACTTTGTCTCCGCATCAAAAACCATGTCCTAGACATCAATTAAAAAGAATTTGCATATGCATATTAAAAAAAAAAAGATACCAGGATAGTTCCAAATAAAAAGGTCACTTGTATCAAGCGAATAGTTCCTCAAAAAGGAGGAAATGAAAACCTGGAGAGCATCTTTTGCTGCAACTGCAAGCTGGGCTGTTGAGAAAAGAGCAAAACCCATAGGTTTCTCTCCCTTGAAGTTCACTTGAGAAGCCTCATAACCAGGTAACCATCTAAGCAGATTCTGTAGTTCTCTCTCCTTCACGTCATCCGGAAGACCAGTAATGAAGATTGTCCTAACCTACACGAAGAAAAATCATTTGGTTTACCTTCAGAGTTCCTAGGCCAAAGTTTAATGCCGTGCAACATGCCCTCACACAGAAACACCCATACTTATAAAAAAACATACAAGGCAGATACACAAATTGTATCCATTCCCAGCTGTACATATATAAGTACATCTACAAGTGTATAAGCTCCGGATATGATTTCTGAAAGCAATATTAGATGTAATAAGATGCATCATATCTGTAAGTTAACGCACACGCACATATAACAAGAGCAGAGAGAAACCGCTGATTGCAAATGTAGCAGAGGGGGGAATTTGGAACTTAACTCCAAATTCACAAGCTTTTCGTGAGAAAACTAAGGCTAACTTTACAAAAAAAAAAAAAATCAATGTAGAACCATATTCTTGCTAGTTTGCTTAAGTTGCACTAGCCCAAAAAATGTAGAGACACGAAAACAACATGGGATAGTATGTTAGTCCTCCGTGAATTAAACTGAAAAAATACATAACATATAACCTCAGAATAGACGATAAGCTGCAACCAGAAGATAGATCTATTAATATCTGTAGGAGATTTAGACTCGAACTCCTAAATTGTCGCTTTTCCCTCATCTTTTGAGTTCTTAGAAGAATTAAAAGATAGAGAGATTACCTCATCGTGGGTGGGGCGATTGGTGTTATCGACAAGAACGGAAGGGGCGTGATGTACGGGAGGTGGAGGTGGTGGTGCCGCAGCAGCTGCAGCCGGTTGAGGAGGAGGGGCTGGTGCCGCTGGCCATTGCTGGTGGTATGGGTGGATTCCAGCACCTGCCATGTCCTGCAGATCCGTACTTCTTACGGACCAAACCCTAACAGCAGAGAAGGAGAAAGCGAGAAAGGTGTACGTAAAGAAAAAGAAAATGAAACGGACGGGCTTGCTGTTATGCCCACGCCTATACGTTACAACCATTTCAATTAAAAAAAACAAATATATATACGTATGTATATATTTTATTCTTCATCACATAAATACATGATTCACCTCTCTATTATTCATTTTTATTCACATGGACCTTTATAATGTTTCTATCTATATATGACTTTCTATTTTAGACTCATATTAGTAGTTTATTTTTACTATATTAATATTTGTACTACATTTTATTTTCTTACTAAATTCTTTCAAAAAATATTACTCGATCTTAATATAAATTATTTTTATATTAAATTAATATTATTGATTCAACATTATATTAGTAGTCACATAACTCTGACATGACATTCAAAAATAATATAAAAATTATAATAGAATTTTGTCGAAAAAAAGATATGAATCATAACATTTTGATCTAATGCCTAAAACCTATAATTTAGACCAACTAAATCAATTTAATTTATTGTTATTAATGACTTTTAACAAAAATATTTAACAATAAAATTATATTTTGTGTATCTAAAAAAATATTAATTTATATAAGGTTGATGAATTATTATTACCAACAATATTTTTTTATTATGTAAAAAATTTTATATATTAATTTTATATATGTGCAAAAACATATGATTCAAATGACACAGTATTCTTATTGTGTTAATGATTATAATTGTGAAAACATATAGTTTAAACAATTTGAAATTAGATTAATGATCGGGATTGTGAATTTATAATAATTGATTATAATACATGCGATAATATTTGTAAATCGAAATCATTCATCCAAATTTAATGCATTATATTAGTATATATATAATTATTATAATTCACAGTAATAATCACTAATACAATCTCAAGTTGTTAACTTATAATAAAAGTACTTGTGTATTTTGAATTATATATTTTTGTACATATATAAAATTCATATGTAATATACATATATAATATTTTCATGTGATATAAAAGTATTGTTACTAATAATAATCCATCGAATTTATATATATATATATTAACATTTTTCAAGTTTAATGTAGTGTCACATGTCATCAATGTTAGTAAGATTATTTTCTTCCACATAAATAGATAAGTTATGACATGTAGTGGTCTCTACATCACTATAATCTTGTAGGAGAATTCTTGAATATTCTATTACCTACATCAAGATGGTTTAAGGTTAATATAACAACTTTCAAGAGCTCCTGTTGCCAAGTCATGAGCAACTAGTGAAACTTTTTCTTTTATCTTTTTTAACATTGTATAGAAGCAAAGATAATAATTTTATTGAGATATAACATTTTTTTATAAAATTTTGATTGTAATCTCTTTCATGTATGGGACACCGTTCTTCCATTACTATTAGATAGACTTGAAAAAGTACTTGATTATTTTTATGATTAATTATTCACAATCAAAGTCTAACATCATCAGATGTAGCCTAGTTCTTCCAAATATTTCAAAAATTAAGATCTTGCTAACATATGATTATTTTATCTAGTTGTTTAATAGTTTAACTGCGGAAATAATTAGCTCCAAATGTAACGGCCCTGGAAATTTAAATGAAGATGTATGTATTAAAAATCTTAAATGCGGAAGCGAAATAAAAATTCTGATTAACATCCCTTACACAATAACCATAAACGTATTCAACGTATGAAAGAATAAGCTGATTAAAAGAAATACTTGAAATAAAAACTATAAATAGAACTATAAAGTCTCGAGACGTCTAACTCGCCGTCTTCCTATAGAACGGGCTCAGGAACCACGTCTTCTTGATCTGAAATGGTTAAGTAAGGAATGAGTTACACTAGCCCAGTAAAGACATCACACTATCTCACTGCCACATAAGTAAATGTTGGTAGAAAACAAAAACAACCAATGGAGCATAATTTATAACAAACTCATTTATTAATAATAAAAATATTTACTGTCCATTTAGCTCGGTGAGATTTGTAAAAATAACATATGAAGACAATAGAATAATAACCATCATAAAATCATATACACTTAGTAGCATAGCACATGTCATACTTTTGCACTTCAATAATCAGGCAACAAATTTGCTCTTTTACCAGCCTACTAGTATCCATGGGGATCCATAGGGGATCCCCGCTACACGTGAACCATTAACATTAATAAGCTGATTCCAAGGCCATCCACATACCCCGTCCGGTATGGGCGCCAAAACCATAAACCTCAATACCCCGTCCGGTATGGGCGCCAAAACACATAAGGTCTCCATACCCTGTCCGATATGAGAGACCACGTTCCCGGTAGGGTTCCCTACGGATCCGGTCCATCCACCATCTCCCAAGATATCTAGTCAGGCTGTCCACATTATCCATTTATTACTTCACATAACCTTTTTTTTTTCCATTTTCCTTGGTCTCAATTTTTCAATCATACACAAACACATAAACCAATAATAATAGCAAATAACAACACAACATCGGGTTCACCATAATTCAAACCATAATAAAAGAAACCATGATTTATGCATACGAAACCATAAAATAAATACATCAAATACCATACTGTATTTAATACTGAAAAATAGATCAACAACAACTGATCAACAATATATCAGATTCGGGCTTTATTGGCAACCTCAATCAATTATACATATCTATAAAGTCATAAAATATCGTTTAATTATTTATTAAGCTTTAATGTCGTGATAGGAGATAGGGTGAGAGATCCTTACTTGTTTCGGGGTCTGAAATCGGCTCTACAATGCGCCTACGGGCTATCCCTAAATTTCTTGAATTTTCTCGGAAAAACTGAAACGCACTACCGGTACCTGCACGTGTCCCAAAAAACCCCAAATCAGACCCAGAGCCCCTTTTCGGCCAATATCAGAATTCTAGCACGGCGACTCCGCCGTGCTCCAGTGACGGCACCGCCGCCCGCGTCGGCGATCCGCCTCGGGTTGGCCGTTTTCGACCGAATTTGGCCAAACTTGCATTGGATCATGCAATAAAACAACCCTAGGGCCCTCGGTGGGCCAAAAAATCACAAAAAACTGAGACTTACCGACAGCGGAGTTCTCGGGTGCGGCGGCTTCTCCGGCGCGAGTCGCGGTTTAATGTTTTGCTCCGGTCAAACTGTAAAGAAAATGACGGTGATCACAGTGGTGTAAAAATTGCATTGAACGGGAACCGGAAAGAGCCTCATCGGAGGCAAAAATCGAAGGAAGCCGCGGTGGCGCTGCTCGACTTCGGCAGTGTTTTTGGCCGATTGGCCGGTTTTTTGGCTCCGATTTGGCCATAGGCGGATTCAGCATCGAAAAACGAGCTAATGGGAGAAAATTTACCTCGTTTGGCGGTCGAAAAACCCTTCGGTGCGGCGACAGGTGACGACGACCTGCTCCTCCTCTGACTGGTTCTTCTTCTCCAGCGAGGGTACTGGCGGCTAGGGTTTGGGGTTGGGTGTGGGTGATGTTATTTATAACCTTCTCCTTTTAATCTCAACCGTCCATCACGATTTAATCTGGACCGTCCGATCGTGATTAAAATGGGAATAAATCTAGGTCGTCCATCGCGATGCGATCTGGGCCGTCCACACGCGTGAGATCTGAACCGTTCGATCGCGTGCACGCGGATCGCTCACGTGGCTCCATCCCGCGTGGTCTCCCGCGTCAGCTTCCTTGCCACGCGGCATGTTCTGGTTAGCCGGGACTGCTGACTGGGCTGCTGACGTAGCTGTCGACGTGGCACAACTTTTTTAAATTACGTTTTGACCCCCGATTTCTGATTTTCTTTTCAAAAACACCCCTAGAATTCAAATTTTCACCCATTTTTCTCAAAATTAATTTCAATTAAATTCCAAAAATAATTTTACCCTATTTTATCATTATTATTATTTTTATTTTTATTAAATTATTTTAAACCTTATAAATTAAATATTAAAAAATTAAACTAAAATTCTAATATAAATTAAAATAAATTAAAAAATAAAAATAATAAAATGTAGGTGTTACACAAAAACCCCTATCATTTCTATATCATCAGAAAAATTATATATTGCAGTTATTTTAGTTAACTCATATATACAGGAGACAACCTCAAGTTTCATATTGATATTAAATTGTTTGAGAAGTTGATCACCTACTAATATTTTTATTAAGAGAATAAGTGCATCTTACATTGACTTAAATGACTCGTGATATAGCCTTAAGAAATAATATTTAACTTAATCCAAAAGTTAAAAAAGCTCACTAGTGAATGACAAGGGTTAATAAACATACAACCAATGTCCATAAACCATTTTTAGGTCTTTTTCCTCATGATGCCATAAAGCTATTGGTATTGCATTAATTTTCTCTTCCATTAACCTAATTTGGAGACTTAAAATTCATTCTTAAATCAAATAACTTTTATTGAATACATGAAAAGATTTTAATTTTACTTGCTGTAATATCTACTAGCCAAAATAAAAAGTGAAATAAAATATGAATTTTATCGAACTAACCTCAAGAAGTGAAAGAGAATGCCCAAATAAAGTTGAGAACTAGTTTGGATATACTAAAATTGGTATGGAGTTAGTTGAACCAAACAACATGGTCAAATCAGTTTGAACCATATAACATAGGACTTCAAAATATCAAAATCTCGTGCATTGATCAGTGTGTGGTTATCATGTGTTGGCTTCTATTGAGCTTAATGAGCTTGAAGATGTTTTAAAATGAACCATAAAGAAGAGAAAAAGATTTTTTAAATGAATTTTGTAGGTTTTAATTATTTAAATCTTCAAAGTCATGATAAATGTATTTATATACTCAAGGAACAATATTTCTATTATTCATGTCTGAGACTATATAAGAACATTTAGTGCTGATTTAATAAATGTGTCCTGTGAGTTTGAAAAACTTAGCATTCAATATAACTCGAATATGATTCAAGTATGATTGAAACATATTTGCATAATGTTTCATTTAATGACCATTTTTCACAAGTTTAAAAAATACAAACTACAAATAATATGACTTAAATGTAATTCAAAAGTTTAAGTTTTCCCACAATACTTTACCAGAGAAAATTTCCTCGAGAGAGATTTTCTCTAAATATTCCTTTTATGATTATTTTTTAAACAAAACATTTTTAAATGCTATTTTGAAAATTTTAAATAATTTAATCATATTTCTTGAGCCATAGTAGAAAATCACTTGATTACATTAAATGAGATGAAACTTAGATAATTATATCTTATATTTTTTTCACTTTTAATTGTGTCCATGAAATCTCCAAGTATGTCTTCCATTTTTTCATTTTCGTTTATATCCAAGAGGTTTTCAAGTTAATTTTGTTGCTTCAACTTTTTGCTGCAAGTATGCTTACAAACACTAAATTAAACCTACATTAGTATATTTCATCAAAATCAATACATACATTCTAATAGGATGGATTTATTTGGGTTAAGATTTTTTATTTATGACATGTTGTACTTAGCTAGTGGGTCTTTTTTGTTGTCATTAACTTAGATTTTTAAACTTTCTAATCATGATATATCTTAACTAGGGAGGTATTTTATGTACATGAATTATGTTATCCCATGAACCACCTCATTTTGGTTCCTCTACTTAGGTTTGGGAACCCACTCTAATTCATGGTGGACTTTCTTGTGGATAAGCAAATTTAATTGGCTATTAGTTCATGATGAAGGCCACATAATAATCTATTATTTATAAACCATACATAAACATATAACATTTTAAGTACAAAATATTAACATGTAAATAGTAACTTGTACATCTGTTTAACTAATTCAAATACAACTTATATCATTTTGAAGTACTTCCATAACAAGCATATAATATTTATCTCTTTTGCAAAAAGCTTTATAACATGTATATTTACTTTTTCCATAAAACAAATAAAAAAATATATAATTTCATTAAGTTGTTTTATCAAACACGTGGAACCCTTCATAACCTACAAATTGAAGCCAAAACAAATTCACAAACCCATTGTAAAACTAATGTCCTCCTATAACTGGTTTACATTCTTTATGCTTGTTAAATTTCCCCTAATTATTTTTGCAGCCATCCTAATAACATATGGCAAAGTTCGTTAGGAAATTACAAAAAAAATTGTAAGAACTTTTGCTTTTATTACATGGGTAAATGCATAATTTTCTTTTAAAATCTCTATTTGTCCAAATAATTTTTGGTTGAAGTCAAATCTTATAGTTAAAAAACATTAAACACATAAAATGGTACGATATAAATATTTTGAGATTATAAGAAACTTTTATACCGAAGTTATTTTTTTTATTGAATTCAATACATATTAAGAAAATAAAGACAATAGAAAGTTAGAGCTACATATGTTCTGAAATGATGCAGTCATAACGTGATTGAGAGATCTCTTGAAAAAATATTAATTCTCTGGCTCACTTATTCTCTCTATCTAACTATTATGTATAAAATTTTGTAACTTCACCTGATGAAAGACACCTTAAAATGAGAATTTGTGTTTTTTTCATAGATAAGATGAGAGACCAAAACACATTCAAGGTAATTGAATGTGTTCATAATTATTTCTATTATTGTAGATTAATACCTATAAAATATAATAATTACATAATTTATTTTAAGGTTACCCATTCCAAGGTATATTTTTCTTTACAACAGTTATCTATTATTTTAGATATTCTTTAAGTTGGCTTCAACCTTTATAAGTGGATGAGAAAATAAAATACCAAGTTAGTGGATCATCCACTTATTTGTTAAAATTAACATTTTTCCACTTGACCCACAAAAACTGATTATGAAAACTATAATATATATATACACATTTTATACTAAAATATATTTATTGGTAAAATGAATTTGATACATAATTACAATAAAATTAACCAACAAACCCAAAATTGTTATACCATAATACTAAAATAACTTAAATTATAAATGTGAATCATAATGGTCACATGAGTTCAATGTCACATTTCCTTCTATACACTACACACTAATAAACTCTACTAATTCAGTCCATAATGTCAAAATAGCTTATATAATTTGCCTTGTCAAGATATTATTTATTGATTAAATACTAAATTGTGCACCCATGGTTAAAAACAGAAAATAACATAAATAAAATTTAATGTGCAAAATGTCAATTATTCAACTACTGAAATATCAATTGTTATATTATAGATTACTCAAAAGATCTAACCTTACAACATGTTCTGCATACATCTTTAGAGGTAGCTCTTTAGTCAATGGCAACAATTATAAGTGTGGTACTAATATTTTTAATCGACACTTGTTGTTTATGAAATTTTTCTCTAGCAACTAAATACTTTAAGTCCATGTATTTGTATCCACTAGAATATTTATCATTCTTAGAGAAGAAAATAGTTGTAGTATTATCACAAAGTATTCTCAGCGGCTTGGCAATAGAGTCAACAATACCAAGTCCTAAAATGAAATTCCACAACCACAAAACATGACTTGAGGCTTCAAAACATGTTATAAACTCAGCCTCAATTATGGAGGCAATAATAGACTATTTTATACTCCTTCACGAAATTGCCTCATTTGCTAGCATAAAGATAAAACTTGAAGTAGACTTTAAGTATCATGGCAACCACCATAATTTGGATCCGAGTATCCAATCACCTCTAAGTGTTCTGATCTTTTATTTGTGAGCATATAATCTTTTGTCCTTTCGAGATACCTCATAACCTTTTTTGTAGCTTTTCAATGTTCCGTTGCTGGATCACTTTGATATCTTCCTAACATACCAACAACATAGCTGATATTTGGTCTAGTATAGGTTTGAGTATACATCAAACTTTTCCATAGTAGATGCATAAGGAATGTTCTTCGTCCGTTCATTTTCTAAGTCATTTCTTCAGCATTGACTTTTACTTAATTTATCACCCTTAAGAATGAGTGCAAAATTGGTAGAACGTAATTGTATATTGAATCTCTACAAAATTCAGTTAATATATCTTTTTTAAGAAAAATCTAACAATCCTCGATAACAATATCTAAAAATTTCTATTCTAATAACATAAGTTGTCTCACCCAAATCAATCATTTAAAAGTTTTTATAGAGATATTTTTTTTAGTTTCGTATAACAAACAAAATCACTACTAGCTAGCAAAATATTATCCACATATAGTATTAGAAATATAAACTTGCTACAACTAATTGTCAGATACATACACTGATCAACAATGTTTTTCTTAAATCCAAAAGATGTAATAATATCATTAAACTTTATATACCATTGTTTGAAAGCTTGTTTAAGAACATAAATAGACTTCTTTAATTTGAAAATTAAGTGTTCTTTTTCTTTCTTTGTGAAGTCTTCGGGCTGATTCATATAGATATCTTCATTCAAATTCTCATTCAAGAAAGTAGTTTTCACATCTATTTGATATAACTCTAAATCAAAATGTGCTACAAGTGCCATAATAATTATAAAGGAATCCTTTTTAGAAACTAGAGAGAAAGTATCTATATAATCTGTACATTCCTTTTGAATAAAATATTTGGTCATTACTTGGCTTTAAATCGTTCAATACTGCCTTTATTATCATGTTTGGTCCTGAAGACCCATTTAGAATTGATACTTTTACAATTATTAGGCAATTTGACAAGATCTTATACATTATTATGGTCCATAGACTTTAACTATTCTTTCATAGTTTCTATCCATTTATTAGAACCATCACTTTCTATGATTTGTGAAAATGTAACCGGATCTGTTATTATCCAAATATCAAAATCAGATTCTTGTAGATATACCACATAACCATATGATATAGTATATTTCCTTTCCAGTTGAGATCTTCTCAAAGGTATTGATTGAGGTTGTTCTATAATATTTTCAATGACAATATCTTCTTGTGGTAATGAACCATTTTCATTATATAGATCATTTTCTATAATTTGTTGAGAATGATGAACAAGAGCTGTTTCTTGAGCCAAAAAATGGTGGTAGGATATCCACTTTTATTTTCTTAAGGTCTTTTTTTTTGTTCTTCACTCCCACTGATTTTGCTTTTCTAAGAATCTAACATTATCAGTTTCAACTATTTTTGTGCCATGGTTAGGATAGTAAAATCTGTACCCTTTGAACTTATCTGGATAACCAATAAAATATTCAAATATTGTCCTTGAATCTAATTTTTTCTCATGAGAATTAAAATTCTTGCCTCCGCTGAACAACCCTCATATATGTAAATGCCTTAAACTTGGTTTGCTACTAGTCCACAACTCAAAAGGAGTTGCAAATATTGCCTTACTAGAAACTCTTTTCAAGATATATATTGTGGTCTTTAAGGCTTCACCCCATAAAGAAATAGGTACAAAAGAGTAACTCATCATATTTCTAATCATTTCTGTTAAAGTATGATTACACTTTTTTGCAACACTATTCAGTTGTGGCATACCTGGCATTTTGTATTAAACACGAATGTCATGCTTTTCTAGGAATTTGACAAATGGACTAGGATTTTATCTTTACTCATCATATCTACCATAGAATTCACCACATAAATAAGATCTCATAACCTTAACCTTTTTATCTAATTGTCTCTCAACCTCTATAATGTACACTTTAAAGATGTCAATAGTTTGAGACTTATCACGCATTAGTTATACATAACTATACTGAAATAGATCATCTATAAAGGTGATAAAATATCTCTCTCCAGTGAAACAAAGAATAAAGAGTGGTCCGTAAATGTCCATATGAACTATCTCAATAAGTTCATTATTTTTTGTGGCACTTTTTTTTGTATGTTTACTTTGTTTTTCTTTCATGCAGTCTATACATACTTGAAAATCAGTAAAGTCAAAATTTTGTAAAATTCTATCATTCACTAATTTCTCATTTTTTTCCCTGGAGATATGCCCTAATTTTTTATGCTATAAGAATGAAGAATTTTCATTAATTAAGCCCGTTTTGATTCAATATTTGAATGCAAGGTAACTAAAGTTTGTGCAAATTCATGATTCAGGTAAATTTTATATAAACTATCATATAAAATACCAAAACCAACTGTTATTGAATTAAATACTAAACTTATTTTTTCACAATCAAAATAAACTAAATATCTGACAATATCTAATTTGGATAATGAAATAAATTCTTAGAAATTGAAGGAACATAAAAAGTGTTCAAAAGATTCATCTGATGACTAGTCTCTAATAATAAGCGATAGGTACCTATAGCTACCACTTCTACTTTGAGATAGTTTCCCATTTAAAAGAACTTTTCACTTTTTTTCAGTTTTCGAGTTGTAAAGAATTTTTGCATTAAATTAGTAACATGAGTACACTACAGAATCAATCCACCAAGTATTGGAATGAACCATAACAAAATTTGATTCATAACATACAAAAGAAAGATTCATACCTCTCTTTTCGAACTAAGTCTTACGTTTATTACATTCTTTTTTCACATGACATTTCTTACGACAAAAGTAGCAACTTGGAATAAATTTTCTATCATGACTCTACTTATTCTCCTCAGGTCTACTCTATTTCTTTCGTGGAATGTTCTTTACTTTTTATATTTGTTTATATTCTTCATAGCTCCATGAGTAATTGCAAGGGCAAAATTATGTCCATCTTGCTTTAATCTCATTTCCTCTTGAATACGTTTGCTAGTAAGCTCATTTATATTATATTGTTCATTATTAGTATTATAGTGAATTTTGAATGGAGCAAACTGCGAATGAAGTGAATTAAGGACAAATTAAACTAAAAATGATTCATCCATTTCATGCCCAATGTCTTAAGTTTTGTAATCTTTTTAGTCATGTTCAAAATATGTTGCTGAATTCTTTTCTGACCATCATATTTCATAGTGATCAATTCAGTTATCAATGTGTTTGTAAGAGACTTATCGGCACGTTTGAAACACTCCTCCACAAATTTTAGAAATTCTGAGGCTATCTCAGTTTGAGGGAGAGAAGTTTTAATGTTAGTGGCAATGGTCATTCTCATAAACATAAGACTGAGTTTGTTTGACCTTGTCCAAACTTTGAATTTTTCTTTCAGAGTACTATCATCGATAACTTCAGGAGGTTTTTCAATTATCAAAGCCATATCAAGATCCAATAAACCAATGAGAATTGGACCCCTTCATACCACTCCACAAAATTTAACCCATCAAAAGTTGTTATTCAAGATGCAAGAGAATACAATGAAATAAAAACTATAAAAGTAGAACAATGCTCACAGTAAAGCTTTTGTAATTCAAGATACAAGAGAATACAGTGAAATAGAAACTATAAAAATAGAACAATGCTCACAGTAAGGCTTCAAGTATATTAAGTATATTTATAATATTAAATTTATTAATGGTGAACTATTGATATCACTATAGTTTTTCCTTTGGGCAAAATGTTAATATATTTAGTGTTCACTCAAAGGGGCTTAAAATACTTAACATTTTGTGTCATTTACATGTTACTTTTGGATATCCATCTAAATAACACGAAATAAACTATTAGTTTATAATTAGTAGAAAGTGACTCTCTTTTTGGTTAGTCTCAATTTTATAATTATAAAAATATATATTATTCTTTTATAAATATCTCTTAATTCTTTAATGTAGTTTAATTAATGTGAGACTCATCAAAATTGGTTGCTTTGATAACTCATCATGTTAATAAATCTTAAGTCATAAAATTACGAAACATAATTTGTATAAAATATATATATATATATACATTTATAAAATTAACTGTAATTTAACATGTAAAGGTCCAGAACTTAAAAGGAAATAAAATCATAAATTGAATACGGAAGTGAAATAATAGAGTTATGATTTACATTCCTTACAAATAATTTAGAATACCCAATAGGGTTACGGGAACGTCCATTCTAAAATAATCACATATTCAAGCGACCAGAACAACAACTTTTCCTTTTTATTTACTTACTGGTATTCCTGGGGGTTCATAGGGATGTCCCACTATGCGTGAACTAATATCAAACCTTATCAACTAAATCAACTGTTCCCATACCCCGTTTGGTATTAGCGCGAAAAATACTACTCTCAATACCCCGTCGTGTATGAGGGTGAATCAGTTCGTCCCCATACCCCATCCGATATGAGCACCAAATATATCATTTCTCGATACCCCGTTCGTTATGAGGTAACATCCATGATAGGGTTCCCTATGTACCTGGTCCGTCCACCATCTCCCAAGATATTCAATAAGACAACCATTCACTCATTCACTTAACCAATCAATTTTTTGTTTACATTTCAATTTTTAGTTTTACAAATTAGCTATAAATCACGCACGACAAACAATACATGCATTAAGAAAATACAACTAAATTATTTTACTAATTTCAGTATATTATCATGTAGTTAAAGGTATAAAATTAAATAATCGGTTAAACATGACAAAAAATAATAAATAACCAGTTCCCGCTCCATTAGTAACCTGTAATTAATTTTTGAAGTTTTCTAAATTACACAAAATACCGTATTATTAATAATTAAACTTCAATTCTATAACAGAGAATAAGGTGAGAGATTCTTACCCGAATCAGTGTCCGAAATACCGAACTATTTACTGCACCTACTGGCGGTTTGTAGGTTTCTTGAATTTTTTTACATAGATTAAAACACACTTTACGTACCTAAAAATACTCAAAAATTCAAAATCGATGCTAACAATCCTTTTATGTCCAATTTTAAGGTTCCCGCATGGTGGTACCACCATGCTCCGGTGACGGCATCACCGCTTGCGGCGTCTATTTGCCTCAGCTTGATCTTTTCGGTCGATTTTGGCCAGGTTCAGCCGATTTTATGCCCATTCCTATTAGAAAACACGTTAGGGGGCCTTGGTTCTCCCAAAAAAAATTAAAAAATAGAAACTCACTGGTGGTGGAATTTTTCGATGTAGCGGCTCCGCTGGCTCACCTTCGCGGCTGAGCATTTTTCTTCGGTCAACCTGTAGAAAACAGAATGGTGAACATAATAATAAAAAAATTACACGAAATAAAAAATGAGAAGGGGCTCATCAGAGGCGGTTGTGGGTTTTGCCCACGATTTTCGGCTCATCTACAGTTTGTTTTGCTCTGATATGGCTATAGGGTTGCTCAGAATTGAATTTCAAGCGGGTAAGAGAATTTTTACCTTTTTTGGTGGTCGACTCCTTTCTCCACTAGGGAGCTGACGACTAGGGTTCAGGTTCTGTGTGATGCGAAATATTTATACCCATCTTGCGTTAATCTGGACCGTCCATCACATTTAATCTCGACCGTTCGAACGCGCTTAAAAAGAAAACGAATATGGATCGTTTATCGCGTTTGATCTCGATCGTCCGATTGTGCCTAAGGAGAAAATAAATCTGGATCGTTAATCGCGTTTGATCACGACCGTCTTATCGTACCTGAGGAGAGAATGGATCTGAACCGTCCACGCGCGCGGAAAGACGTCTGGGTCGCCCAATCACGGGGCACGCGAATCGCCAGCATGACTTTCCTCGTGGCACTAAGTCAACATGCCTTGTCACGCGGCGTGCTCTAGTTCATCAAGACTGCTGACTGGGCTGTCCTACGTGGCATAATTTTTTAAAATTACATTCTGACCCCTAGTTTCTAATTTTTCTTTCAAAAACACCTTTTGAATCCAAATTTTCACCAATTTTTTCCAAAATTATTTTTAATTGCATCCCTAACCTATTTTTTTTCATAATTTTACATTAAATTAAAATTTATTAATTTAAAAAAAAATAGATTTTTATACATTTTAGAATGTTAAAATTAATTTCGGACCAAATTTCGGGGCTAGGTATTATATAACCTATATATAACTATTAGTGTAATATATATACATATATATAAATTGTTAGTGTAATAATATATATGTAAACTGTTAATATAATAACATATAAATAAACTGTTAGAGCAATAATATATATATATAAACTGTTAGTACAATAATATACATATAAATTGTTAGTATAATAATATATAAATAAATTATTAGAACAATAATTTATATATATATATATAAACTGTTAGTGTAAAATTATACATATATATATAAACTATTAGTAACAATATATAAACTGTTAGTATAATATATATATATATATAATGTTAGTATAATAAAAAAATATATATAAATTGTTAATAATAATATATATAAATATAAACTGTTAGTATAATATATATAAACTATTAGTAATTATATATATAAATATAAATTGTTAGTAATAATATATATAAATATAAACTGTTAGTATAATATATATATATATAAATTATTAGCATAATATATATATATATAATGTTAATATAATAATATATAAATATAAACTGTTAGTAGAATTTTAAGATGTATGCTATAACGCCCGAAACTGAAAATAAGATAAAGACATGAATTGAATACAGAAACGAAATAATAGAATTAAGATTTACATTCTTTACACAATAATTTAGAATGCCCAATAGGACTACGAGAATGATCATTCTAAAAGAATAAGCGAAAAATCAAGAAATAAATGAAAAGTACATAATTAGATATCCTAGGACGACTTTCACTAGTTTTTGAAGGGAGTATAGGTGGTGAACTATTCACAACACCCTTGTTGATCGCGATCTGAATCTTGGTCCTCTTGATCTGAAATGGTTAATAAAATGGTAAGCTACACTAGCCTAATAAGAATATCACACTACTCACCGATACAGAAATGAAAGTTGGTAAAAATCATAAAAACAACTAATGAAGCTCTTAATTTAAGTAAATTTATTTATTATAAGTAAGACCATTTATTGCATACTTACGGTTGCGAGATTTTCAAAACTGACCTGTAGAGACAATAACTCAACAATATTATAATCTAATATTCAAGTAACTAAGAATAATAACTTTTCCTTTTTATTTACCTACTGATATCCATGGGGGTCCATTGGGATGTCCCACTACGCGTGAACCAATATCCAACCTTGTCAACTAATTAGCCGTCCCATACCTCGTCTGGTATGAGTGCCAAAAATATCATTCCTCAATACCCCGTCTGGTATGAGTGTGAAACGAGCCGTCCTCATACCCCATTCGATATGAACGCCAAAAATACTAATTCTCGATACCCTGTTCGGTATGAGGTGACTTGCACAGTAGGATTTCCTATATACTCGGTCCGTCTATAAAATATCAGTAAGGTTACCATTCATTCATACGTCTAGTACAAGCGTGAAACGGACCGTCTCCATACCCCATCCGGTATTAACGCCAAAAATACCAATTTTTGATACCCTGTCTAATATGAGGCGACTTCCACAGTAGGGTTCCCTATGTAACTGGTCCATCTATAGGATATCCAGTAAGGCTATCATTCATTCATTTACTTAACTAATCAATTTTCTGTTTACCTTTAATTTTTATTTTCATAATTTAACCATAAATCAACGCAAGACAAACAATACATGCATCAAGAAAACGCAACTGAATCATTTTATTAATTCCAGTATATTATCATGCATTTAAAGCTGTAAAATCAAACAATCGGTTAAACAGGACAACAAAAATAAATAACTGGTTATGCCTCCATTAGTAACTTGTAATTAATTCTCGAAACTTTCTAAATTATGTAAAATACCGTAGTATTGATAATTAGACTTCAATTCCATAATAGAAAATAAGATGAGGGATTTTTACTTGAATCGGTGTCCGAAACACTGAACTTTTTATATCATCTACTGGTGGTCATCAGGTTTTCTGAATTTTACTGTGAAGGTAAAAACACGATTCACGTACCAAAAAATACTCCAAAAAATTTAAAATCGATGTTCAAAACCTTTTTCGGCTAATTTTGGAATTCCAGCATGGTGGCACCGCCGCTTGCGGTGGTGGTTTACCTCATACTGGCCAGTTTCAGTCAGTTTTATACCAATCCATGCGAGAAAATACGTTAAAGGGCCTCGGTTTATAAAAAAAAAATCAAAAAATAAAAACTTACTGGTGGCAAATTTTTTCGGTGCGGCGGCTCCGCCGACTCACCTTCGAGACTTAACATTTTTCTTCAGCTAACCTATAAAAAACAGAATAGTGAAAAATTCGCACGAAATGGGAAACAGGAAGGAGCTCATCAAAAGCAGTTTTGGTTTTTTTCGCGGTGCCGCGGTCGGGCTCTACCCGTAGTTTTCGGCTCATCCACCATTTCTTTTACTCCGATTTGGCTATGAGGGTGTTCAAAATCAAATTTCAAGTGAATAAGAGAATTTTTACATTTTTTTACGGTCAGAGGTGGCTCCAACGCGACAGTGGTCGGTTCTCTTCTCCAACGACTGATTCTTCTTCTCCGGTGGGGAGCTGGTGGATAGGGTTTGGGTTCAGTATGAAATGAGATATTTATACCTGTCTCCTTTAAATCTGGACCGTTCATTGCGTTTGATCTCGACCGTACGATCGCGTTTAATGAAGGAATAAATCTGAACCGTTCATCACATTTAATCACGACCGTCTGATTGCACATGAGGAGAGAATGGATCCAGACTGTCCATGCGCGCAGGAGCACATCTGGGCCATCTGATCACGGGCACGCGGATTGCCAGCGTGGCCTCCTGCATGGTACAAAGTCAGCGTGCCTTGCCACGCAGCGCACTCCAATTCGTTAGGGTTTCTTATTGGGCGGTCCTACGTGGTGCATTTTTCTTTAATTAAGTTTTTACCTCCACTTTTTGATTTTACTTTCAAAAATACCCCCCGAACCCAAATTTTTACCCATTTTTTTCAAAATTATTTTCAATTTCATCAACTACCTATTTTTTGCTAATTTTACATTAAATAAAACTTTATAAATTTAAAAATTATATATTTTTTTAATTTTAAAATTAATCCTATACTCTATTTCGGGCCCCGATATTACTACTCTCTCCCTTTAAAAGAGGGAGATAGAATCAAACTTTAAATCCCAGTATCCCCAGCTGTTCGATTGACAGTGAGAAACAAATTTGAGGGACTAAATTTCTTTTAAGGGGGAGAGAGTTGTAACACCCAACATTTACTTTTATTTTTATTTTTTAAAATATAGTTATTTATTTATTTTATTTTATTGTAATAAAAAAAGGGGTAAAAATTTTTTAAAGATTAAATTGAAAATAATTTTGAGAAAAAAAGGTGAAAATTTGGGTTCTAGGGGTATTTTTGAAAGATAAATAAAAAACCGAAGGTCAAAACGCAATTTAAAAAAATTGGGCCACATCAGACGCCCAGTCAACAGCCCCGACCAAGCAGGACGCGCCAAGTGGCAGAGGCGCTGATGCGGGAGGCCATGCGGGGGGGGGGGGAGCCACGTGGTTGATCCGCATGGGCGCAATCGAACGGCTGAGGTCCGTTCCCGCGCGCACGGACAGCCCAGATTGAATCGCGCACGGACAGCGTATATTGAATCGCAATGAACGACCCAGATTCACTCCCTATTTAATCGTGATAAGACGATTCAGATCAAAAGCGATGGACAGCCCAGATAAAAAACAGATGGATATAAATAACCTCATCTGCACCCAAACCCTAACCCTAGTCGCTAGAACCCCTCGCTGGAGAAGACAACCTAGTCGCCGGGGAGCTAGCCGTTGCCACCCGCCGCCCGCACTGAAACCTTTTCTGATTGCCAAAAAAGGTAAAAACTTCTCATTTTGCACAAAATTCAATTTTAAACTCACCCATGGCCAAATCTGAGTGAAAGAACCGGCTAATTGGCTGAAAAATGCTGCCGCGAGAAATTTCACAACCTGCCTCCGATGAGGCTCTTCCCAATTCCTGTTTCGTATAATTTTTTTACCATTGTGATCAACGTTTTCTTCTTTACATGTTGACTGAAGTGAAAAACTCAACTGCAACGTGAGCCGGAGGAGCCGCCGCATCGGAGAGCCCCGCCGCCGGTGAGTTTCGGTTTTTTATATTTTTTGGCCCACCGAGGCCATTTAGCGTGTGTGATTGCAGGAATCGATGTAAAATCGACTAAATTTGGCCGAAAACGGTTGACCCGAGGTGGACTGTCGTGCCGAATTTCTGAAATTGATCGAGTAGGCCCTGAGACTGATTTTTGGATTTATTTGGGACATTTGTAGGTATTGTAAACACGTTTCAGTTTCTAAAGAAAAATTCAGAGAACTCAGGGACCGGTTGTAGGCGCAGTAACCATTTAGTTTTTTGACGTTAAATCAAGAACCTCTCACCCTACTTTCTATCATATATTTGAAGTTTGAATAAATAATAATAAGGTCTTTTGTACAAATTAAATAGATGTGCATAATTAATTATGGATTGCTAATGAAGCCCGAATCAAACATTGTTCTCTGTTGATTTATTTTATAGTCTAAAAGCATGACATTATCTGAAAGTCCATCTCTGGGGACTTTGGACTTTACTTGACCACTGCTTGATTTTGGGATTTAAGATATGATTGCATTACCGAACGCATGTTCATTTATTTATGTGATTATGTTTGATTTGGTAATGTGGACAAAGGAAAAATAATAAAGGAGTGTGATCTAATAAACAGATAAGATGACAGCCTCACTAGATGTCATAAGAGATGGTGGACGGACCGGGTTCATAGGGAACCCTATTGTGAACATTGTCTTATACCAAACGGGGTATGGAGACTTGGTCATTTGGTGTTCGTACCAGACGAGGTATGGGGACGACCGCATCACCCTCATACCAGATGGAGTATTAAGGTTTAATGTCTTGGTGCTCATACCGGACGAGGTATGGAGATGGCTCTGTAATTAAGATTGTTAAGGGAAAGGATTCACGTGTAGCAAGGACACCCCTATGGATCCCTATAGATACTAGTACGCTGGTGAAACGAGAAATGGTTATGATTTAGTTTATTGTTAATGAATGTGAATTTATGATATGTTCTATGTTGCTGATCGTGCATGAAGTTATGATCTGTATGGTATTATTGTTTCTGTAGTTTGTTTTCATAAATTCTCCAATAGTAAGTGAATGGTAAATGATTTTATTTTTAATAAATATATTGGTAAATTTAGTGCTCCATTAGTTGTTTTGATTTTCTACCAACCTTTACTTCTGTGCCGGTGATATAGTGTGATGTCCTTACTGGGCTAGTGTAGCTCATCATTTATTTAACAATTTCATATCAAGAGGACTTGGTTCCCAAGCCTGATCTGCAAGAAGATTGCGAGTAGATACTAGAATACTTTATATTTTCCTTTATTTTTCTCATTTCTCGTGTTTCTTTTAGAGAATTCATTTCATAATGTTTGTTTAGTACTTTTAAGTTATTGTGTAAGGAATGTAAACCTTAACATTTTATTTCGCTTCCACACTTAAATTATTTTATATTTTCTTTTGGATTCTGGAGCTGTTACAGTTATAACATAATCTTAACGTCTCTTCCTCTTTTCTTACAAATGTGACTCCAGCACTCCAAAAAGAAACACTATATCGGATGAACCCACTGTGCTATAATGTTTTGATATATTTTCTCAACTCTTCCATCTCTACATGACTCATGCAGTAAGAAAAAACTAAGATAGGCTGCGTGTCAGCTGAAGGTCTATGGTAAACTCAACTTTTCTATCCACCGGTAGTTTAGAAAGTTCATCAAGAAACACATTCGGGAAGTCTCAGACTATTGGGATCTCTTGAATGCATTTTTATTTCTTAGGTTTGCCTAGTTTAGGGAAAACAACCGAGTTAAAACGCTATGTAATAAGAAAATTGCTATGAGAGAATAATATTCAGAACTTCTATTATCTTGTAAATGACTCTTCGTTAGGAGGCTTAAATACAATTTTTTTCGTGGAAACAATCCACAGTGGTGAACTATTCACAACCCCCTTTGTTGATTGGGATCTGGATCTTGGTTCTCTTGATCTGAAATGGTTAGTGAAAGGGTGAATTACAATAACTTAGTAAGAATATTACACTACTCACCGATACAGAAATGAATGTTGGTAAAAATCATAAAAACAACTAATAGAGCTCTTAATTTAAGTAAGTTCATTTATCATAAGTCAAACTATTTATTGCGTACTTACCATTGCGAGATTTTCAAAATCAACGTATAGAGACAATAGCTCAACAACTTCATAATCTCATATTCAAGTAAGTAAGAATAACAACTTTCCCTTTTTATTTGCCTATTGATATCCATGGGGCCATAGGGATGTCCCACTACGCGTGAACCAACATCCCACCTTGTCAACTAGCCGGTCATCCCCATACCCCATTCGGTATGAGTGCTAAAAATATCATCCCTCAATACCCGGTCTGGTATAAGGGTGAAACGGGTCGTCCTCATATCCCGTCTGGTATAAGAGTAAAAAATACCAATCCTCGATACTCAGTCCAGTATGATGCAACGTTCACGGTATGGTTCCTTATGTACCCGGTCCGTCCACTATCTCTCAGGATATCCAGTAAGACTATTATTCATTCATTCACTTAACTAATTAATTTTCTGTTTATATTTAATTTTTAATTTTATAATTTAACCATAAATCAACGCAAGAGAAACAATACATGCATAAAGAAAACACAACTGAATCATTTTACCAATTTCAGTATATTATCATGCATTTAAAGCTGTAAAATCAAAAAATCGATTAAACAGAACAATAATAATAAATAACCGATTCTAACTCCATTAGTAACCTGTAATTAATTCTCAAAACATTCTAAATTACAAAAATACCGTATTATTAATAATTAGACTTTAATTCTATAATAATAAATAAAGTGAGATATTCTTACTTGAATCAGTGTCTGAAATACTAAACTTTTTACTGCGCTTACTGGTGACTCCCGAGTTTCTTGAATTTTACTGCGAACGTAAAAACACACTTCACGTACCTAAAAATATCCCCAAAAAAATGAAAATCGATGTTAAAAACCTTATTCGGCTAATTTTAGAATTTTGGCACTGCGGCATTACCGCCTGCGGTGGTTGTTTGCCCCGTACTGGCCATTTTTTGTCAGTTTTGGCCAGTTTCGACCGATTTTATACTCATCCATACGAGAAAACACGTTAAGGGGCCTCAGTTTGCCCAAAAGAAGTTGGAAAACAAAAATTTAACTGTGGCAGAATTTTTCAATGCGATGGCTCCGCTAGCTCACCTTCGTGACTGAGCATTTTTCTTCGGTCAACCTGTAGAAAACAAAACGTTGAACACAGTAGTCAAAAAATTACATAAAACGGGAAACGAAAAAGGGTTCATCGGAGGTGATTTTTAATTTTTTTCGTGGCAGTGCTGTCGGGCTTTACCCACGGTTTTCGGCTCATCCGCTGTTTCTTTTGCTCCAATTTATCTATGGGGTGTTCAAAGTCAAATTCCGAGCGAATAAGAGAATTTTTACCTTTTTTGGCAGTCAGAGGTGGCTCCAGCGCGGCAGCGGGCCGCGGTCGGCTCCCTTCTCCAACGACTGGTTCTTCTTCTCCGGCGGAGGACTGGCGACTAGGATTTGGGTTCGGTATGAAGTGAGATATTTATATCCGTCTCTCTTAAATCTAGACCGTTCATCGCGTTTGATCTCGACCGTCCGATTCCGTTTAAGGAGGAAATAAATTTGGATCGTTCATTGCGATTTGATCTCAACCATATGATCATGTTTAAAGAAGAAATGAATCTAGATCATTCATCGCGTTTAATCGTGACCGTCTGATCGTGTCTAAGAAGAGAACGGATCCGGACTGTCCACTTGCACGGGAACGCATCTGGACTGTCCGATCGCGTCTACGCAGATTACCAGCGTGGCCCCCAGCGTAGCATCGAGTCAACGTGCCTTTCCACGCGGTGCGCTACGGTTCGTCAGGGCTGCTGACTTGGCGCTATAAGTGGCACATTTTTTTTAATTGCGTTTTGACCCATAATTTTTAATTTTTCTTTCAAAAATATAATTTGTTTCACCTATTTTTGCATCAAAATTGAATGTATTACCTGATAAACTTGATTCAATGTTATTTGTATATACTGCTGGGAGTGTAACACTATTGGAAGATGTTGTCTACAGGGTTTGTACTATAGAAATAGCAAATAGGAAACTGAGTGTAGACCTATAAAATTAGACACGGGGAATTTTGATATAATTTTAGGGATGAATTGGCTAGCGGCGTATCACACCACCGTAGATTATTTTAGTAAGAATGTGGTATTCAATCCTCATAATGAGGAGCCATTTACAAATTAATAAAATCATTTAGCACTTATTCCTTGATGGCAAGTTTTCTTATTCGTTAAGTACCTTAACCTTGCTGTTTTCTCTAACAAGGCAAACCCAAAAAAGAGAATTATATTCAAGAGATTCCAGTAGTCCGAGACTTTCTAGATGTGTTTCTGGATGAACTACCCGGACTGCCAGTGGATAGGAAAGTCGAGTTCACCATAGAGCTACAGCCAGGAACTCAGCCTATTTCGGTTGCTCCTTACCGCATGAGCCGCTTTGAGATGGAGGAGCTGATGAAACATATCACTGAATTGCAAGATAGTGGTTTTATCAAACATAGTGTGTCCCTTTGGGGTGCCAGAATCACTTTTATCAGAAAGGGAGATGGAACGTTGAGACTATGTATTGATTATAGAGGATTGAACAAGGTCACAATCAAGAACAAGTATCCCTTTCCCAGGATTGATGACCTCTTCGATCAGTTGCAGGGTGCGCAGGTCTTCTCCAAAATAGACATGCGATCAGGTTACCATCAGGTAAAAATGAGGACAGAAGACATCCCCAGGACAGCTTTTCGAACCAGGTAGGACACTATGAGTTCCTGGTCATGCCATATGGACTAACTAACGCCCCAACCATCTTCATGGATCTGATGAATAGGGTCTTCAGACAATTCTTAGATCAATTTATTATCATGTTCATCGATGACATCCTGGTCTATTCAAAAAGTATAGAGGAACATTCTCACCATCCAGCTCAGCTTTTGTAGGTTCTCAGAAGAAAGAACTTGTATGCAAAATTGAGTAAGTGTGGATTTTGGCTTGAGCAAACCACCTTCTTGGGACACATCATATCAAAGGTTGGAGTATCAGTGAATCCTAAAAAGGTTGAAGCAGTGCTTGGCTGGGAAAAATTGACATCAGTTAAAGAAATCCGTAGCTTTCTAGGAATGGCGGGCTATTATCGCAGGTTCGTTGAAGGATTTTTTAGTTTAGCTGCTCCCCTAACCCGACTCACAAAGAAGAATGCCAAGTTTGAGTGGAATGAAGACTGTGAAAGAAGTTTTTAAGAACTAAAGAAGCGGCTGACTACTGCACCTGTGCTGGCCTTACTGAGTGGATCGGGGGGATATACAGTTTATAATGATGCCTCCTATCTAGGCCTGGGTTGTGTTCTATTGCAGCATGGGAAGGTCATAACCTATGGGTCCAGACAGTTAAAGAGTCATGAGAAAAATTATCCCACCCATGACTTTGAGCTTGCCGCAATCATACACGTCTTAAAGACTTGGTGCCATTATTTATATGGAGAGACCTTTCAGATCTATACCGATCATAAGAGTTTGAAACACATTCACTCAAAAGGATCTCAACATGCGTCAGAGAAAGTGGATAGAACTTCTTAAGGATTATGATTGTGACATCTTCTATCATCCGGGTAAGGGCAACGTGGTAGCCGATGCACTCAACAGAAAAACTGCAGGTATCTTAGTCCATTTTATGGTTTCAGAATGCAGACAAATTAGGGCCGCACAACAGGTTTGACTTCAGGACTTGAGGAGAGCTACATGTTTGAGTCATCTAACCGTCTAGCCTGAGTTAATCTAGAGAATAAGGGAAACTCAGTCAGCTGATCCTGCCCTAGTAGCCCTCAAGAACGATGCATAACAGAGTTAGCTCAGAATTCCGAGTCTCCGCCGATGGGTTACTCCGATTCTAGGACAGAGTGTGTGTTCCAAGTGATAGTGAGTTAAAGAGAGATATCATAACAGAGGCCTATAGTTCAAAGTTTGCCATGCATCCCGGAAGCACAAAAATGTACCAAAGCATACGACCCTGGTTTTGGTGGAACGGGATGAAGAGAGACATAGCTGACTTTGTGTATAAATGCTTGGTATATCAGCAGGTCAAGGCAGAACATCAGTGCCCAGGCGGGTTACTTCAGCCATTACTAATCCCATAGTGGAAGTGAGAACATATCACCATGGACTTTGTGATAGGGTTACCCAAGGCATGCTCAAGACATGATGTCATTTGGGTAATTGTTGACCGACTTACCAAGTCTTCCCACTTCTTGGCCATTAGGATGACTGATCCCCTGGACAAGTTAGCAAGAATATATATCCGGAAAATAGTCAGATTGTATGGAGTCCTAGTGACAGTGGTGTCCGACAGGGACCCCCGGTTCACTTCTCGATTTTGGAGTAGCTTCCAGCAAGCCATGGGAACAAAGTTGTCCCTCAGTACTGGCTTCCATCCTCAGACTGATGGACAGTCAGAAAGGACAATCCGTACAGTTGAGGATATGCTCTGAGCTTGTGTCATTGACTTCGGGGGCCATGAGGATGACCATCTACCCCTGATAGAGTTCACTTACAACAACAACTACCAAGCGAGTATTTACATGACTCCGTATGAGGCATTATATGGGCGCTTATGCAGATCGCCAATTTGTTGGGAAGAAGTAGGCGATAGAAAATTATTCGGCCCGGAGCTAGTAGAGGAGACTACATCCAAAATAGCTAAGATTAGGAAGAACATTCAGATGACTCAAAGTAGGCAGAAGAGTTATGCGGACACCCGGATGAGAGATTTAGCGTTTGAGGAAGGCGACCGGGTGTTCCTTAAGGTCACTCCTTTTAAGGAAATCAGTAGGTTCAACAAGAGGGGGAAACTGAACCCCTGATTTATTGGACCATTTGAAGTCTTAGACATGATTGGTACTGCCGCCTACAGACTAGCACTGCCTCCAGAACTTTCTAAGGTCCACAATGTGTTTCATATGTCCATGCTACGTAAGTACAACCCGGACCCCTCTCATTTCTTGGCCCACGAACCTCTACCACTCAAGGAGGACTTATCCTACGAGGAAGTACCAGTCGACATTATGGATCGAAAGAGCAGATTACTCCGCAACCGGAAAATATCTTTCGTAAATGTCATATGGCAAAAGCACACACTAAGGGAGGCTACATGGGAGCTAGAATCAGACTTTAGAGCCAGTACCCCCAATTGTTCGATCGAGAGTAAGAGGCAAATTTGAGGGACCAAATTTTCTTTTTTTTAGGGGGGGGGGGGGGGGGTTGTAACACCTAATTATTTTTATTATTTTTATTTTATTTTATTTTTATTATTTTTATTTTATTTTATTTTTATTATTTTTATTTTATTTTATTTTTATTATTTCTATATAAATATAAATATGTATTAATTGAATTTATTTTATTTTAATTTGATTAAATGAAAATAATAGTAATAATAATAATAAAAAAATGAAAAAAATAAAAATTTGAGTTCTGGAGGTATTTTTGAAAGAAAAATAAAAAAACGGGGGTCAAAATATAATTTAAAAAAGTTATACTACGTCAGCAGCCCGGTCAGTAGCTTCGACCGACTAGGACGTGCTAGGTGGCAGAGACACTGACGTGGGATGCCATGCAAGGGAGCCACGTGGGTGATCCACGTGCGTACGATCGAACAACTGAGATCCGTTCTCCCGCGCACGGACGACCCAAATTGAATCGCGATGAACGATCCAGGTTCACTCCCTATTTAATCGCGATAGGACGGTTCAGATTAAAAGCGATGGATGGCCCAGATCAAAAGTAGATGGATACAAATAAGCCCATCCGCACCCAAACCCTAACCTTAGCCACCAGAGTCTCTAGCCGGAGAAGACAACCCAGCCGCCGGGGAGCCGACCACCGCCACTCGCCACCACACCGGAGCAATTTTCGACCGCCAAATGAGGTAAAAATTTTATCATTTGCTTATAATTTGATTTCAAACCCACCCATGGCCAAATCGGAGTGAAAAAACTGACCAATTGGTCAGAAAGCGCCGCTGAAGTTCAGCGGCGCTGCCACGGGTGTTTCGATTTTTGCCTCCGATGAGGCCCTTCCCGATTCCGGTTCGATGTGATTTTTTCACCATTGTGATAACCGTTTCCTCCTCTACAGGTTGATCGGAGCAAAATACCCAATCGCAATATTAGTCGAAGGAGCTTCCGCACCAGAGAGCTCCACCGCCGGTGAGTTTCGATTTTCTACGTTTTTTCAGTCCACCGAGGGCCCTAAGTGTGTTTTCTCACAAAAATCGATGCAAGTTTGGATGAATTCGACTGAAAACGATCGAAAACAGCCAACCTGAGGCGGATTGCCTCTGCGGGTGGCGGCGCCGTTGCCGGAGCACGCGAAGCCACCGTGCCAAATTTTTGAAATTGGCCAAGTAGGCCCTGGGACTGATTTTGGGTTATTTGGGACATTTGTAGGTACCATAAGCGCGTTTCAGTTCGCGAAGAAAAATTCAGGGATCCCAGGGACTGCCCGTAGGCGCAGTAATCATCTAGTTTTCGGCGTCAAATCAAGTAAGGAGGCACCCTATTTCGTATCATAGGATTGAAGTTTGAATAAATGATAATACTATATTTTGTACAAATTAAATAGATATACATAATTAATTAAGGTTGCTAATGGAGCCCGAACCGGACATTATTCTCTGTCGATTTCTGTTTGATTTATTTTACAGTTTAAATGCATTATGGTATCTAGTTTATCTATTTTATAGTTTTAAATGCATGTAGTACTGTCTTACTTGACCGCTGTGTGATTTTGGAATTTAAGGTATGATTGTATTACCAGGTGCATGTTTATTGTTTATGTGATTATGTTTAACTTGGTAACGGAGACTAAGAGAAAACAGATAAGGTGACAGCCTCACTAGATATCCTGGGAGATGGTGGACGGACCGGGTTCATAGAGAATCCTACCGTGAACGTTATCTCATACCGGACGGGGTATTGAAACTTAGTCATTTGGCGTTAATACCGGACGGGGTATGGGGACGGCCCGCTTCACCCTCATACCGGACGGGGTATTGAGGTTTAATGTCTTGGTACTCATACCGGACGGGGTATGGGGACGACCCTGGAATTAAATTTGTTAAGGAGAATGGTTCACATGTAGCAGGGACACCCCTATGGATCCCCATGGATACTAGTAGGCTGGTGAAAACGAGAAACGGTGATAATCAGTTATTGTTAATGAATACGGATTTATGATATGTTTTATGTTATTAATTATACATGAAATTGTGATATGTATGATATTACTGTTTCTGTAATTTATTTCCATAAATTCTCCGATGGTAAAAAAAATGGTAAATTATTTTATTTTAAATAAATGTATTAGTTTAAATCTACTGCTCTATTGGTTGTTTTGATTTTCTACTAGTCTCTACTTCTGTGACGGTGATCTAGTGTAGCTCATTCCTTATTTAACTATTTCAGATTAGGAGGACCTGGTTCACGAGCCTGATCCACAAGAAGACTGCGAGTAGATGTTAGATGCTTTATAATTTCCTTTATTTTTCTCATTTCTCGTATTTTTTTCAGAGAACTTATTCCGTGATGTTGTTTAGTACTTTTAAGTTATTGTGTAAGGGATGTTAACCTTAATTTTTTATTTCGCTTCCGCACTCAAATTATTATATGTATTTTTTTTTTGAATTTCTGAGATCGTTATACTTTAAGTTAGGTTTAACTGTTATAAGTGAATGAGAAAATAAAATATTAGATTAATGGATCATCCACTTAATTATTAAAATTAATAGAGATTTCTAACATAATGAGGGTGATGAATAGAGAAATAATGAACATGAAGTCTTTTTAAGGTTTATTTTCTTTAATTAAGTTTTTTTGTTGACGACTATAACCTTGATCACTTGTTTTTTTTTTTTTTAGTGTATTATATGTAATTAACATATATAAAAATATTTTCAATGTACCACATTTATATTTTTTTTAATCTAATATACCAACATAAGATAATGCATATTTTCGAAATTAAAATTATAAATGCACATTGAGAGAAACATGTGAAACTAATAATGTGTTTTAAGATATGATATTTTTAAGTAGTAATTATTAGGTGTAAAATAGAGTAATAAATGACATATAAAAATACATCATTTTAGAAAATTATTTATAAGTTAATCTCTAAAATGTTTTACCATAGTAATGATGATATTTAGAGATATAAATTCAATTTGTGTGATATTGTTTTTGATGTCCTACTTACAGGTGTTGAATAAAGTAGTAAGTGACGTATAGATATATTCATTATTATTTATAACATTTTAATAAATTATTTGTAAATTAATCTCCAAAATATTTTAATGATATTTAGAAATGTGAACTCAGTTTACTTGAATTATTATGTTTGGTCCTGTTTTCAAAGAGGATGGAGGTTCAAGCTTTACCACATAAAAAAAAAAAAATTTAGAAATATGAGGTTATTTATTATTTTGCTAATAATAATTATTTATTTAAAATAACAAATAAAAAAATATATATATATATATATTATTATTTTTTTTCTATATAAACAAGAGTGATTTTTTATTTTATTTTTTTTTCAATCAATTCACAAAAAATTCATTGTTTAAAGATGAACATTAATGCAAGTTATCCATTAAATTGTCTAAATATATTACAGATGAAGCGTGTAAAGTATCTATAGTTAATAAAGTATGAATAAAAAATTATAAATTCAAGACGGATATACGATGCATATATAAATTTGATGATAGATTTATCCTGCATCTGCACCCACTTGCGCCCATTATATATATATATATATAATTAATAATTTTTTAATGTTATTTTAATTTTTATTCAAACTAACTAAATTTTAATTAATAATATTTTTATATTTTATATTTATTATTAATATTATTTTTAAAAATATAAAAAAAATAAATAAAAGTGATAAAAAACTAAAGTATAAATTTATATTTTTATTAAGAAGACAAGTATAAAAATTAGTATACCTATTTGGGTCCGTACTCATCCCGTCTGCATCTTAAGCCATTAAGATGAATTAACATCAACTGGAAGTTGATCCGGGAGAGAGTTGAGTTCGAAGCTGAAAAAAAGGAAAAAAGAAAAAAAGAGTCAAGAACTCTTTTGAGTGTTGGTTTTTCCTTCACGTTTTGGCCTCATTTTCCTTGGAAACAAACACAAATATCATCTTTCGTCTTCCTCATTTGTCTACCCACAAAACCCATAAACTCAACTTACTAATCATCCTCCATATCACATCAAGATCCAATGGATTTTCTCGAACTGGAAGCGATCGAGGGTCTGCGATGGTCATGGAACTCATGGCCGACCACCAAAGCAGATTCCCAATCCCTTATCGTCCCTCTAAGCATCATGTGCACCCCACTTATGGAATCCTCCGAGCTCCCGATCCTCCCTTACGACCCCATCATCTGCGCCCGATGCGGCGCCGTTTTGAACCCTTACGCCCGACTAGACTACCAGTCCCGCATATGGGGTTGTCCTTTCTGCTTCCATAAAAACATCTTTCCTCGTTCTTACTCAGAAATTGCAGAGACCAACTTACCTGCCGAGCTTTTTCCCACTCACAGTTCTGTCGAATACGCTCCCGCTCAAAAAATAGCCAGCCCGCGGGGGAATTTGGCGGCCGGTTGGGCCAATGGAGTTAATAGGTTTTCGTCTAATTCGTTGTCGTCCATGGTGTCTCCTAGGGGCTCGTTTTCGTCTCTGTCTGGTGGTAGTGGCGGTCCTGCCGAGTTCGGGCCAGCATTCGTGTTTGTGGTGGACGCGTGTATGGAAGAAGAAGAACTGAGGTCTGTGAAGAACGAGCTGCTACTAGTGGTGGAGCAGTTGCCAGAGAGTTCGTTGGTGGGTTTGATCACGTTTGATGCGATGGTGAGAGTCCACGATCTTGGGTTCTCTGAGTGCTCGAGAGTTATTCTGTTCAATGGCGAACGGGAACTTTCTCCGGAGCAGGTACTTATTACTTAGCTCGAAATCCCAATCTTCCCTTTCCACATTTTAGTTGTATGTGTTGGATGGCAACTTGGTAATCTTCCTGGCAATGAATATTTACTTAGTGGTTAACCTGAGATGCTGATCTTATTGGTGTTGCACTTAGGTACTTATTCGTCGTAGTCTCATTCATCTTTATTCTTTTTTCATTTCCTATTTCTGGTTTTCTGCTTCAAGATATGAATTAATGATATTTCTCCCTTTGTTTTTTGAAAATTTAGACCCAGAAATTTCTTGGCATTCACAAAAAGCAGCAGCAGCTTGGAAAGACGTTAGCTATTCAGAAGCAGAGTTTCTTATTGCCTCTGTCTGAGTGTGAGTTCAACATCACCACGGCAATTGAGGATATTAGTTTCTCTGCACATATCATACCCGGCCATCGGCCTAAGAGATCCACGGGTGCTGCAATATCAGCTGCAGTTGGGCTGCTTGAGGGATGTTTAATTGGTACAGGCTCCCGGATCATGGTTTTCACATCTGGGCCTGCAACAGTGGGTCCGGGGATTATTGTAGACTCCGATCTTAGTAATTCCATAAGAACACATAGAGATATCATTAATGGTCATGTGCCCTACTATGAAAAATCTACTAGTTTCTACAAGAGATTGTCTCGGAGATTATGTGATTTATCTATTGTTCTTGATTTGTTTGCTTGTTCTCTTGATCAAGTAGGAGCAGCAGAGTTAAAAACCCCAGTTGAGAGTTTGGGTGGGTTCATGATGCTAGGGGAATCTTTTCGGTCTGATCAATTTAGAAGATGTATGCGGCACATATTTAGTCATGATGAAGAAGGGAGTCTGAAGATGTATTTTGATGCAACGATAGAGGTAGTAACCACAAAAGATGTAAAAATCTGTGGAGCCCTTGGCCCTTGTGTGTCTCTCAGGAAGAAGAACAATTTGGTCAGTGACAATGAGATTGGGGAGGGTGGTACCTACATGTGGAAATTGAGTGCAATCACTAACAAAACATGTGTTGCTTTCTTCTTCCAAGTGGGTGATGAGCAGAAACCACAACCTGGATCTGCATTTTTTATACAATTCGTAACTTGTTATCGTCATGGGAATATAGGAGTTCGAAAAAGAGTTACAACTGCTGCTAGAAGATGGGTTGGCAAGCAGTCACCAGAAATCACTGCTGGGTTTGATCAAGAAACAGCAGCTTCAGTGATGGCCAGACTTGCAGTCCACCGAGCAGAGACATGTTATGCTCGTGATGTTATCAGATGGCTGGACGACACACTAATTCAATTTACAGCAAAGTTTGGAGACTATGTGCAGGAAGAACCATCTTCCTTCCGTTTATCATCAAACTTCTCCCTCTATCCACAGTTCATGTTTTATTTGAGGAGGTCTCAGTTTATCGATGTCTTTAACAGTTCCCCTGATGAGACTGCATTCTTCCGATTGATGTTGAACTGTGAGGGAGTAGTAAGTTGCATTATCATGATCCAACCTACACTTATGGAATATTCATTCGACGGGCCTCCTGTTCCTGTTCTGCTAGATGTTCGCTCTGTATCTCCAGATGTTATTTTACTCTTTGATTCTTATTTCTATGTGGTTATACACTATGGGTCAAAGATTGCTCAATGGAGGAAGCTTGGTTATGATAAAGACCCCAACCATGAGACTTTTAGAAAACTGTTGGAAGCACCCGAGGTTGATGCGCGGCAATTGGTGGCTGATCGAGTTCCTATACCCAAGATTATAAAATGTGACCAGCATGGTAGTCAAGCAAGGTTTCTTCTTGCCAAGTTGAATCCATCAGTCACTCATAATTCAACATACACTGAAGGATCAGACATCATATTTACTGATGACTTGAGCCTGGAAGCTTTCCTAGATGACTTGCAGACGCTGGCTGTGAGGGGCTGATTAGGTGGACTTTTGCATAGAGTTTTCTCCCGTTTTGGTGGTCTAAGGAAGTAAAAATACCATGTAAAATTGCTTGAAGGTAAACAAGTCTTTATATATTATTTTAAAAAAGCCTTTATTTATTTATTTTTTATTTACAAGGATGCGCACATACTTCTGATCTTCATAGATAAATTATTTCTTATATTTTCTCTCCATCAATGTGGGTGAAGTAGGAGTGGGTGGACCATACTATGGTTTTTTATTAGGATTTCATTATTTATTGGTGCAGACTCAAGATAATTCTGCTATGGAAACATAACAACACGAAGCATACTTGCCGATGGTTTTCTTTGTCCTTTTTGTGGTGAACATCTAGTACATTTGGATGCAGGATGATTTGAGGATTTTCACTAGTCGCATGTAGTTAATATGTAGATACTATAGAAGGTTTTACTCATGAAATGTGTTTCATACGTTTGAATGCCTCATTCTTGCCTGGTAAGAAATTGCTTATGACCCTTGCAAACAGTCAATATGGATAGCACACTGCCTGAGTACTGCATCTCAAGGGGATTATAACTGCTGAGGGGCTTAGCTTTTGAATTTCTCTTGAAATGCAAAGTGTGGTATTAAAAGCAAAAAAGGAGTTCAACCCTTTACAAAAACTATACAATTCTATCAACAAATCAATCAAGTCCTAAATCCTCGCAAGAATAGAGGGGTTAACTTTGTATTTTTCGTTTATATATTAATAATTTTACGAGTTTTTAGATTCTGAAATCAATTGTTGTTGATTTTGAAGTGAAAATTGGATTGGTTGGAAGACTAAATGTTAGAGGTCTATTTTTACAATTTGGGTTATGAGGTTTCCTATTCTTGGCAAAGTAGAAATTTAGAACTCATGCGATTTCAATTGTGTAATTGGGAGAAAACTATTAAAATATTTGATCACTTATTCAATTTTGGTTTTGATTATCTGGGCACCACTTAAAATTAGCCTAAGGTCCAGCAAAATTTGATTTGCTATTGGTTTGGGTAAGTTGAGGTTTGACTTCTTGGTGATGGGAACAGCATAACATTGCAACTATTATTTTAAATCTGAATTACTATTTCATGTGACTGTAGTGCTTTTAGTTTCAGAAAAGTTTGTTTTTATTGCATCATGGAAGAATTTTCTCAGCCAATAGGTAAAGCAGGCTTACATCTTAGTTTATGCATGATCTTCAGTTATGGTACTATTTGGGAAAGAATTTAATTAATTATGACTTCAAATGGTGATCTAGATCATACTCTCAGCTGTAGCTCATCTGAGCTCTAAAACTGTTATTTTGATGCACTAAGGAAAAAGCTAATGACGTCCCTTGCCATTGCGTTGATGTTTTCCACAATAGCTTTTATGAGCTTTTAGAGTGATGAACAAAACCATGGTGCTTCTGTCCCTTATATGTATACTTGTATTTTTCTAAATTAAGTTCATTGGCAGACTTGTATTTTGATTGAATGGGCTTGTTGTCAAGTCAAGCTTTGTGCTAGCTCATGATGATCTATTGCCAGTTTATCCACATCTGGATCTGTTATCACTCTTCTGCCTCGGGAAGGAACTAAGATGGTTTAACTAAGAGAATGTCTTCATATCGTGATTTTTTTTGTGTGGTTAAATTTTGAATATCTTATCACTCTTCTGCCTCAGGAAGGAACTAAGATGGTTTAACTAAGACAATGTCTTCATATCGTGATTTTTTTTTGTGTGGTTAAATTTTGCATAGATATACATAGACATCCATTATATGAGAATGTTATCCCTGTTGTTGAGGAACTTCAAAGCCTGCCCCTTGTGAATGCTGTGTGTGAAGGTCAAAGAGATGAAAATAAATTAGATGGGAAAAATGATGTTGAACCAGGTGAAGGAGATATACCGCATTACTTTGATTGTTCAAGAGTTAAACTAAGTTTAATGTGATTACTTGAGAGCTGGGATTTTCATTCATCTTTGTGGAATTCCTTATTTTATTGATTATAATCTTAGAAGACAAAGTGGTTTCTTATTCAATATCTTAATTATTTGTGTAATGCAATGTAGAATCTCCTTTTGTATTCGAGCTCTTCCAGAACAGAGTTAGGAACTGCTGCTTATTGTGCTTTCAATGTGCTTACCTCCAAGGTTAGTTTTCCGTGTTACTCAACTTGGTTTTTCCTTCAGCCCACTGGCAAACTGACTCCTTAAAAAAGATGGTATATACATCCTCTTATTTGTTGATTTAGGAATCGGTTCTGATTTGTTTCTCATAACTTGATCTTGAAAAAGGTGCTTTGAACTCAAAATAGGAGAGAAATTAGTTTGCAGAGTTACCATTCTATGGTATATTCTCTTTTGGCTTCTTATTTTTCTTTTGGTTTATGATTTTTTGTTGTAGTTTATTTTTAAAAAATGTTATTTTGTTATAGTTAATTAAGCTATAATTTAGAACAAATGTGCAAACTTATTTATATTGATATAGAAAATGAAGAACTATTGGGTCTCTTTCTTGTTTATCCTTGTGGAATCTGTTTCTGAGGTCGGTTGACTAGGTCGAAAGTAGACTATAAATTCTTGTCACTGTCAGCAATTTTAGAGGTCTTTACTTTTCTAGGGACTGGGAATCCAATGCAAAAAATGTTTGCTAGATTATTGTCCTGTTATCATGTGATGATTATGTGGTAGATTTATTCAATACTTAAAGAGCTTGTTCCTAAGTTTTTTATGCTAAACGTAGATTTATCCAATCCTTAAAGAGCTTTATCCTTTGTCTTCCATGGTGAACCGGAGATTTAGGCTTTCTTCCCTCATTTTCTTTTAAATGTAAAACATTGCATAGTTGGTTTGTTTTGTTTTGATTTCATTTTTGATTTCTCACTTTTCTTAGTTCGATCTTATCTTTCTATTTTCATTCTTCTTAAAATCACTATTTTTGTGAATGTATTGTCAATAAGATTTGATTTGATTATATTTTTCAAAGAAAATTATTTTGATTATCTTTTGAAATCTCCACTTCTTTAATCATCTATTTTTCTACAGTTGGACTTCTGGTTGAAAGCCTTAAGTTTTCTTACTGGGATTTCCATTAAGCTTTGCTTTTGTATTCTTTTCTATTAAACTCTGAGTTATCAATCTATTTTTGTACTTCAAATTCTTTTCCATTCTCCACGTATTTATCCATCAACTGCCAATCATTCGAAAGTATAGGTATAGACTTCTGGGCTTGTTGAAGCTTTTTCACTGGACATTTTCTTTTGAGTTGTTGCTCTAATTTCTTTTTTCTTCCTCCAGAGTGTCTAGAGTTGTTACGCAAGAAAATGAATTTTAATTAAGTTTAGACTTGTAAGTTTGTTCCTAATTTTAGTTTTTTCTTTCTAATAATTATCTGAAAAGCCTCTGTATTGTTGTCTTCTCTGGTAACAATTTTCGTTAAGTTTCCCAGATTTTTGGTTGATATTTTTCCTTAAAGGGTATTATTTCAAAAAAAAAAAATTCCTTAAAGGGTAGACCGAAATTTTCTATGTAGAAAATTTTGAAAGATAGATTGAAAATTCGCAACATCACTAAATCAAATATTCTTTGCAAACAGTGGAGGCATTCGAAGTCGGGGGATTTGTTGGTGGACCGGCTGTGTGTTTCTGCCTTCATGAATGTCTTGATGAAAGAGCAAAAACCTGATCACTGCTGTGTGGGTGGCTGCTCTGTCAATGATGAAAGTACAGACCATATACCAATGTGCTGCGGGTTTGGGGGATTTTGTGAGTAAAGAGCTGGAGTTATCGATGGTGGTTTTGCAGTCATGATTTGGGTTTTGTTGATGCGAAGAGAAACTAACTTTGTGAGACAAGTAAGTGACTTTTAGGCCTATTTTGATACCAAGAAAATAAAGGGAATTATATAGAACATGACGTTTCGAGGGAGAGATGGACGTAATGCAAGTGAAACACAGAGAAGGCAGAGGGAAGGAGGAAAATACTGAGGGAGGTGGCCCTGCTGCACCAAATAGTTATTGTTCATTGCTGGAATCAGTGGAACCTAACTGCAATTGCATGTGGGTGGGACAAGGAATCAATGCACCGTTTTGATCTGTATGTTACAAGTGACTCTGTTTTGCTCTTTGTTTTTGTCTCAGCAAAGATAAAAATATCAAGCTGAAAAAGTCAGTAGAGAATCATGGGTTTGGTGGAGACTTGATATAAGATGGTGAAATGCGTGGAGAATGAGGTTGAAATGAGAGATGAGGTTCCAACAGCCATGGAAACAATGCATGCAAGTTCTTATTTTTTTGAGTGGCTAGCCACTGCTACCAGAGAATGTGAGCTTTATGGAGCGTGAAAATGTGAACGAAAGGATAATTACTGGCGTATAGATATTTAATTTTTAATTTTCGCACAAGGCTAGTTAGTTTTTTTTTTTTTTTTGGGTGGAAAAAAAGGTCCTATATTCTATTTATAACCTGGGCTTTTTGATTTAGGATAGCATATTAAAAGTTTCTTGTATTGTTTTTTTTTTTTTTAAAAAAAGAAGGTTTAAATTGGGGTTTGTGTTTGAATTGTTACTGTATCATTAACATTGTTATATGCCGACGTGATAGAAATATTGCTGCAATGGCAGTCATGTGGCCGCTGGCAACTATTTTCCCTCTTTTTTCTTTTGTTGTTCTTTTTATCTTCAGAGTTATAAGCTATATAGGTTTGTACAGTGTCAACAGGAAGACATACAAAAAGGAAAGCTACAATTCCAGTGATTTTGGAGCCTAGCCATTACCCATCTCCTTGACCTCTGTAAAGATAAAATTGCAAAGGAGTGAGTGTATGTAACAATAATAATATTTCTAAAACTTTATTCACACAAACATGTTTTGTGTCATTGACAAGGATTTATTGGAAAGTATAGGTTGTACTTGAACTTTTGATGTATTATCCATTTTAATAGGGACAACGACACACAAGTTTGTAACTTTTTATTTGGCGACATCCATCATCATCTATTGATAGAATGCCTACTTCACAAGTAATGTAATGTATTTGCTGAACTGAAAAATGAACTCAGATTATGAAAACACGATGATATAATTAATTTTCATAAGAATATCGAATAATTACAACTAAGATGATTTGCATGAGATTAAATAGTTTTAAAACGCTGACCAATGTATTTCGTACTCGTATTATTTGTCGGCCTTCGTGATACCTTTGGAATATTAAAAGCAATGCTATGTTAGTAATTTTTTAATAAAATTATAGAAATTTTTTTTTATCTCATATTTATTATAATAGACAAAGATCTTTTTTTTAAAAAAAAAAAAAAAAAAAAACCAAATAAAAAAATTATAGACTTATTTTATTACAAATAAATTTAACGGGTAACACTGAAATGATTTATATTAACTTATTATTATTTTTTTAAAAAATAATTTATATTGTAAAAATAAAAACTTAAAATTAACATAACAATAATTTTATTTAGATAATGGTGAGAGGAGTGTTTTTGAAGCAGAAGGAAAAAAAAGCATAGGTTAAAATTGATTTTTCATTCTTATTTAAGCCATATCCTAAATAATGAGAGATTAAAGATACCCTCTAATTTTGACAAGTACTAGAACCATATTGTATTTTATTTAAATTTATTTTACTTATATATTCAATTACTATATCTTATATATTTGAATTGAAGACTTCATTCGTATTCGATTTTAATTCATGAATTCTATTTTATTGAAATATAGATTAAAATCAAAGTCCGTCCTAATTGGTTCGCTTACCCACAACCGGATTAATAATATTATTCTTGACATATAACCACTCTGCATTTTGGAGATCAGTTCTTTTTTTTTTTTCACCCCTTTTTAATCGGGCCCCACATATGACGGTTAGAACAACTGTCATTTTCTTCTTTAATAACCACGTGGTGTTTCCTAAATGGCTCGTTATAGGAGTATTAATAAACCCGGATGCAGCGGATCATAACTCTTAGACCCTCCTAAAACGATTTAAATCTTCTAACTAAAAACCTCTGAGAAAGAAAAGAAGCACCGGCCTTTCTACTCCTCGCCTGTTCAAGAAATCGCAAGAAACACATGAAAAACACTTAGAATTCTCGCATGTCTTTACAAAAATGGTGAAACCAGTTTGCTTGTTGCAGCTACACGTTGGGTTCTTGGTGCTCCTTTGTGGGGTTCTTTCTCGTGCAAGGCCACAATTTCCACGCGGTGAGTTTAATGAACGTCTTTTCTTGGTTTCTCCCGCAAAGCCTTTTTTTTTTTCTTTCTTTTTTTGGCCTTTTCTTTGTCTGTTTTGTGACAGAGAAAACGAGAGGTAATACTGATGTTTATTATTGGAAGTTTGGGAATCTTGAATAATTCCAACCGGAGTTTATGTCTTCTATCTGTAATGCTCAAACCCATTTATGTTTCTCGCTTTTCTTGATTTTATCGTGTCTAATTTTCTTGTTTGTAAAAAGGTTTTGCTACATTTCCCCTTGAACCCTTTTGTTTCTAGTTGAATCCTTAGAAGGCCTTTTTGTGTTGTGGGAAAACGTTAGAAAAGAAAACAGAAGAAGATTCTTGGTCGAAACTCCGAAACCCAATTGAGTTTTCTACATTTTCTCTTAAACCCCTTTTACTTCTACTTGAATCTACAGAAAGCATTTTTGGGTTTTTGGAAAATGAAAGAAAAGAAAACAGAAGAAGGTCCTTGGTCTTAACTCCAAAACCCAATTGAATTTGCTTCTTGTTTGATCTTCTGTACAGGTCCAAATTTCTTGCAGTTTGTTGTAAACGCTACGGAGTTGCCATCAGAAGACTACTATGACTACATAATTGTAGGAGGAGGCACTGCAGGGTGTCCGTTGGCAGCGACATTATCGCGATCTTACCGAGTACTTGTACTGGAACGCGGTGGAGTTCCCTATGGCAGACCAAACTTGATGACCCAAGAAGGCTTCTTGACTACACTAATGGAAACTGATACATTCGACTCTCCCGCCCAAGCTTTCACATCTGAGGATGGCATCCCAAATGCCAGAGGCCGCGTTCTTGGAGGCAGTAGTGTCATTAATGCCGGCTTTTATAGCCGAGCTGATGAAGATTTTTATCAGAATTCGGGTTTCAATTGGGATCTTAGAGTTGTGAATCAGTCTTATCAGTGGGTTGAGGGAGCAATTGTGTTTAGGCCTGAGTTAAGGAACTGGCAATCTGCGGTTAGAGACAGCTTGTTGGAGGCTGGCATTGATCCCTATAATGGGTTCAATTTGGATCATGTCGTGGGGACTAAGATTGGTGGTTCCACTTTTGATAGTCTAGGGAGAAGACATAGTGCTGTTGATCTTCTTAGTTATGCCAAAGCTTCGAATATTAGAGTTGGCATTTACGCAAGTGTTGAGAGGGTATTGTTGGCATCTTCTTCTACAAGTTCAGAGTCCAGACAGTCGGCAATTGGCTTGGTTTATCGTGACCAAATGGGAGGATATCACCATGCGATGGTGAGGGAACACGGTGAGGTTATACTCTGTGCTGGTGCCATTGGAAGTCCTCAGTTGTTGCTGTTAAGTGGAATCGGTCCACGTCCTTACCTCGCATCATGGGGAATTCCAGTTGCTTATCATCATCCCTATGTGGGTGAATACCTCTATGATAACCCCAGAAATGGCATCTCAATTTTGCCTTCAGTTCCACTAGAACACTCATTGATACAAGTGGTTGGGATAACTGAAATGGGAGCTTATATTGAAGCATCTTCCAATGTGATTCCTTTTGCATCTTCTGGTTCCTCTGCTTTTGCAGCCACATCATCCTCACCCCTTTATCTCACTGTGGCCACACTCATAGAGAAGATTGTTGGTCCACTCTCCTCGGGTTCGCTCAAGCTGGCTTCGACAGATGTGAGGGTGAATCCCACTGTTCGATTCAATTACTTCAGCAATCCGGTGGATGTGGAAAGGTGCGTGAATGGGACTCGAAAGATTGGGGATATTCTGAGAAGCCGGTCCATGGAGGATTTCAAGTTCCACGAATGGTATGGAGGACGAAATTTCAGGTTTGTTGGGCCTCCATTACCTGCAGCTCAATCAGATAATGCGCAGATGGCAGATTTCTGTCGCCGGACTGTAAACACTATATGGCATTATCATGGAGGTTGTGTTGTAGGGAAAGTAGTTGATCCAGATTACCGTGTTATTGGTCTTGATGCACTCCGTATTGTTGATGGATCAACGTTTAGTGTCTCTCCCGGAACCAATCCTCAGGCAACTGTGATGATGCTTGGGAGGTCTGTGATTTCCGATGGTTGAGTTCCTTCAGGATCCTTGTAATGAAATTATGAGTAATCCCTTTGCTTATTTTTGCAGGTATGCAGGTATGAAGATTCTTAGAGAAAGGATGAGTACATGAAGGTTACTTGTCTTTATTCTTGTGTCTAGTTACACTTGTGAATTTCCCTCTGTAGCTATTCATCTTATAGCTTGTTCTTTCATTCATTGACATGAATAACATGTATGATAGCAAATGTGTTGTTAAAAGATACCAAGATAAACTGTTTGACACCTCTAACATTGAAGTAGAAATTTTGTACATTTTGTTTTTGAGATGTTGATTAGATTTTTACTAGTCTATTAGAGATAATTATATTCTCAAATTATACAAGAACTAAGAAAATATACCAAATGGTTTGAGAAAATTATCAAAATATGTTAGTCATCACTAGATATACTTCAGTTTACTCCAACCAATATTTGGAATAAAGAATAAAGAAAAGTATAGAATCTTCATGTACTCATTCTTTCTCCAAGAATCTTCAGACAATTTGGGGGAGCATTTGCAATTAACATTTTCATTTTCAGTGGAGCTATGAGCAGCAGTAGGCTGCTTCTTGGTATGTAAGATACTAGTGATTTATCAAGCTAAAGAAATTGCATAGACTAAAAGAAACTACTTCCTGTGACACTAATATCCTACACATAGACTAAAAAAAAAATTACTGCATTAAATTTAAGGTAAATAACGAAGTAAAGCCACAAGATCCTAAGAAAGAGCTCAAATGAGTTGATGAAGCTCGAGGTGTTTGTTTAATCCATAAAGAGAGTTACTTAACCTAAAAACGTAACTAGGAAAGTGATAATGAATAAGACTGTACGAGTACTGCATATAGACTTCCTCCTCAAGATTGCCCATGCGAGAATATATTCAAGACATCGAATTGTTGAAGAGGTTACTGAAATGAGGAGGTTAGGACAAACATAGGGCATATGGTGGTAGCCTCAATAGTTAGACTAAAAGTTTGAAGATAATCAATCAATTCATGGTTGTTGATTAAACCCTTTGGCAACAAGGTGGACCTTATATTTGTCAATATTACAGTCCATGATAATGCCATATGGTGTTTACAGTCTGGCGACGGAAACCTGCCATCTGCGCATTATCTGATTGATCTGCAGTATGAATACCCAACAAACCTGAAATTTCGTCCTCCTCACCATTCACCAGCTTGAAATCCTCCATGGACCGACTTCTCAGAAGATCCCCAGTCTTTCGAGTCTCATTCACGTGCCTTTCCACATCCACTAGATTACTGAAGTAATTGAATTGAACAATGGGATTCTCTCTCACATCTGTCGAAGCCAGGTTGAGTGAACCTGATGAGTGGGCCAACAATCTTCTCTATGAGTGTGGTCACGGTGAGAAAAAGTGGTGAGAATGATGTGGCTGCAAAAGCAGAGGAACCAGAGGATGCAAAAGGAATCACACTGGAAGATGCTTCAATATAAGCTCCCATTTCAGTCATCCCAACCACTTGTATCAATGAGTGTTCTAGTGGAACTGAAGGTAAAATTGAGATGACATTTCTGGGGTTATCATAGAGGTATTCACCCACATAGGGATGATGATAAGCAACTGGAATTCCCCATGATGCGCGGTAAGGACGTGGACCGATTCCACTTAACAGCAACAACTGAGGACTTCCAATGGCACCAGCACAGAGTATAACCTCACCGTGTTCCCTCACCATCGCATGGTGATATCCTCCCATTTGGTCACGATAAACCAAGCCAATTGCCGACTGTCTGGACTCTGAACTTGTAGAAGAAGATGCTAACAATACCCTCTCAACACTTGCGTAAATGCCAACTCTAATATTCGAAGCTTTGGCATAACTAAGAAGATCAACAGCACTATGTCTTCTCCCTAGACTATCAAAAGTGGAACCACCAATCTTAGTCCCCACGACATGATCCAAATTGAACCCATTATAGGGATCAATGCCAGCCTCCAACAAGCTGTCTCTAACCGCAGATTGCCAGTTCCTTAACTCAGGCCTAAACACAATTGCTCCCTCAACCCACTGATAAGACTGATTCACAACTGTAAGATCCCAATTGAAACCCGAATTCTGATAAAAATCTTCATCAGCCATCATATAATGATCTCTAGCTTGAGCATCGTTACTGACTATGAGGGCATCGATCATGTTGGCATCTACAAGTACAATTTTTCTCATCCACGATATTTGTTCTGTTTCCTCTCTCTCTTCCTCTTACTTGCTACATCTCAATAATATTTTGCATGTCCTTTCCTTTTGTAAAAATCTTATTTCTGAAAGATTTTCTCAAGAATTCCTCAAACTTTTTGGTTTCCTTTTCTATTTTTTTTTTTTTTTTTCTTTTTTGAATGATCATGTTGCCTAGCAACTTAGCTAGAATACCCTCGAGTAATGAGGGATCTATCATTATCATGCCAGTCTTGAAAGGAGGATGTGAAATAGGCTTTTGGGTGCAAAGCTCACATTTTTACATTTTTACAAAAGTAAAAGACATTCAAAATATTAGTTACATGTAATGTTAAAGCATCATTTCCCTGGAGCTTGAATAATATTTTGCTGAATCATTTCTCATGTTAAAACAGATTTTTGAAAATTTTAAAAAAAAACTTCTTGAGTTTGCAACCTCGAGTTTCTTAATTTACATAAAAAAATAAACAAATCTAAAAACAAATTTACTCTCAGATTTTCAATTTGTTTCTCGTTTTGTTAATGCCTTTGTGATTTTTTCATAATTTGTTATATTTTCTTGAGTCATATATCTTATGCTAACCCAAAAAACTTCAGTAATATTGTTAACACAAAAATAAATTTATGACATTCATTAAAATTAGAAGAACAAATTTCTAATTTGTGCAGAAATGTTTGTTATTCTATGCTAGCATTTGAAACTGTCATCAATACTTCATATCTATTTCAGTCAAGTCACAATTTTAGCAACAGAAACATTGACTTATTTTTCACTTAACGACTTAATTTATTAATAGAAAACTACCTTTTTTTCTTTTTTTTTTTTCTTTTTGCGATAATTATAGTGGAAGTGGGGAGATTGAGAGTAGTAGGTGATAGTCACACTACCTCAATCTTAATCTCATTGCTTTCTTTCTTTTCAATTCCAAAACCCAAAAAATTATTCATCTTTTAAGTAATGAAGCAAACATTTATGATGTTTTACATAGCAATTATAAAATTAAAGCGGACGTTGATTGTATGACAATGTATTTAATATTGGCATAATGAATATTACACTTAATTCTAAGATAACTTAATTTTTCAGTAAAAAATAAATATGAAATAATAAAATTTAGATTATATTTGATATAAAAAAAAATTATGAAAACAATTATATGCTTCTTGCAAAATTTGAAATTATATATATATATATATATTGTTATGTTTTCACAGCAACCCTAAAATTGAAGTAGATGTTGATTGTACAAGCAATTCAACCAATGTTGGTATAACGAATATGTTCTTGATTTTTAGATAAGTTAATTTTTTATTGAAAAATAAATATGAAGTAGTGAAATTTTGATTACATTTGATATCAGATAAAAACTATGAAAACAATTACATGCTCTTTGCAAAATCTGAAATTATATATATTGTTATGTTTTCACAGCAATCCTAAATTAAAGCAGGTGTTGATTGTACTGGCAGTGCAACCAATATTGACATAACGAATATATTTATAACTCTAAGATAACTTAATTTTAAACTGCAAAATAAATATGAAGTAGTGAAATTTGGACTACATTTGATATCAGAGAAAAATCTTGAAAACAATTATATACACTTTGCAAAATTTAAAAGTATATATATATATATATATATATACTGTTATATTTTCATAGTAACCCTAAAATTAAAGTGGGTGTTGATTGTACTGGCAATGCAGCCAGTGTTGGTATAACGAATATGTTCTTGATTCTTAGATAATTTAACTTTTTACTGAAAAATAAATATGATATAGTAAAATTTGACTACATTTGATATCAGAGAAAAATCTCAAAAACAATTACATGCTCTTTGCAAAATTTGAAATTATATATATTATTATGTTTTCACTACAACCTTAAAATTAATGCGAGTGTTGATTGTTCTGCCAATGCAACCAATGTTGGCATAATGAATATGTTCTTAACTTTAAGATAACTTAACTTTACACTGAAAAATAAATATGAAATAGTGAGATTTAGACTACATTCGATATTAGAGAAAAATTATGAAAATAATTATATACTTTTAGCAAAATTTGAAACTATATATATATTGTTATGTTCTCATAGCAACCCTAAAAATAAAGCAGACATTGATTGTACTGTCAATGCAGCAAATATTGACATAACAAATATGTTCTTAACTTTTAATAACTTAACTTTTCACTGAAAAATAAATATGAAATAGTAAAATATGAACTACATTTGATATCAGAAAAAAATCTTTAAAATAATTATATGTTCTTTGTAAAATTTGAAAATATATACATATATATTGTTATGTTTTCACAGTAACCTTAAAATTATAGCGGGTATTGATTGTAGTGACAATGTAGCCACTGTTGGCATAACAAATATATTTTTGACTCTAAAATAACTTAACTTTCAACTAAAAAATAAATATGAAATAATAAAATTTAGATTATATTTGATATAAGGAAAAACCATGAAAACAATTATATGATTTTTGCAAAATTTGAAATTATATATATATATATATATATATTGTTATGTTTTCACAACCCTAAAAATAAAGCAGGCAATGCAGTTAATGTTGACACAACGAATATGTTTTTAACTCTTATATAACTTAACTTTCTATTAAAAAATAAATATGAAGTAGTAAAATTTAGACTACATTTAATATTAGAGAAAAATTATGAAAACAATTATATACTCTTTGCAAAATTTGCAATATATATATATATATATATATATATATATTGTTATGTTTTCTAAGGTGACACTTCACATTTGGAGCACTATAAAGAAAAACATAATGCTACAACAACATATTCCTCTCATATTATTACCCTAGAAAAATATATGTTTATCTCAAAGTATAACAACAAACATCTCCCTCTTATATCATTATCTTATAAAATGAATGTTCATCTCGCAGGCAGGGCAAGTATTATAAAATATTTTTTTTTTATACGAAGTACCATTCTAATGAAATTGAGCATATAACATTAAAAAACTATTTTCAAATAATTTTTTAATCGAACTTTAATTATTTTCTTAGTAAAATTATTAAAAAAAATTCCAAACTTTTTATTTTAAAAAAATAAATAATTAATTGAAAATTTTATTTAAAATTCTTTTGAAATTCCTTTAACCGGTGATACTAGAAGATGGAACCAATTACTTATATCCTCTTGTGTATCTGTAGGCTAACATGTCTCTGTAGAATTCAGACAATAAAAAAAAAAAGAATTATCTATAAAAATCTTAAATATATTTTTTATTTTAAAAAACTAGGTTAATATAGAAACAAGAATTAAGAACTAATTAAAAGAGACAGAAAATAAAACATAGCTGAATGAATACAAGTTAAATGGTGAAAAAAATTATATGCACGAGGTTTTACAAGAACAGGAACAATAAACCTCCCTCCACCATCTCAAAAAGTACAATCCGTAGGCATATTGTTAAATAACAATAATGAACATTTTTTTTTTATACAGCCAACTTAATACGATTCACAATTTTAATCTTCAAGTAGAATATGGAGGGTGAAATTTTATCAAACTATATATCTCATGCTCTTTATTTCTCTACTTTTATCTCATGATTTTTTTAAAAAAAGTTAAAAGGGAATTTTCAAATTTTAAACTACAAACCCATTGATATTTTTGTGTGATTCTAAAATGCAATTACATTTTTGTTTAGAATATGATAAACCTTCAAAAAATATTGCAATTTTACTCATCATAATCACGCAAGTAAAAGAAATGAAGAATATAAACAAAAAAGTACAACAACAAGTCCTCGCAGAGTAGCATAACATTATCATCAGTAGCTGCTAAGTCACAATCAGCTTAAAACTTATTCCTAATTTTTTATTTTCTACTCTCTTGCGAAACCTATATGGATATATTACTAGAACCCATTAAAAATGATACATTTAGCGAGCAATCTAGAGCAGAATTTGTGAAAAATGATGTATATCTATAGTTTTAAAAACACAAACTCTTCAATGGCGGGTACCTTTCCAATCTTGTTAAGAGCTTCCTTCTCTGGTTCTTCATCAACACCAATTGCCATAATGGCATGTTTCCTTTGAATCGTCCTGCCGACACTCATGAAGCTGACATTAACATTGTGGTTGCCGAGTATGTTTCCAACCTGACCGATCATGCCAGGCTGATCCACTTGCTTGCACAATATGAGGTTGCCCTCCAAGCTCACATCTACTCCGAAAGATCCCACACAAGTCAAGTGAGGTATCCCATACTTGACTCTTCCTTCAATGCTTATGTCTCCATTCTCTGCAACTGCACTGGCAAACTTGGAATCCACGTTCGATATCTGCACTTTGATAGAATCAAGTGGGAACTCCGGGGAGGAGTCAATACCCATGCGTTCTTCACTTATACGAAGGCCTTTTTGCTTGGCAATGTAATCTGCATTCACCAGGTTGATGAATGAGGAGGATATTGGCTCGATGATACCTTTTGTGATCATGGCTCGCAGCAGCCTGGTGTCCAAGTCATCTGGGTCCCTTGCAGATCTATAAACTACCTTGACAGATTGGATTCCTTTACCTCCACCTACCAATTGCACGGCTAGCCTACCTAGCTTCTCGGCTAGAACAACATAAGGAGCCAATTCCGATAAAACCTCTGGAGCAACCATGGGAGCATTAACAGCTGTTGCAGATAGCTCTCCCTGCAATGCTCCTACTACAGCCTCCGCTATTTCGATGGCTACACCCTCCTGTCATATGATGTTGTTGCAATACAGTAAGTAAAGCAAACCACAGATAGAGAGAGAGAGAGAGAGAGAGAGAGAGGAAGTCTTAAATAACTGATCTAACAAATTATTTAAAGCCTTAGGCCCAAAACTTGAATAATGCACATGCATATCAAATCTTGTGGATTCCAACACTATATCTCTAACTCTGATGCCATATTAAGTAATTCATTGAACCGGATTTTTTCAAAAGCTTAAATTAATAGAGAATAATTAATCAATTATTTATATTATAACTGAAAGAGAGTAAAAACAGTACCTGCGCTTCTTTTGTGCTAGCTCCAAGATGCGGGGTGGCGATTACATTCTCATGTTGTACTAATTTACAGTCTTTAGATGGGGGCTCCTCGGTGAAAACATCTAATGCTGCCTGTTCCATTTTCATAGACGTGAAGATGGATAGAGAGACATTTATTGGAATTTAGAATAAAGAGAATTAAGAGTACCTGAGCTACAATTCCAGAAAGGAGTGCTCGGAGCAATGCATCTTCATCAATGACTCCACCCCTGGCGACATTGATAATACGAACTCCCTTCTTCATGGTTGCAAAACATTGGTCGTTGAAAATCTTGCTAGTGGATGGAGTGAGAGGCATGTGGAGAGAGATGAAGTCTGCCGCTGCGATTGCTTGTTCGAAGGACACCAAATCCACTCCAATGGCACGGGCTCTATCGGCAGGGGCATATGGGTCGTGGGCAATCACGTTCATGCCTAGCCCTTTTGCACGTCTTGCAACTTCTGATCCTACTTTTCCAAATCCCATCACTGCCAATGTCTTTCCAACCATAGACACGCCCACATACTTGTTTCTTTGCCATTTCCCTGCAACAAATTCCATCACTCCATATATCCACTACATTTCCCATGCAAGAAAATTTCTAATTCTTTTTGTTTAAAGACTATGTATTTCTATATATTTTAAAAAATATTATGTTATGCTTAATGTGTATGTGTCAATAATTATAAAATATATGTATTTCACTTTAAAAAAAAAATGTCAACTATATGAATAATTTTTGTATATTTTATATATTTTTTTAGAAATTTGTGTTATAATTAATGTGTATGCATTATCAAATTATAAAATGTATGTATTTCACTTAAAAAAAGTACTTCAACCATATGAGTAATTTCAGTCCATGAATTTATTGATGAAAACGATAAACAAAAAATAGTGATGAAGCAAGTAAATATTATGTTTAGTGAATGTGAATGATGTAATTATAGTTATTTTTTAATTATTAAATATAGTCATTATAGATGTACAAAATCTTTTGCAATAAATTTATCAATAAAATTCATGAGAAACACATGGGACCCTAAAGAGACGAATCAAACAGAGAGTAAAATAGTGGGATTTTGTCGGTGGAAAGCATCCAATCATGCTTCTCCTCCGAATTTAATTATATATTTTGGTATAAATCCAAACTACCCACCAACCCTGGCTTATAATAAAAACATGTGATTGTGATACAAATTGCATTTCCAGATCCTCCTCCACTGCTCTAATTATTCTTTCTCATCGGTTATACACAATATATATCTAGGATTACCACGAATCTACGGGAATTCAATTAACCTACTTAAGTTTAACCATGTTATATAATTAAATAGTAGAACAATTACTCCAATTAAATTCAACCATCTTAGTAATTAAATGTTAAAAATAATTGTTGATGCTTTCAAAAACAGTCACGGAATAAGAAACGGTTGACTAGATAATTGATAAAAGATAACTGTCAATTACTTCAGGATGTAAACGGATTAGTAGATTTAATAAAGTTGATCAGTTTATTTTAAATTTTTATGGTTATTTTTTAAGAAAAAATTAAAATTAACTAATTATATTTATAAAACTTTCCAAGGCGCTACTACTCTTAAAATACCTAATATTTTCTTATTCCTAAATGGGCTAATTTATAACTATTGCTCTACAATATATATGATAAATTGGTCATTTTGTAGTTGGGTTAAGTTTTTTGAGGAAAAAAAAAATTGATGATAAACTTATTTTATTATGGTATGACTCTCAATTATGAGTTTATATACATTCATTCTCTAGCATACCTATTATCTCTTATTGTGTAGCCCATAAATGGGTCATATGCGCATTTGCATTTTATAGCTACTTGGGTTTAGTCTAAGCCTACTTTCTATCTTATTTACATTTGAATAATTTAGGATACAATATTTGTGCTGTTTTTTTTTTTTTTTAACAATCCAGCACCTGTAGTTGAGTAGTCCTTATTCAGTATTAATTTCTTTACGTTCTTATTTTTTTTTCCCCTAATATTGACTTGCTTGGTTTTTAATTTTTGTATTTAGGGTTTTAGAAACTATATGCAATATTCTCTAAGAGACCAACATAGTAAATATAATAACCAGTTATCAAATGATAAGTACTAATTATTACACAACAGTACTTGAACCTAAATGAAGTCAAAACCACAATAAATGAGAACTATAATTGACTCCAAATCCCATCACAAAACTAAAGATTCAAAACAAAATAGATAATTTAACAAGTTTTAGGAAAACTTGATTTTTTTTTTTTGGTTATTTATTTTTAACTATTATGTTATGGAACTAAATGATAATCAGTAAGTATATTTCACTCTGTTTGAGATGAGTTTGAAAAAAACATAAAGGAACAGATTTTTAGGATTACTAAATATTTATATCAAAGCATGCACAAGCATATAAATATAAATGAAACTAAAAACTGAAAATAAAAAAATTAACACACCGCGTGTAGTTTTTCTTAACTTTTCTTTCTCTCACCACTACCTCCAATCTAATTTTACTACCAACAAATTCCCTCAAGATAATACTGTAAAAGACTTGAAATTACAGAAATGTTGTGTAATATCTCTTTCCAATCAAAGCAGCACTCTACTTTTAATATATAAAAAAAAAAGGGACAAAAAGTAGGATCCACCCTCCCAAAAAAATTGAAGCACCTTTTATGTGCAAATATTTAAATGTGTATTCTTCCTACTTTTATATATTCAACGAACAAAAATGATCGTGATCAATTATAGTTTATAACAGAGCATCTTAGACTAAAATATTCTTATCTCAGAAAAAGAATTATGTTAATCTTTATTTGCATACCAAATCAACAGTTTTGCTGAAATTCATTTCAAAGTTAAATGTAATTTTAATGGAATTTATGATGGCAAAAATTAATTAGTTTGAAGTCGATTCAATATGATAATATTGAAGATGAATTACTTTAAAATTTCGTATATAATCATTTTTTCGTACTCTAGAAATCTTTTTATCATTATTAGTTAAACAAAATTTAATTTCTAAAATAAATTTCATAGGGAAGAATAGAGGAATACCAGCTTTGACGGAGGCATCAGCCTGAGGGATATTTCTTGCCATTGAAGCGAGCAATGCAATGCTATGCTCCGCCGCAGCTACGGTGTTAGCCGTCGGCGCATTTACCACCAAGCAACCTAACTCCGTCGCAGCTTGCAGATCCACATTGTCAATCCCAACTCCCGCTCTTCCCACGACTTTCAGTCTCCCTTTCGCCGCCTCCATCACCTCCCGGCTCACCTTCGTCCCGCTCCTCACGATCAGCGCGTCGCACTCCGAGATCTTCGTGCATAGCTCCTCTGGTTTCAGATCGTACGCACACTCCACCTCTCCGAAGCCCCGTAACAACTCCAATCCCTTCTCTCCTAGCTTCTCCGCCACCAAAATCACCGGTCGTGTCCGTATCTCATCTTTCACCTTCTGCGGCGATTGCAGGACCGGCGATTCTGTAGTTTTCACTGCGTTCACTGTTAATACAGTCCGTTTTGAAAGATGATGAGCGGTCAACTTTCGGAAAAGCGCCGAGGATGAGTTGGTAGGGAGGAAGGGGAGACGAGATGAGGAGGAGGAGGAGGAGGAGGAGGTGGCGGAGAGGGAGGAGAAAATGGAAGAAGCAAAGAAAGAAGAAGAAGAAGAAGCAGCCATTGTTGTCTGATTGGATTTGTTTTGTGTTATGCACCTCAAAAGTTATTGGAATGGTGTGTGTATTAATAGGAAATTGAGCCCCAAGTTTTTAGAGTAACTGGAGGCAAATATGTCAACCACGCCTCTCTCGTTCGTTACTACATTTGTCCTTTTGTCTCCCCTAAATCAAACCCAAGTAAATTCAATTTCTCCAAATTAAAAATGTAAATATATTTAAATACTAAAATTATTTACTCATTTTAGGATTGTACAAAAAATAAAAATAAAAATTATCGAGAATTGTTGAATTCGATCAGAAAATAAAATAGTTTAGGTTCGGATCATCATCGCAGGCCAAATTAGTAATTTACACTATGAGTAGGTTTCAGAATTAGAAATTAAACATTAATTTTAAAATATTTGTAGTTATTTATGTTATAATTAAATTACTTTGTAGAATTGTTGAATTTGCTAACTTAATTAATCAATTAACTAAATAATTTTTTATTTGTTTCTAATCTTAATCAAATATATTAAATGTATATACATGTATGTAATTAAATTTAATTTTTCCATATATGTATGTAAATGTAATTTTTTTTTATTTTACCGTAAATACTCAACTTATTTATTCATTTACCATTTTTAAGATCATACAAAAAATATAACTAAAAATGACTGGGAGTTATTGAATTCAACCCCGAAACTCTCATCAGTTTCAGTTCTAAAATAGTTTGGGTTCGGATCATGGGGGGCCAAGTGAGTAATTTACACGAGTAAGTTTCGGATTTGAAAAATTAAAAATTAATTCTAAACCGACTTGCGTACATGTAACATTTTTAATTTTTTATTAAAAATATTTATATTATAATAAAGTTATTTTGTACAATTATTGAATTTGTTGACTTAATTAATCAAGTAACTAATTAATTTTTAATCTTAATTAATATGTTTCTAATTAATTGATTTGTGTATAACGAAATGAAATCTTAGAAAGCTAATGATGTGGATTTCACAAAACCTACCCTAAATCTAACTCACTAATGACTACCTACCCACCCTAGATCTTTGTTTAAGGAAAATTCTAATTAAAAAATAATATTATTAATATTTATTTATTTGAGTAATTTTTTTTTTCCCTTTTGATCTGCATAAGGAGTTAATTTATTTCCAAGATACTCAAATACTAACTTCATTTTAAATTATATATTTCTGATTTTTTTTTTATTATTACATTAGAAAATGTTATTGTTAGATATGTTATTTATTTAAAATATAGTCTAAAATAGTACATAATTAATTATTTCTTTACAATTTTGTATAATGTATTGAATTTTTGCTAAAAAAGAATTGTGTGTGAATATTTAATATAAGAACCAATTGCATAAAAACTTTGGTCTTATAAAAATCATTACTACTGAAGTGTAGATAATTAAAGGAAAAATTGTCAATGCCTTGTAATGTTTTCCTAAATACACAATTTTATATTTTTTATTCCAGGAAAATATATATTTAGATTATATATATTATAATTATTCACATTTCTTTTAAAGAAACTATTAAAATATTTCGTACTTATACATCGGACAATGTTATTAAATTCTGTAATAGCTAAATATTTAAATTATAAGATTCATTTATTATGATATTATCTATTAAATTAAATATTTTTTATTATGATATAAAAGTAAAAGGAAAAATATCACATATATGCATTTTGAATTGCTTTTCTTTAATGGTTATTTTTGGAAGAAAATTATTATAATTATATTATGTTGAAATACATAATTGATGTAATTATATGAAGTGCTTTTTAAAAAAAAAAAAATTTGAAATAAATTATTTTTTAAAAAAATTTATAGTAAAAATTAAGATTATATCGAACATGGATTGATAATTGTTTAGAGTTTGAGTTGATTGCCGAGGACTGTAAGATACTATTAACTTTTCACTTAAATATTTCGATAAAATGAGTTAAATGATATTATAATGAAATAACTTATTATATCACAAAAATATCGTGAAACTATTTAGATTTTTACATTCGAGAGAATTTTCTCCCAAATATTGCTGTAATGTTTTTATAATATTATTGAATGAAATAATTTTTTTTTATAAAAAATTAAGATTATATTTGTTAAATATAGGTAAATAATCCATATTTATATTGTTATTATTAAGGGTACAATTCTTTATTCTATATAGAGTAAAAAAGTATTAATTAGGATACACAATAATGAAAATATCATACACAAATATACAGTAGTAATTATAAATTTGAATGTAGGTTTTCTCGTCAAACAAATAAGAATATATTATAAATTAAAATATTATCCATTACAAGAACTTATTTTGATAATTATTAAATATTTTAAAATTAAGTAAATAATATTGATGACCTTAAATTTGAAGACATATCTGTCACATAATTAAAATATTATTACTTACAAAATTAATTTTTTATTTACTACTAAACATCCTATAATTAAATATAGAACATAAAATATATATTAGATGTCAAAAATTTAAATATATATTTTGCCAAACGTTGTCGTTTCTATTTGTCAAACGACGTCGTTTAATTTACCAAACACAAGTGGGTTTCTGTCTGAGTTGGGCCTATTTGAAGGCCCTCTGCTTTTTTCTTTTTGTGCAATTACCAAACATCTAATAATTGCAATTCAATATTTTTATAATGCAAGTATAATTTGAAAAGAAAATAAATAATTTATAAGCCCCACAATTTATACTTGTAATACTAATTTTATCCAAGTCAATTTTTATTTTTGGATATTTTCAAAACTTTTAAAGATTATTAGTAATAATAATAATATTATTATTACTATTAGTTATTATTCTTATTATTAAAATCCATCTCATAAATTTGGGGTAGCCTATTTAATTTGTTCCCCTTTTATTTTCGTTTGTGTTGTATTTCAAACCTTCATCCCCGATGCAATATAAAATATTAATCTTTAAAATTTTGTTTTTGAATGGATATAACGATTATACACTTGCACTGTTGTTACACGTGCAAATTATTATTAAAATAATTAGTTTATACCATATAGTAGGTGTTTTATATCTTCTTATCATATACTATTTCATCCAATTTTTTTTTTTTTTTTAAATAGACCAGTTTAATATTAAAACTGTTAAAAATTAATGTACAAATTATAATTTATTTTATTTATTAATTTAAATTAAAATAAAATTTATTTTTAATTATATTTAGAATATATTTTAATTTTTAAACATCATATTATTAGTAAAAATTTATTTTTTAAAAGATTTGATTAATGTTTATTTTTTTAGATTATATTAGATTATTTTAAAAAAAATTAAATTCGATGTAAATTTATTTAAAGACACTTTGAATTATTAATTTGAGAGTGAATGAAATCAATAAAAATTTAATTTTTTTTTTCTCAAGAGCAATAATAACTTTTTTTTTTTTATACTTTAAATAATAATAAAAATAAAAATATTAATTTACATAGTTTGTCTGTTGCCTTATGCCCCTTTAATTGTAATAGTACTCCGATAGTTGATCATTGTTATGCAATGAAAAGATATACGTATGTACATATATATATATATATTGACCAAAACAATAACCAGTCAAAACAAATTAGGTAGGTAGCTAATGTTTAACACATTTTTTAAAAATATTTTTTGAATATCTTTTCCACATAAATACTAAAAAAATATATACATATAGTAATATCTTTATATACTTAAAAGGCAATATAAAAAAAAAAAATAACACATATTATATGTTTATATATACTAAAAAATAGTAGGGAAAAAACACTACATATAAATAAAACCAATGCCACATTTGGGCCGGTGACATTGATTTACAAAGTCATAAATATATAAGATGCAACTTTATTATCTTGCAATACAATGTCGAAAGTAGTTCCCACCATACTAATATATGGATATAACTTTATAGAGTAATTATAAGATGTTCTAATGGTATGGATGTGTTGAAATTTGTATTCATAGCTTAAATATATAACTCACAAACCAACTACTTTTGGAGTACTTTGTAGTTTAGTCTGTGTTAAAATTTAATAAAAGAGCTAGTAACCACATATTTCTTTTATTATCACTAAATTTAAAGGTTTAGTTTAACGTAAATATTTAAGGATTTTGACAAATGAAATCAGTTCTAGAAAGTTACTAAATTTATATCCTCCTTATGTTAGATGCACATTCTGGTACTATTTTAAGGTTTTTTTCTTTTTATAAACTTATATTGTTATCTTTTTGTATAACTAGTTCTTATATTTTCAACTTATCAATACTATAATAACGTACATTTAATTAGATATCTTATTGTATTTTTATTATTACAAAGTTTTGTTTTTGTTTTAAATACAATTAATTACACAATTCATTCACTACAATTAAACTATGTAAATGAAAGAATCAAAGCTGTTAGAACTAAAAAAAAAAATTAAACAATGTAGTTAATATCTAATCAAAAAGAAAACCAACAATTAAGGTTAAAAAAATTATAATGAAATTAAAACTCACATTTCACAAATCAAAGTTCTAGAATTTTACTCAAAATGGTTAATAAAATTGTACTCCATGCAATCTAGTAATACAAAAAGTACTTAATCTTTCATTTCCAACACAAAAATACCATTAAATGCATAGGCTGAAAACCCTGAAATCAATAACCAAATCCAATCCATGGCAAGAAGTTAACAGAAATAGGAAATGTCAAAGCTTGTTGATTTAGAAACAGGACAGAAATGGCAAAATTTTTCATAGATCTAACAATCCAATACACCCCAGAACTTGGGTGATTAACAAACAAAGCTCAGAGATTAAAGAATCTACAATCTACTCCATGTATATGATCAAACAGTTCGTACCTGAGATTAGTAGAAACTCCTCTTCCCTTTTTGCTAATCAACATTATCCATTTTCTCCCACCTCGATATGAAAAATTACAACAGAATCACCATGAAAATTAAACAGTAACCAAGATTAACATTACGAAGATGGAAGAATAGGTTTCGGAGGTGGCAGCAGTTGATGTAAATTCTGACCCCCCGGGCTTCCCCTCATGATAAATGGATGCTGCAGCAATTGCTGAGCCGTCCACCTCCTTGCCGGATCTCTCTGCAAGCAACAAGCGATGAAGTGACGGAAATCATTCGACGCCGTCGGCGGAGCCTCCGGCGGCTGCGACATACAAATCGCACACATCAAGCTCGCCCAGTCGCCTTGCCTTCCTACGGCAAATGGGAATCGTCCCAAATAGAACTCCAATATGCTCACCCCCAGACTCCATATATCTCCCGCATACCCATCGTACTGGCCGTGATTCAAATCTGTATTGATCCTCTCCGGACTCATGTAAGCTATGGTCCCAACCGATGAATTGCAAGGATCCATGGTCTGCGCTAAAATCCTGCTCACCCCAAAATCTGCAATCTTAACCTTCTTGCCGGAGTTAATCAGAAGATTCGACGGCTTGATATCTCTATGAACGATATGGCGTCGGTGAAGATAAGCCAGCCCGTTGAGGATCTGGCGGGCGAGATCCGAAAGATGAGTCTCGTGGTAGATGTGAGTTCCTTCAAGAGATCCGCCATCCATGAACTCCAACAGAACCTGGATTTCTCCGTTGTGATCGTACATATCGTGGCACTTGACCACGTTCTGATGGTCCACATCCCGGAGGATCTCGATCTCGCGGCAGATCTGCCGGCGAACGGAGTCCTCGTGATTCCCGTAAATCACCTTGAGCGCATAGAGTCGGGACGTAGGGCGATGAACCACCTTATAGACGGTACCACCGGTGCCGCTGCCGATTCGATTGAGCCGGTCGAGTTCCGAGAAGCTGAGCGGGTGGTTTTGATGGTGACTCGTTGAAGGTGCAGAGTTGGTGTTGTTGGAAGGAGGGAGCGGGAGAGGAACGGCGAGAGATGGGTCGCGTTGGGGCAGCGGTAGAGTTAGGTCAGGTCGGCGCCGTGGACGGCTGCGATTGGAGGTGGCGGCGGTTCCGGGAGGTGACTGAATCGGTCTCATGACTTTTCTGCTCTCGATTCTTGTTTATTTGTTTTATTCTGTGCAATCCCTTGTGAAGTAAACGGGTTTTATGTATTTATGAAATTTCTCTGCAAGGAATTGAGAAAGAAGAAGAGTCAATGAAGATGATAAGAGCAAGTCATCGTCAAAGGACTAGGAGCTACAAGTGGTTCCATTCAAAACCAGAAGATTCTTGGAAGAAGGAGAGGATGAAGAAGACGACGAAGAAGAAGAAGAAGGAAAGAGAGAGGAGGAAAGTAAGACATTACGATAATATTGGTTTCGAGATTTGAGGGGAGGAGGTTGCAATCAGAACTACCCTACATAATGAAAAAAAGGCCAAAAATGAGATCACGCGCTGACCACGAGCGTGTCTTCACGCACCAATCAGAATCAGAATATGACCTCCGACACATGTGGGAACTGATGGCTCCGCGGCTTCACACATCGGATATCTCGTGGGAAATTTAACACCATCCTTCGGTTCCGCACTGTAATTTTTTTTTTTTTTAAACATTAAATATTTAAATTAAATTACACGGAAATTTCTAAATATTCAAATAATTAGAATTACATATATTGATTCCACCGAATAATAATAATAATAATTCAATCTTATTATTGGATTATTGTTAAAATAGTAATAATGACAAAGATAATCTCTTTAGTAATGACAAGTGGAATAAATTAACGGTAATCTCATTTATGAAAACTCAGAATTTGAAAAATTTATATTTTTGAAATATGGGAAGAGAGGCATGTTTTTTACTATTTTGTTTGCTTTTTATTTCTCGAATCTTTTTGTACTAAATTTTCTTCTTCTCTGTTTGACGAAGATTAAAAGAATTATTTTTCTTCTCAATGTATTTTCTATGTTAGTTAAGATAAGAAAGAATTATTTTTCTTTTTAAAATATGTAGATACGTAAAAAAAATAATATAAGATATTATTACATTAAAAAATAAAAGAATGTACAAGATATGTAGAAAGATTTATCGTGGCATAACGTTAACATGTAATAGAGCATGATACATACGGTACTAATAAACAATAGTAATAGCACTTGCAACACTTAACGATATGTTGGACTTTCACTAACGGTAATAACAATAATGTTAACTAGTGCTTTGCGAACAATACTCAATTTAGTCTTAAAGATAAGTTATAGTGATTAATCATGTATATCACCCATATACAATTTATTACTGCCAATGTTATGCTCATATCATAATAATGAAATAATGATCATTAACTTGCTCCTTAAACCATGTATTATTGCTATATAAAGTTGGCTAAGGAAACAATTGGACATACTCTTTATTCCTTTTAAAAAATTCACAGTTACTCTTTTAATCTCGTCTATTATTTCTTTTTATTGACTTAAACATCAAAATTCCTCCTTTAAGATAATATTCAAAGGTCACTATTTATTTCTCACTAGACTCCAAGAGTACATGGGGTACACTAGCCATCTCGACAGTTAACTTATGTTTAGGCACACTAGTTTAATCCGCATATTCCTTTGTTTCATCAATTAAAGTCATCAACAAGAAATAAAAGAAATAATTATAATGACTACGAAAAGTGCACAGTCCCATAATGAGACTTCTAAGGCATAGTGAATTCACCTCCCAGAATGTTTTACCCCAATAAGAATACGATAATCTTGCTAGTTTGGTGGATGAACAAGGTTAGAACATCGAATCTTTGTCGCATTAATTGATGGATTTAAGAAGAAACTGTAACCCATTATTAAGAAGCTAAAAAACAACTAAAAACAACAAATAACCTCTACTTAGAAGAAAATATCAAATAAAACCAAAATATAAACAAACAACTTGACTTTGAGGCTCAAGAGACAAACACTAAAAGCAATTTCTAGTTATGCCTTGGGGGTTTCAAGAAGGAGGTCAAAGAGGGAGAAAGCAAAAATGCCAATTTAATACAAAATCTGGTAAAAAAACACCCACCTCAAGAAACTTGAGGAGAAACTCCTCAAGAATGACTCGTATTGATTCAAAAATAATGGTGACTCTATGTTTTCCTAACTTTCTCGATGTAAGAATATTACATCATCATCAAAACCAACATCCTTGTATCTCCAAGAAGATTTGAACCCCTAATATTCATGGAAATGGTTATACTCAAGTGAAGTTTTAGATATGAACCTATTTATCTACCCTATATCATAATGAGAAAGACGACAGAAGTAAAAGGTAATCTCGGTCTTTTGTCATATGGTGCTTTGATATCTTGTATTGTAAAACTTAGGATGGACTCAGATACCTTTATAAATAAAGATGAAATGAAGATACCAGAATGATATAAATATGATGAATACAACCTCAACTATTTCCAGCCAACCTTTATAAGCACTGATCCTTATTATTCTCTTCTAAAGGAAATCTATAAACAAAATGAGAAAATATTAGAGGAAACACTGGAATTTAAAAAAAATCTTGGCGTGTGAGGATAAAACAAGGGAAGGGTAATTAGAAGAAGATAAAACAAATCTCAATGTACCAAGTCAAAACAAACACAGGAAGTCAAAACTAAATGATAGAAATGTTTGAATTTAGAACGCTTGTGTATCCCCCTTACCATGGAACACTCAGTGTAGCATACCATTAAGAAAAACACTTAAAGACAACCAATATGATACTTAGATAGAAACCAGAAGAAGAAACAAAGTAGATTTAAAAAATAAACTTAGAAGACAACTTATAAAAATTCAGGAGATTCTCCCTTCCTAGGAAAGACCTAAAACTAATACTAGAAAATCCTAATTAGAAATAAAAGCAACTCATGGGGGACAATACGAGTGTAACACTTAAATTTTTACTCACCTTATAGGCACAAAGTAAAAGAGAGTGTGCTCTTCTCCAAGAATTCTCCTTTCCACCTTATTGAAAATTTAGGAATAAAGTGTTCAAGCATAAATCTTCAACTGCTTTATTGTCCTCTTCCACATGATCTTTTATGTTTTGTTGTCCTATTTCTCTTAAATATTAAGGGGAAGCTTTGGTGTTTTCCTCTCATTTCTCCTTTAAAACAATCTTCCATTTAAGAGGAAATGCTTTGTCTAAATTTTGGGTAGAATTGAAACAACATAGAAAAGGAGAAAAAACACAATCTTTTATATGATAAAGTTTAAATAGGGAATATTGAAGGAAAACCCTTAGGCTTTTTCTTCTTTAAATGCGACCATCAATTGTTAGAATCATATTTAATTTTACATTAAATGGCAAGAAGACTTTCCCCTTTTAATTTTATTTTTCTCATTTTGTTACATGTGATCGAATTCTGCCTTATATCTTTATTTCTTCCAAAAAGAAAAACTTCCCTAAATGATTATTTCCTAGATAACTAATCTAACGACTATTTTGTTATTGTAGATAAAATCACATCAAACTGTAGCACCTTTAATTTTTTATTATTTTATAATCCACTTGAATATTTACTGTTAGATTTAATTTCTTCCAAATCAATTCTTAATAAAAATAATCATTTTATCCTTAATCTTATTTTCAAGTATAGTTATTGTATGTGTAAACTCATTATCAAATAACGACAAATTTCAACACTTTAAAACTTAAAGGCTATGGGAATTAAGAATCAGATTTATTTGATCTTTTTTTTTTTCCAAAACAATCGTGGTCAATAAAGAGAGTTTCTCACATCAAGACAAATTTGTCCTGATCTGCAAAGGGCAAACAATCATTTATCATACTCGGAGTCTTTATAAATAAAGACTTTCCCAACACCCTAAGGACATCTTGAAATCACTAGAGAAACCTTGCAATAATTCTTTTTTCACTATACTATAATAAATAATCTATAGGTTCTAGTACTAAAATTTCTCAAAATAAGTTATAAAAGTAAGTCATCTTATAAAAGCTCTTGCAAACCCTAAATGTCATTTTAACTGATCTTATGATTCGGTTGTCAAAAAATAGAGTCCAACCAAAGGCTAGAACATATAAGTGCTTTTAGGTAATTAAATATTTATTGTAAATTATCTAAATAACATTTATTGTTAAATTAAATAAGAATTTAAAATTAAGTTTTATATTGATTATAATAAATAAAATAATGAAATTAAAACAAATATTTTAAAATAATTTAAATTATCATAATATTTTTAGAAAAATATTGTTATTTAAATATTAGAATAATTAATTTTTATTGTTATGTAACTTTTGATTATTTGAAAAATTATTATAGCATATTGTCAAATATAATATAATATTTTATATTGACTTATTTTTTAGAACAAATTTTATAAAAATTATATTATATAGTTTTTATTAAAAGTTATTTTTTAAAATGCTCTTTTACCAATTTATGGTATAAGTACCAGTAGAGACATTCGAAACTTAATCTGTTTAGTAAATGGTAAACTTCAGTATATTAATAAGAGGCAAAACATTCGAAGGGGGCAAATTATTTTCCAACTCTACTTTCCCATTTTCATTTACTCTATGGCTTACTATTTCCTTTCCTTTATTTAATTATTTTGCTTTTTTGTATAGAAGATTATTTAAGACTTAAATAACAATGAACGTTAATTTTTTACATAAATAAGTTTTTTCTTTTTGTATTTGTTCATAATTTTTGGGAATAGGTAAGTTTTTTTTGGGTATGTTTTTATAACCTTTTCGGGAAGTAAGAGAATAATAAAATTACTTTTGTCTCAGAAAGTCGATCCTATCAGAAAGTTGATCCTATTTCGTCTTTTTGTTTTTCTTTCTAACTAACCTATGATTTTTCACCTTAACTCGCTCTCCTTATATTCTTCTTCTAACTTAGGCCGTGATCAATCTTACTCATATCTTTGCTTATATTCTCCTTCGTTTCTATTTTCTTTAGTTTATGATACCATTTTATTTAAATGATACTCAAAATACACAAGATAAGATCTTTTTATTGTTGTCTACCATGCTTAAATAAAATTAAGAAAAGTACAAAATTAAAATATTAGTTTATGGGCCATTTTATTTATTCTCTACTATATTCTTCCCTCCCATGTGATATGATAATTAGGTTGGAAGATCTACACTTTATGCGTTTGAATATTACCACCTTAGAGGTCAATCCCTCCCTCTCTTTTATTTGCTTTTGTTCATGTTTCCACACTTTCTTATTTGCTATTTGCTTCAAACATTTTTTTTGGGAAAATTTTTTTCTTTAAGCATATTTATTTATTTATTCAAAGTCTTAATTATTTACATATTTGGGAAATACATATTCCTACTTATGGACATCACCCCTTTTGTTTCCCCTTTTCTTATTTGTTCACTTATTTACAATTCCCCCATTAAATTTTGTTCACTTTATTTTTATGCTCTTATAATTGATGTAATGACGGCGTGATAAAAATAAATGGATTAGGGTTGTGAAGCTTACATTTAATGGGTTCTTTGTAATACAACTAGGTCAACTAAGTCAAAGATCTTTGATGGCCCCATAATTTTAGTTACTAATTTCTCAATTTTTTAGGATGGGAATTTACTAAATTAAAGAAATGTCCAATAAAAATAATGCACCTTTTTAATTTTTTTTAAAAATAATTTTAAGTGTCAAATTTTTTAAAATAAATAATCTAAGAATTACCAATTTTCTCTTTTTCTTTATTTCTTGGCAAGTCATTGGATTTTCCCTAATATCATACTCTTCTATTTATGTAACTCCTTAACATTAAAAGTAATTCACTCTTGACTGCTTCTACTGTTCAGTTTCAGTTACATTTATGAAAACATGTTATAGCATTGAACAAATCGTATCATAATTATATCCCATAGAAGGAAAACCGACAGTGGTAAGCCGTTTCTCTCTTTTCTCCGTCATTTTCTTCATTCCTTAAGTTTTATTAACATATGTATGCATTTGTAGTTAGAAATTCAAAACCAAGAGTGGGGAAACCCAACTAGGTGACTGGAAACCAAGCAAAACTCTGATTGTTTTCTTCAATCCAATTTTAGGTAACAGTGTAGGATGTTGTTACTACCGAAATTAATATATTGATATCCTTTAATAAAACATAAGCAGTGGTTTATTCTGATGAGAGATTTCATGCAAATACAATCCAACTGAAAAATTTCATATTTTTCTTTATTACCTTTCTGTTTTTTAATTTTTTTTTGCATGCATATGTTTAGTTTCACTGTAATGGTGTATGTTGTTTGCATGCTTTCTTACTGTGATAAATGGAAATAGAGAGACAAAGTGAGAGAACATAGGAGAGGGTTTCCCAATCTATTAACATATATATATATATATATATATATATATATGAATATGCATGTTTGTATGAGTGAGTGCGTGCGTATATATGGACGTAAGCATGTTTATACTGATTCTGTGTGTGAAAAAAATATATGTTTAAATCTATGTGAGTATATGTAGTCTGTACACATCTATATTCTTGTGTCTGTATGCGTTGTATGTTTATGTTTGTGTGTGTATAAATAAGTAAAAATGAGGATATAAAGTGGTAAATCTATATATATATATATATATATATATATATGGGAGTCTGAATGCATATATATGTATGTTTGATTTTGTGTGTGTATATCCAAACATATACGTATATATAAAGATCTGTAAGCTTATATATATATAAATGGCTCTGTAGGAATATATTTATATTTGTAAAAATTTGGGCAAATGTGTGCTTCATGTATGTATATAAAAGCGCACACACATTTATATATATGTATATTTAAATAATTAATATTGAAAAATAATGAAGAATGAGGAGTGATCACAACATTCCTCGATAGGGGATCACTTTAGAGAGTGATATCTTCTTTTCTAATTCTCACAAGTGAGGGTGTATTTGTTTAAGAGAGTGTGATGTGAGCAAAGATAACCGAATAAAACATTTTTTGAAGACACAAGAATCTTGCAAGAAGTGGGATTCTCGCGTACAGCTGAGAACCCACAGGAAAGCTACCTATGGGCATTCACCAACATGGAAAGGACATGCAGCGTGCATGCATATTGCATGGGAGCCTTGCCCGCTCACGCCAGCATGTGAGCACAGCCACGTGCACATAGACACAAAAGAAGAGCACTTGTGCCCATTGGAAAGGGGATTTTTCCCATGGGAAAAAGAAATCCTCTTCCCATAAAGAATCTCGCGAGTCTAGCTTCAAACCTGACTTGGTTTCTAGCCTAAGGAGGCTTCCTAAGCTGGCGTAATAGCAAGGGAATCCAAGATTGTTTAAAAGCCAAAAAGTGTTTAAGGGTGCGGGCTTGAGACACATGTGCCAACCCATAGGCTTGGGAGATTACTTGGAAATAAGGCAGGCTTTGAGTCCTTGGAGAAAAAAAGGGTTCCAATTTATTAGCACACTAAAGTACATTAAAGAACTACAAGACTTTTGAATTAAATGAGTTCTCATATACTACTTATTCTCAAAGAAGATTAATGACTAAGCCTTCAAAGGCTAAAATTATACTCTCTTATGATTATACTGACAAATTTTCTTGTCGATCTTGCTCATAGATGTAAGTACACTGCTGAATCACGTTTAATCTTGTGTGTTCTTTTTTATTTGCTTTACTTTATTGTAATTGTGCTCAGTTTATGGATGAATTTTTCTAACAAGTGATATTAGAGCCAAGACTTGAAAGGGAACTAGGTTGTGAGAGAAAGTAAGAAAATAAGAGAGAGAGGAGACTGTCATCATCCATATATGAAGGGGCAGCGGTGACCTAAAGGAGAAACCAGAGGCAATAGTGCAATGGTGGCAAATAATAACCAGATTTGCGCCAAGGGAAGCAGAGCGCGGTGGAAGAGATTGTGCTAGTACACGGTGCTGCAGTTGAGATAGAGATGTCAAAAAAGGATGACCGTGCGTGATTTACAAATGGCTTATACGCAGTGACCTCCAGATCTGTTCAAAAATTTGTGCGAAGAAAGGGTTGGAGAAGAAAAAATTAGAGGTGCATCTGCAAGGTCCGACCTATCTATGCTTGAAACTAGAAGGCCAGAGAGAGAGAAGTTGAAGCGGCGACTGGTCGCGCGAAGTAAAGATCCGTGAGGGTCGGTGTGCGAGAAACCCAGGTTTGGTGTTTCCTAGTGCGATTTCACCAGATCTATGCTAGATCTTAGCAGACATGCATCTTTGTGGCATGTGGTGGTTAGCGGCGCACGTGTAGTTTTAGTGATAGAATGTGCATCAGTGATGGCGGCACGTGGATTGCTTCGGTGGTTGTATGGAGTGGTTTTTGGCCTAGTGGTGCTTTTTTATAATATTTCTCTTTGTTTATTTTTGGTGCATAATCTATGAATTTGAGATGACATCCACAAAGTATAAGATTGAAAAATTTGATGGTGGAATGAGTTTCAGTATGTAGAAAATTAGAATAAGGATCGTCTTTGATTTTACAAGGTTTATGGAGAACAATTGAAGAAAGATTTTTTGAGGTTATGAGAGAGTCGAATAAGGAAAATATGTAGGATAGAGCCTTATGTACGATTTTTATGAGTATGACTGATAATGTTTTGTTGGAGAAAGTTTAGCTTCAGTTGCATGGAAGAAACTAGAAGATTTATATACTATGTAAAATCGTTGATGAACTGCCTTTATTTGAAGAAAAGGCTTTATAATATGAGAATGAGTAAAGGTACGCCCATTAAAAAATATTTTGATTAGTTTAATTCCATAATTATGAATCTGAATAACATCGAGGTTGTATTGTGTTAATTATCATATTTTTTTGAGACTTTTGTTGATACTTTACTGTATAGAAAAGTTAATATTTCACTGGATGATTTAATATACTAAAATTAAAGGAGTTAAAAAAGAGCTTTGTAGAGTATAGAATAGAAGGGTAAGGTTTAATAAGCAGGCGATGAGCACAAATATGGCCAGATCAAAATCTAGAAGTAAAAAAAAAAACTGTTTTGAGTACAAGGAGTATGGTCACTTTAAGAGAAATTGTCTTAAGCTAAAAAGAGAAGAAAATAGGAGAGTTATGCTAATATAGTTGACATAGATAATTATGATGATAATAATGATAGTATTGCTGGGGAATTTTTATTTCTGATTTCAAATTATAGAAAGAATTCATGGATTCTTGATTTTGGTGCTACATTCCACATATGTTCACATGGGTATTGGTTTGCTACTTACAAATAGATGCGTGGTACTATGTATATAGAAGATAACAGTTCGTTGATTGTAGATGAAATTAATAATATCAAGATAAAAATGTTTGATTGTGTTATCAAAACGATTGAGTGTTGGCCTGTTCCTTAGATGAAGGTAAATTTGATTTCTTTTCATACATTAGAGTATCAAGGTTATAAATTCCATTCAAAAAATAGTGTCCTTAAAATGTGTAAAGGCTCCAAGTACTCCTGAAAGATAATTTGAAATCTATATTGTATGTTCCTCAGGTGAGTATATTTTTAGGAGAAGCTGCTGTAACATCAGGGAACAATAATCAGAATAAGTTGTTATATATGTGTTTGGGTTACATTAGTGACAAATGATTGTCTGTTTTGAGTAGACAGAGTTTTTTAGATTGGTATAAAAAAAGAGTCATGGATTTCTGTGAACATTGTGTATTTGACAAGTAGGTCAGGGTAAAGTTCAATAAAAGGGCAGTGCACAAGAATAAAAATAAGTTGGATTATGTTTATTTTGACTTATAGGGTCCATACAGAGTTCCCTCCAAGAGTAGTGCCAGATATTTTACGACATTGATTGATGATTGCTTTCAGAATGTTTAGGTGTATTTTTTAAAGTCCAAGAGAGAGGTATTTTAAACATTTGTTAGATGGAAGACCATGATTGGGAAGCAGACAGAGAGAAAGATAAAGTATCTTAGAAGTGATAATGGTTGGAATTTTTTAATCATATCGTTTGATGATTTTTGTAATATAGAAGACATAGTGAGACACTGCCACTGGTGTTGGAACACCACAACATAATGATATTGCAGAATGCATGAATATGACACTTTATGATAAAACATGAAATATGTTGTCTCATTTAGGTTTGAGACAAGAATTTTCGGCTGAGGTTATGAACATTGTTTGTTACTTGGTTAATAGATCTCAATCCACAATTATTGAGTGTAAAACTCATTTTAAAGTATGATCTTGTTCCCCTGTTTCATTACTTTCATTTCTAGGGTATGTATCTGGAGTGAAAGGTTACAAGTTATGGTATAGTGATCCCAAGTTTTCAAGGTTGATTATCAGTAGAGATGTAACATTTAATGAATCTATTTTATTAAACAGTTAGAAGGAGAAGGCAATAGTAGAATCAGATCACGGTGTTGGAGAATAAATAGAGTTTGAAGTCCAGTCCAATAGGGAATAAAGTGCAAGTTCTTTGTGAAAAAGGTGATGATGCACCTGATCAACAATAACCATACAATATTGCAACAGGTAGGGAGAGAAAATATATTAGACCACCACAGAGGTATGAGAATTTAGTTGCATATACTTTGTTAGTTGCATGGATAATTAATTTGCAGGAACCAAGGAGTTCAGGCGTAGATTAGGGGGGTGGTACTGTGTGTGAAGAACTTGATAGCGAACATCACTTTGTTCAAGGATTAAGTTACAAGTCTAGGCATAACCTAGACTTATTAGAGTATGTGATACTCAGTAGTGGCCCTGTGTTGGGCATGATGGCAAAATGGTGTGACAAGATGGCCAGTTGTCTAGATGATAGAGAGAATTCAAGTCAATGGGAAGATTTGTTGATATGGCTTGAATTTTTAGAATTATCTTATCTCTATTTTGAGGGATATTTTATATTTATTATGGTGGATAATTTTGTATATCTTGTAAATATTTTCTATTCATCCTGAATAATATTTGATATATATCATAGAGAATTTTATTGGAGAAAAATTCTTGTAATCTCTATATATATAAGTTTATTAACCTATATATAAGTTTATTGATCATAGTGAAAAATTTTCTTGTTAGTCTTGCCTGTGAATATATACACATTACTGAACCACGTTAAATCTTATAATTGTGCGTAATTTATGGATTAATTTTCCTAACAAATTTCGTGCATTGTATGAAGACATAAAAGGAGATATATTTAGGCCCATTAATCCACCATATGGACAATTTAGATATTTTATAACTTTAGTATATGCATTAATAAAATGATCATGTGTGTGTTTATTATCAACTTATAACCTAGTGTTTGGAAGTTACTTGCTCAGATAGTTTGATTATGAGTAGAGATTTTAAATTATACAATCAAGAAAATCTCTTTTGATAATGTTGGTGAATCACATATAAAGGTTTTTAATGAATATTGTACAATTATTGAAATAATAGTATAATATTTTATAATGCATATTTTATGCACAATAAATCAAGTTTGTTGATTTAAAGGATTAATTCAAAAAGCACAAGTTACCTAAAGTTGGTGATATACACAAAATGAGTGCTAGCATTTATGATCATTGGAGCTGCAACAATGATAACATATGAGACCTTAAGTTATAGAAGCATAGTAATAAATTACCTTTGTTGCTTATATCAAGAAACACTGAGTGGCATGACAAAAGCCATAGCTAGTAATGTAGTAAATGAAGCTAATAATGTAGTAAATGAAGACTAGACACTTATTTGATGCCTTAGATTCCACCATTTTCAGCTCTCCTCTATGATAAATCCTTATGAATTCTTTGGTTCATCGCTTCTTTTTAATTCACTTGTTAACTCAGATTCACTTCTCACTCCAGATTTACAACTCCTCTTCTACCAACTACTATATCATGTGTTCATGAGTCACTGTGAAGGCCAACTATTATACATGAAGGAAGCCATGGTGGAGGTAGACAAAAGGAACTTATTAGATGGTGATGAAGCAGGAGGTAAGATGAATGGAAAGATAAGGCAAGTTTGAGACTGGGTATATGTTGAAGAAAAGTTACAGAAGTTTTGTGGCTTCTCCTTTTCAATCTTTAAGTAATAGTTTGAAAATATTTAAGTATACGAGTATTTACAAAACTGCAATAAACTATCACAAACACATACAACCATTTTCAATTTCGTAGTGGTTTCTTAAACCTCCACAAAAAATCTTCTATAGATTCCTTTTTTTCTTGGTGAAACGATGATGGTGAGCTAAAGTGTATTCTGTTGAGGTTTTGTTGTACTAAATACATCTTACATGAGAATGAAAATGACATCTTTTTATAAATAAAAAATTTATTTTCATTATAATCATTGTGATATGAAAAACCTTTTGTGTACGATTAATTATTACATACTAATATATATTAATTCATCAAAAACATATATATTAATTAAGGTTTATGGAACCTTGAACTGAGAAGGGTGACAAGAAGAATATGTTGATTTAAAAAGGTCATAAGACAACAAGTTTCACAATTTTCTTTAGTTAATATTTTTAATACGAGTTGCATCTGCTTATGTTTTTATAGCTCAAGTCATGACCTATTATGACATGCTTGAAACATATTTACACAAATGTACTTAATGATTATACAACACTAAATCTGCTATCTATTATCTCTACCTCTATTTCTTCATCATCATCTTGATATTCTCATCTTTTTGGTTTTATTTTCCCCTAGGTTTCTCCTTCTCGATTCTACTTTTAGTTTAAATTTTGAACAACTAAATGTTTTTATAGCCTCTATTTCTAGGGAAAAAATGTCATTAAACCCTTTTGTTAAATCTTTTGCCCAAGTGCAGTCCTACCTTTTTACATTATACCCACTAATAGTTATAAAATTCACTCATTCTTCTTATTTACATCAAAATATAAATTAGATGTAAGTTATTCCATAAACACCAGAGTGCTAGTTATGTAAGAGCTAAAGTGTAATATGTATTTCCACATACATGATGTAGAAAGGAAAAACAATGTTGGTGAGAAACATGAAATAACAGTTAACACTAAAAATAAACATTAAGTTTTAAGGTTTACATTAGACACTTATGGTGGATACTGGAGGTCCTACAATTAGAATCAAGGATGTTTTACGCTTTGAAGTCAAGTGTATTCCAAGGGCACAAACATGAGGAAAAAAGTAAAAACCTAGTAATAGGTCAAGCTGATAGTTATAATATCATTTCGTGTATGATAGGTGCCTATATGATGTGGTAGGTATGTGTTTATTTTGGCAGACATATGCCCAAGTAGAATCTAGTGATTTTAATAAAAGCTATCAAAAAGGAAAAGAAAATAAAGGGAAAAAAGCCTTGCTCAAGCATGGATCTCTAAATTGGTAATACTAAAATATGAAAAATGTTTAAAATAATTATGAGTGAAAAAAAGAAAGAAATAGCATATAATAACAATGAACGAATGGAAATTGCCTATAATAACAGTTGTAAAAGAGGAAATTGCCCTAAATAATATTTAACTAACTCTCATCACCTTGGACTATATAAATAATTTATCCTCTTTAGAAAAAAGAGGGATTCTTAGAAAGAAAAAGAGCAAAGCTCTTACAAATATCCTCTCATTTGGAATTATGTTGTCAAAGATGGAACACGAAGTTGAAGAAAACTCTTTTTTCTTATATGTGGAATACACAACAACCTCAAAGAGTAATAAGAAACCAAGTAATGCTCGAGAGATATTAGTTACTTGAAAAACAAGTTACATACTATCCTTTCTCTATATTTTTTATTCTCTTTAGAAATGAATTTATTTTTAAAAAGAATTTTAAAGAAAACTTGAGTCTTCATGAGAGGGGCGCGTATCAGCCACTCCGCTCACTTCTGCCCTCTTTCATTGCATTGTCCATATTTTTAATTATTGTTTTATTATTCGTTGTGTTTTTATTTTATTCTTTTTAGATTTTAAAGAACACACATGTTAGGAGTTTAAAATTTGTATAGCTTTTCATTTCTAAAAGGAATTTCTGTCATAAAGTATTTTAATCCAGTATAGATTTTCAATAGACTCCCCCTTATATCCCTAGATTCGTGTTCTATTTTATTTTCCTTTTAATCTTAAACATGAAATTAAGAAGGCACACCTATATTTATGTGTCTGCATGTTTTTGCCTAACTAATTGATAATTTTAAGTTTTAGACAACATTATAGTTACAAGCGTAGGCGTAAGACAACTTTTGACATCAGATGTATCAGTCTTTTGTAATATATATTAGTCATGAATACTACATATTGTCATGGATATATGACCAATCATTCCATAAGCTTATCTTATTATTTCAATTTTATTTATTTGAACATTTTCTTAATAACTAATAATTTCTAAAGAATTTTTTTTCCTGATATACACAGTCAGTCCATATAACAAAAACACATGCATCTTATACTGACAAGTTAGACCTTCCTATGTTAGATTTGATGGATGACCCATTAGCTACCACAACATATATTGCAAAAGGAAAATTAAAGTTATCTTGAATTATCTTTATAAAAATTATCTGTTTAATTTTAATTATTAGGATTCGTTCTTACAATCAATCTCCAATAATTCCAATTGATTTCAGATTAGCAAAAGGTAACTATAGATTTGACATCCCTTCCCTATGATGAAGAGTTAAATGCTGCAAGCTTTTAATATTGGAGGTAGTGAGTAATGTGACCTTTCTTGAGGTAATGACTTGATTTTCGTTAAATAAAGTTGAGGTATATATATATGTATAAGATGAGATTAATTATCAATCAAATATTCTAATTCTACCTAATTATCTAATTTATAAGATTTTTTCTCAATTAAATTTTTATAACAATTACGAAAATGCACATTTATTTTGTTTAATATGCCCCTCAAGATGAAGCTCCTGTGGAGATCAAATCTTGATCTTCAAAAGTTGAAAGCGAGTATGTGGAAGAGGCTTGGTCAAGACATCTACTAATTGATTTTTTGAGGACATATAGATGACATGTAAAACTCTACTTTGGACTTGACCCTGAATAAAATAATAACCAATTACAACATGCTTTATCCGTAAATAGAAGACATGATTGAAACAAACATGAATTGGACCAACATTATCACAATAGATAACTAGAGCCGCAGGAACACAAATGGCAAACTCAGTTATAAGAGAAAAAATTCAATATAACTTGGCAATTGTAGCAGTAACAGGAAAATATTGAGCTTTACTAGAGGATCATGTAACCGTGCATTGTTTCTTGGAGGACCAGTATATGACATTGCAACGGAGGTAAAAAATATAAGCACTTACAGATATAAACACTAGTGGATGTGTAGTCATCCTCATTATATGCATAGTCAACATCTGAGAAGGCATAAAGCGAAAGAGACATGTCACGATGCAAGGTAAGACTATGATTAGTTGTATTATAAAGATAATGAAGCAAGCGCTTGACAACATTCTAATGATCAGTAATACGTCGATGCATGAATTGAGACATCTTATCAATGGGAGTGAGACACAGTCCTGGAGACTTCCAACAACTATTATATATTTAGAAGGATCTGTTAAAGAAGTACTGAAAAAAATTATAAGTGTTGACTCGGTGGCAAGTGGAATGGTGACAGATTTGGCCATTGTAATATTTGAGCGAACGAGAAGATTTATGATATACTTATGCTGAGAGGGTACATCAGTGGAAGTACTGGTAAATCTCTTCCCAAGAAGATCAATATAAACTATTGAACTGTAGTAGCTTTACTTTAAGTAATAATTTTTTTTATAAGCATACACAAAGAGATATGGTAGATTGTAGTTAGTTTTGAAGAATTAGACTCAGAACTCTCTCTCTAAAACTTTCTCTCTCTAAAATTCTTTTTTCCCTGTTCTATTTCCTCGTGCATCTCCCTCGCATCTCTCTCTTCCGTCCATTTCTACTCGCTCCAACACTGAGGCATTAATGTCTCACTCTAAGGACCGGGGTCAGCCATTGGGCCGATCAAGCCACGAGCCCTTCTCTAGAATCATGATACCTCCAGACACTAAACACTTTGTGCTAATAGGACATAAATCATACGACATTTGTTGCGAGGGTAAGAAGTTGGAAGACATTAGAATATGTGATAACAAACGAGGAAACAAAATATCAATATCCCTCAACAAGGTTGAAGTTTCTTAGATTGTGGATGCCCTTAATGATTTTTACTAGAATAAAGGTGGTTTTTCATGGGGTACCAACACCAGAGGTCGATATCACCGACTGTTTTCGCTCTAATCTTGACCAGACGAGGAGAGCCCTTGTCTTTTTTTTTTTAAAAAAGGAAATTTGAGATGAGTGGATGGTGGCGCTTCATGAAAACCATCTTTGAACTTACAGAGACCCCATTATCGAACCCATTTTCTCTGAAATCTAGTGAGGCTACTCCCATTCTCAAACCCTATAATGGTGAGGTTTCCCCATGCACCAGATTGGCATTTTTTTGTTGCCCTAACTGTAACAGCTCTTTCAATGACTCATTTATGTCAACAGAGAAGAAAACCTTTGTCGCTGCTCTGAGCAATCATAACTCGAACCCCTTGTTGTGTTCGGCAAAGCCACCCGACTCGACTTCTCTTCTTAAAAATTTTAAAATTCGAAATCCCTTTGCAGTGGTATCAGTATGAAAGAAAAAGAACATGTGTTGGTGGATCGTCCAAATTAATAACCTAAAATGAAGGGCTAGGATTTTTTCTCCTTTTTTGAGTGGTTGGTTATTGTGGTGTACAACTGTAGGTTTCGGTAGATTTCAAAAACCATTTTTTCCGGTTTTCTCCTTTCCCCTACATGTATAAATGTACTCATGACCAATTACACATTTCACAAGAGAGAAAAATTAAATATCATTTAATCCGATTTTTCTACCCGTTGGGTTTCTTTACATGGTATCAAAGCAGTGCCTTTGCTAAGCACTGTTTTGTTTTTGTTACAATACTGTACATCATTAATCTACCTTTAATGGCAAACCCTAATACAGATGTGCTAACTCTTCTAAACTTGGATCAACCCAGAATGCAACTTGTTACAACTACTCTTGATGGCTCCAGCTATCTGTCTTGGAGTCGAGCTATGGTGATTGCATTAAGAGCAAATGATAAAGTTGTTCTTGTTGATGGCATATACAAAAACCCAAACTTGATGCAGTGGAGTATGAACCATGGCACAAAATAGAGAGCATGGTGGTATCCTGAATTCTCAGCTTGATGAACAAGGAGCTGGCCAGTGCTTTCCTATACACTACATCCGCAAAGAACTTGTGGGATGAAATAAAAGAAGGGTATATAGAAAGTAACAAACCTCTGCTGTATTAGTTAAAATGTAGTCAAATCTTTATGTCACAGCCTATTATACTAAACTAAAAAGGCTATGGGATGAGCTGACTCACCTAAGGCCTATACTTGTCATGCTGCAACACAACATAATGAGATTGATAACACTGATAACCTGATCCAATTCCTAATGGGTCTCAATGACTCATATGACCATGTTAGAAACTAAATATTGATCATGGAACCCCTACTTGCTGTCAACAAAGCTTATTCCATGGTGATTAGTGTTAAAAAACAAAGAGAAATACACAACATCAATCTACTTGAAGGGATGCCCATTGCATGTTATGCCAGTTTGAAAGACAATCCAAAACTTCCAAACCAAAAGAAAGAAAGGGATAACGAAATATATATTTATTGCAAAAATACAGGGCACACAAGAGGCACATGTTTTAAACTCCACGGCTACCCAGAATGGTTCGCATAACTCAAAGGGAAAAAAAACAAAGAGAAAGCAAATACATTAGCAAATAATATCCCAGATGGTACCAAAACTGAAGCATCCAAAACAAAATGGGGCACCAAAATAGCCACATTCATACATTAAGAAATCAGCAAGTATATGAAGAATCAAGGAACAAATGCAATAGAATCTGCAGGGTGCGTGGGCTACTCTGGCCCTACCGGTAAATAACTTAATTGATATTTTTTACATACCTCTAATGATATACGTACCTGGGTAATAGACACAGGTGCTACATCACATATATGCTATGATTTTGGTATACTTTCGAAACCCGTAAAGTTGGAACCCACAATACCTATTTCACTACCAAATGGAACTTTGAGTCACTCGACCCACAAAGGAACCGTAAGATTGTGTAATGATCTAATATTAGACGATGTCCTTTACATATTAAAGTTTGCTTGCAACCTGATTTCTGTCAGAAAATTAACCCAAACATCAAATACCTACATATTCTTTTATCCCAACCATTGTTTTGTGCAGGATTTAATGACTAACAAAATATTAAGGAAGGGAATAATAATGGAGGGCCTGTACACCCTAAGTAAAGACATAGATCCCGATAAAGCATGCAGCAGCCACACCCAAGAAAACAACCTACAACTTGGCACAAAAGACTCGGTCACACATCCACAAAAAAAAATGACTCACGTTCCCAGCCTAAAGTTATCAAATAGTGTAGATTCATATGTTTGTGAAATATGCCCATTAATAAATCAACAATACTTCTCTTTTCCCAAAAGTTCCATTACTACTAATGACATCTTTAGTTTGATACATGTTAATTTTTGAGGTCCTTACCTTATTAATTCCATTTATGGTGCATCTTATTTTTTAACTATAGTGGATGATTTTTCATGAACTACGTGGAGTTATTCACTAAAAGGGAAAACAATTGTACTGAGCATTTTAAAATATTTTTGCAACCTGATACAAAACCAATTTTAAAAAATAATCAAGGTCATTAGGACAGACAATGACATTAAATTTATAAATACTTCATGCGAAAATATTTTTCAAGAAAAGGGCATTGTGCATCAAAGAACCTGTTGCATACACACTACAACAAAATGGTGTGGTAGAAAGGAAACAGAAACACCTACTGCAAGTTGCCAGAGCACTTATGTTTGAATCAAATTTACCAAAAGGTTTTTGAGGTGAAGCGATACTTACAGCCACATATATAGTAAATGTTTTACCAAGCTCCGTTTTAAAATGGAAACCTCCCTATGAAGTTTTGCACAAAAAATGACCAGATTACTCTACCCTAAGGGTTTTTCGCTGCCCGTGTTTTGCTACCAATGTTTACCCTTAAATAAATAAATTTGATGCTAGAGCCTTAAAATGCATTTTCTTAGGGTATGCAACTGGTGTTAAATCACACAAACTATATGACATATCAAACAGGGAAACAATTTTGTCAAGAGATGTTGTATTGAACATGTTTATCCATATCAAACACAACCTCCTCAACTAGACTACCATAACACACCGTTACTGACACCCAATATTAACATACTAGATATATTCAATAGCCAGCTACAAAACAGGGAAGAAATTCCCTCACATCACATTACACCCCAAGAGCCTGAAGTCAGTAGGAGTACCAGGGTGAGAAGCAGGCCCATCTGGATGGAAGACTTTATTGCTCATGTCACTGTGCCACCTGCACCTGAGCCCCCCTTCCTCATGTCCACCTCACCTGCATACAATCATGACTATATTAATTTCATCACACATGTGTCTATTACAAAAGAATCAAAATCATACAAGGATGCTAAAGAAGATAATAGGTGGGTTGAGACTATGCAGGCCATATTATCTATGCTGGAAGACAACAACACTTGGGAATTAACTGTATTACCCAAAGGAAAGAGAGCGATTGACTCCAAATGGATATATAAAATTAAATATAATGCAAATGGTTTAGTTGACAGGTATAAGGCAAGACTTGTTACCAAAAGTTACAACCAAGAGTTTGGTATCGACTACCATGATAATTTCTCACCGGTGGCCAAAATGATCACGGTTCAATTGCTCATTGCTATAATAGCCACAAATGACTAGCCAATGTACCAATTAGACATCAAAAATATTTATTTACACGAGTTCGTAGAGGAAGAGCTATATCTAAAACCCCTGGAGGGTTATTCTAAAGCCAATGAAGGACATGTATGCCGTTTGACTAAGAGCCTATATGGTCTAAAGCATGCTGGACGCCAATGGAACAAGGAGCTCACCTCAAGGCTCCAGTCCATCAGTTTCACAAAATGAGAAGCTGATCATTGTCTATTCACAATAGGAATAAAAAGAAATTATGTTGCAGTTGTGGTGTATGTAGATGACTTAATCCTTACAGGTCCTGATGATAGAGAAATCCGCAAAGTTCAGCATGCCCTGTATGAAGCTTTCACAGTAAAGGATCTTGGACAAGCAAGATATTTTCCTGGGTTCGAAATAGCCAAGTCAAGGGAAGGTATCTACATCAGCCAAAGAAAATACATCAAGGATATTTTATAGGATACAGAAATGGAGGATGTAAAGGGAAGTCATTTTCCCTTACCTTCTGGACTAAAATTAAATACAAAACAAAGAGAAATTTTAGTAGATCCAGAGAGGTATAGGCGTTTAATTGGCCGCCTGCTCTACCTCAACTTCACCAGACCCGACATATCCTACTCCACCCAATATTTGAGTGGGTTCATGCAACATCCTAGACGGCCACATCTCGACACTACACTCCATGTCATCAGACACTTAAAGTAGTATTCGGAATAAGGCCTCTTCTTCCCGAGAAGAAATGACTTCAAAGTCCAAGCCTTTTGTGACTCAAATTGGGCATCATGCCCGATGACTCGTAAATCTCTCATGGGCTTCTGCATCTTTTTTGGGTCGTCGTTGATCTCTTAGAAAATAAAAAAGCAGACAATGGTAAGTGAGTCCTCCGCAGAAGCTGAGTATAGAAGTATGTCTTCTACAGTGTGTGAAGTTCAGTGGATCACTTATCTCATTCGAGATTTCCAGATAACGCCTTATTTATCCATAATACTTAACTATGACAACAAAGCCGCATAACACATCGCAGAAAATCCAATTTTTCATGAATGAACAAAACATTTAGACATCGATTGCCACATAGTCTGCAACCAGGTACAAAAAGGTTTTATCAAAACAAAACACGTTACCTCGAGAGAACAGCTCGCGGATCTGCTCACCAAACCCTTAGGAACTTCAGCACATCATCGACTTCTTTTCAAGATGAAGCACCTACAACAAGAAAACACAAACAACCAAGAAGAAATGGGGAGCTCAAAGAGTCAGAAAGTTAATGAGTTTCATTTTGAGGGGCGGGTGAAAAAATGAAAGAACATGTGTTGGTGGACCTTCTAAATTAATAACCTAAAATGAAGGGCCAAGATTTTTTCTCCTTTTTTGAGTGGTTGGTTGTTGTGGTGTTTGACTTTAAGTTTTGGTAGATTCCAGAAACCATTTTTTCCTATTTTTTCCTTTCTCTTACATGTATAAATGTACTCTTGACCAATTACACATTTCACAAGAGAGAAAAATTAAATATCATTTAATCTTATTTTTCTGCCTGTTAGGTTTCTTTACATAGTACCACTCTTGCAAAAAATAGTGTCTTTCTAAATATAAAAAAGAACAAACAAGTAGACAAACCCTAAAAAACCAACATTTTTGGGATAAGTATTGGTCCAGGCCCAAATATGACTCTCCAATGAAGCCCAAACTTTCTGTGCTGAAAAGAAAAATGGACCAATCTAGCTGGCCTAAGCAAACTCCCAAAAACCCCAAAATCAAATGGCCCCAAATTGAAGATGCAGAAAGTTAAATGGGAATGGAGAAGAGAAATCAATTCTGTCAGGCATAACAACAATGCCCAGGAAAAGGCTATGTTTTCAACTACAATGCCAACGAAAATTCATCACTTATGCGACATGACTTCTTCTTTCTTCAACTCGAATGAATGGTGTAATGAACATATTTCTTTAACAGCTCTCCGATCAATCTAGAGGAAGAACATCTCCCCATTTCTTGAATATAAATAATTCTGAGCAACGTAGAACCCATCATGCCTCTTGAGCAAGAGAAGAATGATACCACTTTATTTGAGGTAATCTCGGCTTTGGAGAGACTTATAAATGAGAACAAAAGTAATAACACTGATTATTACTCTTAATGGATCCTCAAGAACATTTCTATATTAATGAGTTTTTGGGTGCTTCTTTTTTTGGATATAACATGGACATTCACTCACTACTCTTTGAACTAGAAAGAATGTTAATGAAAGGTAAAAAGACATGCTGATGTTAAAAGTATGGAAAAAAAAATAGCCTACATGAAGCACTCAGGAATTGAGAAGATTGCATTCCTCCATCAACTATGAAGGAAAAAAAAAAGAAAAAAAATCAAGGAGATTGGTAAGGGAAAAGAAAAAAAATATTAAATCAATCAAATGATAGACAACATACTTTTTTGGGATGTTAGAGGTATCAATGACAAAAAAAAGAGTTCTTAAAGGATGTATTAGCCGTTGGAAAACAACTATAATCTGTCTCCAAAAAACAAAGATGGAAGAAATCAGTGTGAAGCACATTAAAAGCCTCTGGAGGGGTAATGAAATCGGATGGAACTTCCTGTTAGCCAAAGGTACCGCTGGTGGTATTCTGATTATGTGAAGGGTAGATAGAGTCTGGTTCCAGAACATAATCAAGGGTGAGATCACTCTTGCTTGTCTTTTCTCTAATATTGTTAATGGTGATTCTTAGTATTTTGCATGTGTTTATTGTAGAGGCAACAATATTGAGAGAAACATGTTAGAAAGTGAATTGAATAATTTGAAAAGTTTGTGGGGTAACAAATGCATCATTGATGGTGATTTTAATATGGTTCTACAGAGATGTGAAAGATTGTGTCGCAGTCAATCCGACAATAGCATTGATGATTTTCACTCAATTCTAAATAATTTAGAACTCAATGATATTCCTCTAAAGGGTGGAAATTGAACATGGAGCAATCAATGTGACCAACCTTTCTCCAGAATTGACATATTTCTTATCTCCTCGGATATTCTGTTGTCTTCAGATAACATTATTCAAAAATTGATGCCCAGGCCTATCTCTGATCATTATCCCATTCTCCTTGCTATGGATGGTATAAAGTGGGGCCCTATCCCTTTCTGTCTGAATAAAAAATGGATCACATTAGACAGTTTTAATGTTTTAGTAGCAGATACTTGAAACAACACTAAGGTGAGTGGTACTGCTAGTTTCAGATTAGTCCACAAGCTCATTAGACTTAAAGTTGAAATTAAAAAATGGGTTAAGGAAACAGGCAAAAAAGAGGAAGAAGTCAGTAATGATATTATTAGAGAAATTGAAATTATTGACAAATTAGAAGAAATCAACAACCTGTCTCAAGTTGATAAAAACTCAAAGAAAGCTCTGAAAATTGATTTGGCACACTGGTTACATATGAACCGCGACTGCTCGTCGCTTCTGGCTATCTTTTTCCGTCATCCGAGATCCAAGTCAACCCCTGCAGAGATCTCTTGATTCCTCGCGGCCGAGCCGGCTTGGAAGCAAGCTACCTGTCACCTATCTCACTCCCTTTCTTCTTCTTAATAAGATAGGTTGCCCCTTTCTCTAATAAGGTGAGCTTCTAAAGGTCCTTCCCCTTATATAATGTATCTCTTGGAGGTAGAAATCTAGAGAAAAATGGCTCAAGGAAGGTGATAAAAATACAAAATGTTTCCAAATGCTAGTAAATCACTGCAGGAGAGTTAACTATGTTGAAGAGCTCACCATTAATGGTATACTTACTAAAAGGAACGATAGCCTGAGAGAGGCTGCTAGTAAGTACTTTGAAACACTCTACACAGAGAGCATTAATTCCAAGCCTCGACTTGATGGTTTATCTTACAATAATTTGAATAATGTTGACTGCTCTCAACTGGAAATGAAATTTATTGAGGATGAAGTACAAGAATGTCTACATGACTATGATGGTGACAAAGCCCCCGGACCTGATGGTTTCAATTTCAAATTTCTCCAAACATTTGGGGATATTCTTAAAAAAGATATCATGGAGTTCTTTAATGACTTTCACAAACATGGATCCTTTGTTAAATCAATCAATTCCACTTTTATCATCATGATTTCCAAAAAAATCTAGTCCAACCAATATTGGTGATTACCAATCGATAAGTCTTGTCGAATGTATTTACAAACTTCTCTTCAAGGCAGTGGTCGAAAGACTTTTAAAAATATTGCATAAGATAATTAGGAAGTGTTAACATGCTTTTCTTCCAAGAAGGTAAATTGCGGACTCTATTATGATAGCTAATGAAACAGTTGATGAAATCCTCAAAAATGATATGAAAGGCGCGCTATGAAGCTTGATATAGAAAAAGCCATTGACCATGTCAGCTGGCACTTCATTGATTATATGCTTTTTAGATTAGTATTTGGTTCTAAATAGAGACAATGGATCAAATGCTGCATATCCACTACTAGTTTTGCTATTATTGTGAATGGGGGCCCCTATACCTTTTCATTGCTACTAGAGGTTTAAGGCAAAGTGACGCTCTCTCTCCTTTACTTTTTATTATTATGAAGAAAGCTTTAAATAAACTCATTGAGAAAGCTAAGGAGTTGCATCTTCTCAAAGGAATCATGGTTGGTCAGGGGAGGGGACATGTTGATGTTTTACACATATTTTTCGCTGCAAGCTAGAAGCTAGCTCCCTTGTTTTCCTTAGATGTATCTTACTATGTTTCCAAGTTGTTTCAGGTCTTAAGATCCATCTCAAAAAATCAGAGCTAGTGATACTTGGGGAGAACTCTGGTAATGGATTAGCTCAAGTTCTGGGGTGCAAGCTCTCTGAATTGCCTATCACCTATCTCGGGATACCATTTGGTGCCAAATTTAAAGACAAAGAATATTGGGATCCCATCATCAATATGTTCCAGAATAGGTTATCAAATTGGAAAAATAATTGCTATCAAAATGGGATAGACTGACGTTAATAAATAGCACCCTCTCTAACATTCGAATATGCTACTTAAGTGTGCTCAATATCCCTACTAATATTGCAAACAAGCTGGAAGCCATACAAAGGAATTTTCTATGGGGAGATGACGGATCCAACAAGAAACTCTATTTAGTAAATTGGAATGAAATAAAAAAACCCCTCAAGAAGGGAGGTTTGTGTCTAAGATCTATTACCATGATTAACAAAGCACTTCTTGGGAAATGGATTTGAAGGTTTTGGAATGAAAGTAACAGTCTATGGAAAACAGTTATCTTGTGCAAATGGATCAATGGTGGAAATGGTGACATGTCTAAAATCAAGAATGGTATATATGGGACTACCCTCTGGAAAGCTATTTGACAACTTAAAACTCTCATTCTCCATAATTCCAGATGGTGTGTTAGCAATGGCCAGAAAATTCATTTATGGACTGATAGATGGCAAGACATAGTTAGCTTCTTTGTAAGATTTTTTCTTAATTATGCTATTTCTAGTGACAAAAATATGCTGGTTAAAGATGCTATTGATCCCAACTTCCCCAACCATTGGAATATATCTATCAACAGGAATCTCCAAGACTAGGTGATGTAAACCTAAACACAAGAGACACAAGGAAGGATGCTTACATGAAAGACGAAGAAGATAGTTGTAGAGAAGCAGGAAGAATGATTCAAGTCCCAGAGGGACGTATCACCCGAGCCCGTGCTAAAAGCTTCCAAAAAGCTTTCAATCTTCTCATCCGAAGTTGGACTACCCAAGGGATTGATTTTGAGTCTCAAGAAGCTGTAACAATAGGTCCAAAAATGCAAGAAGAGCCTTGAAAATATCTGGTTCTGGTTTGGGAAGAACATGGGCAAGGAGGAAACACCATGTCGCGCACCTGCACAGGAATCACCGTCACCTAGCCATTACGAGCTGTGTTTTCTCTTTGAAGAGGCTTGAAGCATCTCAGTGGACTCCAACTGACCTACAAAATGGAAGCAAAATAGAGAAAAAAATAGTCAAGAAAAACATTGCAGCAAACAGAAAAAAAGGCACAAAAGAAGAAGACAAACATGCAAGTAAGAACACCTTCAATCCAAAGAGGATCACTCGTTGAAGCAAACCACCTTGCAGTTTTAATGTAATTACATATCTGCATCAAGGAAGGAGACCTTTACTCAGCCACCAGTAGATGAAGAGAAGAACACCTAAGATAAGTATAAGAAGAAAATTGAGAGGAGTAAAAAAGAAGAAGACCGTATGCATGAAGAAGAAGAAGTTTGACCAAGGTGAAGAAGAGTCAACTTTCATAATTATGGAAGGCCAATTCTGTCTGTTACTATTGTAAAAAGTGAAAGGAAAAAGAGTAAAAATACAAGACCTAAAAGAAGTTTAAAGAAGGAATCTAAATGGGAGTCTAGCTGCCTAGGGAGAAAGTAATTTAATACATAATTTTTTTTTAAGTTTAATTAAATTAAGTTTCATAATTTTATTGAGATTAGAATTAAGAATTATATTTAGGATTCTTATTTCTTAGTTTAAGTAAAATAAAGATGGCCAACCCTATAAATAGAGACCACCACCCCTTTATGCAAACACAATTCAGATTATTAATAAAATTCAGATATTCTTACTTTAAAGCTTCTAAGCTTTCAAGAATGAGTAAGTGAGTCTTCGACTAGTTTGTTGTATTAGGAATTGGAATCACTTATCGAGGTAAATCTCATGGCATCCTTTCAATTCTACTTTTTTGTTTCTTTCCCTATAACCTAGGTTTTACCTCCCTTATTTAGTGCGGGTTAAGTAGGGAGGGTTGATTTAGAGTTTTGAGTTTTTGCTTGCTGATGTACATGCAGGATTTTGGATTGCGTTGTTGATCCTGGATTCTGTATCAGTTAGTTTTAGACCTTAGGCTCAGGTAAATCTAATATCTTTTTGATTTACTATTTATATTTATTTTTTTGCCTAAAATTAGCATTCGTTTTATAAAATGCTAATTCATTTAGTTTCTTTTCAATAATTTTTTTAATGTTGTTATTATAATTAAAAAAAGGAGAGATTATGTGAAAAAAAGGGAGAGATTATGTGAAAAAAAATAGAATATGTGAAAAAAATAGAGAGCAAGAAAAAAAGAGAATAAAGAGAAAAAAAAAGAGATAACAAAAAAGAAATTCCTAAGATAGCAAATTCCTGAATCAAGTGTCAATCCAAGCAAAATGAATCAACAATTAGATCAAAATTAAAAAAAAAAAGAGGTGCGTGATTTCCTAATTTTATTTTTACAACATTGCATTAAGTATTCTACATTAACTTCTGCATCACAGAAACTCAAATGAGTCATAGAGCACAATTGTCATTGGGTAGAATAATTAGGCATAACATGCTTGTTATATCCATAGGAGTTAACTGGATCCTTGATACTTTATGTCCAGAATTATTATTTTTTTCTTCTACTCCTAATTTTATTCTTTCTTGAGTGCTCTAGTTCCATTAGGCATCTAAGTAGTTAATTGCATCCTAACTACTTAGTTATAAACATAAAACATCACATATTCTTCTTATGTGTGCTTACTTTTGAACTTCTAGAGAGCGAGATCTCTTTTGGAAATCTTTGTAAAGTCTCAACGATAATCTTGCTTGTCTTAATTCAAGAGACCCAATTCCAACACTTAACTTGGCAGAAGAAGACATAGAGAGGTAAACAGGAGTGATTGTGAGGGAATGATTTTTTTTCTTTTTCCATTAACATCTTTTCACATATATGTCACAATCTAGTGAAGGCAACTGACCCAAGACCATAGAAGAACACATGAAGGCTAGGATGGATGACATGTATAATAGATTGAGCTTAGCCATTGAAGGCATAACAATAGAGATGGATTATAGAAATGGAGAAAGGAACTGTAACCATCCCAGACACTGACATCGCCAAGATAATGATGAGTCGTATAGAGACAATAGTGAGGCCGACATAAGAGAAGTCCGAAGGGAATATTATGAGATTAGGTTCATCAAGATGTAGATACCCTCTTTTAGAGGTAGGAATAATGCATAGACCTTTCTTGAGTAGGAATCGAAGGTAGAGTTGATCTTTGACTGCCATAACCACAATGAAGCTAAAAAAGTGAAGCTAGTAGTAGTTGAGTTAACAGATTATGCACTTATTTGGTAGGATCAAGTGATCACCCTTAGGAGAAGAGATGGAGACCAACTTGTATCCACCTGGAGAGAGATGAAGTCTATCATGAGAAAAATATTTGTTCCACCTTATTATTATAGAGAATTGTACCAGAAGCTCCAAAGATTGACCCAGGAATCCATGTTTGTGGATAATTACCATAAAGAGATGGAGATGATAATGATCAATGCCAAAGTTTATAAGAGCCCATAAGCCACCATGGCTAGATTTCTGAGTGGTCAAAACTGAAAAATTGCCAATACTGTGGAGCTACATCACTATATAGATCTAGAAGAGATGGTGCACATGTTTATGAAGATTGAGAGGCAATGAAGAACAGAGGTTCCTCTAGAGGAAATTAATAGTCTACTCCTTAGTATAGTTCTAGATGACCCAAGAAAAAAGAGAGAAAGAGGTTTGAAGAAAGGAGGGGCAAGTCCAACTTTACTAAATCTAAAGGTAACCTTAAACCACCAATTAATACTCACAAGTAAAGTTCTCTTGAGTGTTTTAGGTGCCTTAGAATTGGACACATTGTTTTGCAATGTCCCAATAAAAAGATCCTATTATTGCAAGATGATGGTGAGATAGAAAGCTCCAGTTAGTATAATAGTGATGGTGATAGCAGAACATCACTAGATGGTTGTGAAGACAGTTTAGTAGCCCCAGTGTAAGGTGAGATCTTAGTTGTTAGGATAGCACTAAATATGCAATCCAAGGAAACATATAACGATCAAAGAGAGAATATCTTCTACACCATATGTCATGTAAATGGGAAGATAAACAATTTGATCATAAATGGGGGCAGTTGTGACAATGTTGCTAGTACCCTGCTAGTTGATAAGTTAGGATTAACATGCACTAAACACCCGAATCCTTATAGACTGTATTGCCTTAATGAATGTGGAGAAGGTAGTGTAAACAAGCAAGTCAAGGTTCCATTCTTCATAGACCAATATAAAGATGAGATCTGTTGTGATGTCGTTCCATACACATAGTCATATCCTGCTTGGACGACCATGACAATATGATAGATAGTACATCATGACGGGTTCAAAAATCAATACTCTTTACGTTTAGATAGTTTTAAGCATATTTTGACACCTCTATCTCCAAATGCTGATTATATCAGATTCAAGAAATTTTTTAAAGAATATTCAAGGAAAGAAAAGAAAGAAATGAGGTTGAAAAGAAAAAGAATGGTGCATTGAGAGAAAAAGAGGCTGAAAAAGAAAACCCACTTAGTGTAAAAGAGGCCCAAAAAAGAAAAATAAAGAAGGCCCAATGAGATAAAGTGAGAAAGAGAAAAGAAAATAGTGTTTATATGTGTGTGAGAGAGAGAAATGAGAAGATTGATATGCGATGGATGACGAATCCACCAAAAATAAAATCTTAATTAACCAATAAAACTGAATTATAGTAGTGATAAGAAGAGTCAAATCTACAGGGAATTGAAAACTAATTTTTTTCCTTGACCAACCAATAAAAAGTAAAGAAATGGGAGAATTTTGTATAACTCAATACATAAAAATATAAGCTGAATAATATTAAACAAACTATTGGCTGCAAGTTAGAAACTATAACAATTACGAAAGGGTTCTTAGTTAACGAAATAGCTATCTCTAGTAACGTAGTTGATCATAAATGTAAGGATTTATTTTACCTAAACTATGGCAAATCAGTTACAGCTGTCGAAAATGTTCCGATAACTAATCATTCCTTATTCTTAAATCAATTGATAAATGTACGTTAGGTTGTTCTTTACTGCCAAGCAATCCTAAGAACATCAATATGATTTAACTTGTCAATGACCTTGAGAGCTAGAAAGACTCAATTCAAGTTGGCAGATTCATCATCGTGAACCAAATAACTAGATGACTTGCCTCCTCAGTGGACATTGATTGCTATTAGGTGCCAGAATCGCTCAAACAATTACAACTTGGAGGAGTTCAACTAGCTACTTGCTGTTTCTCTTCTCGTATAATAGGTCCTGTTTAAACGGGTTCAAAACAAAAAATATATATACGTGCAGGAAGTAAATAAATATCAGCTCTAAAATAAGACTCAAATTAATTTGATTAGATCTCACAAGTACATTATTGAATTTTTCTAGATCGATCAATTAGGAAAAAAAAAATAAATCAACCATACATGGTAGACTTTTTATCAGAAATGAGTTCTTGGAGAGTAAAGAGAAGAAGAAAAATGAAGGAGAAAAAATTGTAGAAGTAACAGAAGCTACTATGTGTGGCATCGAGAAGAAGAGAGATGATCCTTCTATTTTAACAACTGCTCCCTTTAATGTTGAGCAAATTGTAGAGTTTTCTTTTCTTTTTTTTCCCTTCATTTCACATCTCTCTACTTGATTCAAGTTTGTCCTTATCTTTCTAGAATGATTTCCTCATGATTTTCAGCCCCTAAATCTTGGCAGAGAGGATATCTTCTCAAATTTTAAAAATTTTACCTTTTCTTTTAGCACACTGCAGGTCGAGATGCGTGCCTCTGGTAAGGGTTGTGTACGTGGGCCAATGCACGCTGCTACTATGGGGTTTTAGCCTTGACCAAGGCTAAGACCGTGATAGATGGTAGTCCTGTAGTTTTTGCTCTTGCTTTCTGCTATTCTTTCAGGCTTTAGGCTCCAATTCCTAAACTGCATCCAAATGGATAAAACAAGTCGATTAAGTAGTAATCATTTCCTTTTAGACATACAAAATTAGATGACAAGAGTGTTTTTACACCCTATCAAACTCCCCCATACTTATCTTATGATTGTTTTCAAGCACTACACAGTACACCCCATTAATACTTACCCTTTTTCCTTCAACTCATTAATTCCTAATCATCACATCATAACCCACATGTTATACCTCAACCCGTAAATTGCAAGAATAACCATCAACTAGTAATTTATAAATTTGAGTTTCATAGAATCACACTAATGAGTAACCACTTTGACTACACTTAAACATAACATGAGATAGTTTTGCAAATTTAACGTGTAAAAATATTGAGGGGGATGATCAATATACCTAGTAGAATTGCCACCAAACCTGTTCGTATATAAGGATTCATATAATTGGTTCATGCCAAGAATAGAAAGGCTTGAGCACCTTTGCTTACTTGAAATGTTGCTAGTCTTTTGATGCAAGGACAAACATTTGTGATGAATGCACCCAGTTACTCAATCGATCATAGTTTTAAGTGGCTACTACGCTGCTCATAGTTATTTGGCTAGAGGAATAGATTATTATCCATGCTCTTTTTATTTTTTTCATTGTGAGTGCATTTTATGCTCTATCTCATTCATTGCTTGATAACCAATATGATTTAAGCACATAAGTTCGAACAAGTTGTAGAAGAGTTCTTAAATATTAAATAAGTAGCCCTCAAATAAATCATGTTCAATATGTAATCAAAGATAGACATTCATAGTGTGAAAAGATGAAAAACAAGCTACAGTTTCTAGAAGATGGTTATTAGTGCAATTTAATTTTTTTTTAAAAATATCCCATTTGAGTTGTTTAAAAATAATAAGGGGGTAGTTGTGAAGGTTGGAGTCAAAAATTATTGCAAGTGCATATGTAGTGTAATTAGCCTTGGGCAAGACCAGTGTATCTAAAATGATGTGACAGATGTGAAACTAGCTACTTAGGGTGCTTAATGTAAAATGCAAGGTGTTGCTCCCCCCACACTTAAACTACACATTGTCCCTAATGTGTTGCAAGCTTAGGAGAAGACAACGAATAAATAGAAAGTTGAACAGAAGACAATATGTTAGTGAAAAAGAAACTTGAGTAAAGTAAAGAGAAGGAGACTCCCCTTGTGGTCATCTGTTATGAGTTTGTGTGGTGAAACACCTGGTTTGGGTGAACAATTATGTCAGAGCATCAACTTTCTTATTCAATTCCCACAAGGAGTGCTCCATGTGATGCAGTGTCCCATCTATCATGCATATGTGCATCAATATGTGGTCCATGAATTCTTTGAAGTTGGGTGGCTTGCACTTGGCGCTCGCACTGTTTACTGTAGACTTTTTTTTATCTCGTGGCACTAAAGGTTTAGGTGGGGCAAAGCAGTGTCCTGTTTGCGATTAGAGGTTGCCTCTCATCAAACACCTTATTTATTGTCAAGTGCCAGATTGTCCTGTTTGCTATCATTTGTGTCTCCAGTGGGTCAAGGGTTGTTTCTTCAATGTTCTTTGTGGACAAGCCCTTGTAAAATGGTTTAAGACGGTGTTTGTTCACCTTGAAGATTTTGTGTGTATCAAGACTCTTTAATTTGAAAGTGCCATGAGGAAAGATATTGGTGATGAGGAACGACCCTATCCACCTTAACCATAGTTTCTCAGGGAATAGTTTAAGTCAGGAATCAAAGAGGACTTTTTGCCTAATTGAGAATTGCTTCTTAGAAAGTAATTAGTCACGAAATATTTTCATCTTTTCCTTGTAAATTATAGAGTTCTCATAGGCTGTATTCTATATCTCTTCTAGTTCTTGTAGCTGTAACTTCTGATGCTCACCAGCTTCCTCCATATTCATGTTACAACTTTTGATGGGCTAATAAGCTCTATGCTTCAACTCAATGGGCAAATAACAGGTTTTTTCGAAGAATAGCCCGTATGGAAACATTCTGATTAGCATAATGAATGTCATCTGGTAGGCTTATAAAGTATCATCAAGATGTAGACTCTAGTTCTTTCTGTTCGGGTTGACCATTTTTTCTAAGATGGACTTAACTTTATGATTAGAGACTTCTGCTTATCCACTAGTTTGTGGGTGGTAGGCGGTGGATGTGCAATGAGTAACATGATATTTTATAAAGAGAGCCTCCACAATCCAATTACAAAATTGGGTTCCTTGATCACTTATTAATGACCTTGGGATCCCAAACCTCACAAAGACCTGTGGTTTTAAGAAGTTGACGACTGTCTTAGCATCATCGGTCTAGGTAGCTTTTGCTTTGACCCATTTGGAAACATAGTCCACTACTAGCAAGATGTAGATATTGCCGAAGGAAGAAGGGAATAGTCCCATAAAGTCGATGCTCCACACAAAAAATTTCACACACCAAAGTAAGTGTAAGTGGCATATGATCTTTGCAGTTGATGTTTCTAGTGTGTTGGTAGTTTTCACATGTTTTACAGTATGTATATGCATCATGGAATAATGATGGCTAGAACATACCACACTCTAATACCTTCTGGGCTGTTCGCTTGGGTCCAAAATGCCCCACAGACATATGAGTGGCACAAGTTTAAGACAGAGGCTACTTTAATCTTTGGAATGCACAAGCTAATTAATTGATATGCATAATGTTTCCACAGGCATGGGTCATCCCATATGTACAATCGTAGTTCTCTTTTTATCTTTTCCTTTTTGACCCTCAGTAGATCGACTGCTAATATATGGGTAATAAGGTAGTAGATGATGCCTGCATACCATGGGACTATTTGCTGAATTGCAAATAAGTATTCATCTAAAAACTCATCGCTTAACGGAGAGGGTTCCCCATTAATTGGTAGTCTGCTAAGGTCATCTGCTATCAAATTCTTGATCCCGTTTTTATCTCTTATTTCTAGGTCAAATTCTTGCAGAAAAACTATCTATCATATTTACCTCAGTTTTGTCTCTTTTTTCTTCAATAAGTATTTCAATGCTGCATGATATAAGAATATTATCACTTTTGTTCCCAACGAGTATGACAAAAATTTCTTCAAGGCAAATACAACAGCAAATAGCTCTTTTTCCATGGTAAAATAGTTTATTTTGGCGTTGTCAAGGGTGCAAGAGACATAATAGATTACATACGGGTCTTTTTTGATTTTTTGCTCGAGTACTGCACCCACTATTTGGTTGCTTGCATCACACATTATTTCAAATGGTAAGTCCTAATTTGGAGGCTACATGATGGGTGTTATCACCAGTTTCTCCTTAAGTGTTTTAAATGCTTCCTTGTAAGGTTCATTAGAGACAAACTTGACATCCTTTTGAAGTAAATAACACAGAGGTTGTGTGATCTTTGAGAAGTCCTTAATGAACTTTTTATAGAAACTGGTATGCCTGAAGAGAGAGCATATCACTCGTATGCTTTTTGGGTGAGATAGTAATTTAATTACATCAACCTTTGCTTTATCAACTTCTATTCCCTTGAAAGACACTGCTTGTCCCAAAATCAGCTCCTGATCTACCATGAAATGACATTTTTCATAATTCAGAACAAGGTTAGAATCAAGACAATGCTTAAGCACTTTTGTGAGGTTGTGAAGACACTCATCAAGAGAATCCTTGTAGACTGTGAAGTCATCCACGAAAATTTATATATTTTTTTTCACAAAAAAGGAAAAGATACTGATTGTGCACCTTTGAAAGGTGGCAGGTGTGTTGCAAAGGCTCAACGACATCCGTTGATAGGCAAAAGTCCCAAAGGAGCATATGAAGGAGGTATTTTCTTAATTTTCAGGGGCAAAAAAAATTTGGTAAAATTCAGAGTAGTCATCAAAACAATAGTAATGGGTTTTATGAGATCTAATCGATAATGGGCAACGGGAAGTGGTCATTTTTTGTTGAGACATTAAGCTTGTGTTAATCGATGCAGACCCTCTATCCATTTTGCACTCTTGCCAAAGTATTTTCTCCCCCCTGGTTCTCTATCATGGTGACCCATGTTTTTTGTGTGCAAAACTTACACTTTATTTACCCATTGAGATTGAGTAGATGATCCCAATATCGGTGGGTTCAAGCGCCTTTGGGTTTGTTTGCTGAGTTTACTATCTTTTTCTAGTAGAATCCTGTGCATGTAAATAGAGGGTGAAATTTATTTGATATCGGCAATCATCCAGACTATGGCTTCGTTGTATTCATGGAGTACCCTTACTAATTTTTCTTCATCAGATTGGTTGAGTTTGTTGGAGGTTATCACTGGGAGGGTCTTTCATTCAGCTAGAAAAATATATTTGAGGTGTTCAGACAGTGGCTTCAATTCTACATTTGGGGCCTGCAAAACAGAAAGTGGAATCTTTATGTGAGCTATGGGGAGATCAAGGAGAGGGGTCATATCTTTTATCTATTTAGAGGTGTCCAGCTTGAACATGACTTTTTACAAACTCTAGCCAGCTACATGGTCTCCTTCCAGGACTTGCAAATAGTCCGCATCTTAATCATTGCAAAGTGTAATACTTACCTCATCTCCATGGCTTAGGTTGAAGTACTTCTGACTTAGGATATCAACGATATCGATGCTGCATATATAAGACAAATCAACAGGATATTTCTTAGCGTCATACACATTAAATCTTACGACCTCACCATTGAATTACATATGATGACTCTATCTTAGAAATCTATTTTTGTGTTAGCGGTGTTGAGGAAGGATCTACCTGACAGGAGGTTGGAGGAACATGAAGATTTGTCATCCTCTATATCTAACACATAAAAGTCGGCTGGGAAGATAAGGTTGTCCACTTTAACTAACACGTCTTCTAAGACTCCTTTAGGGTAGACAACGAATCTACTTGCTAGTTATATGATAACTCTCGTTTCTTTCAATTGTCCCACACCCAACTTGGAGTATATAGACATGGAAATTACATTGATAGAAGCTTTGAGATCGCACATGATCTTTCTTATTTCTAAGATACCTATTTTGCATGAAATAGTGAACATACCTTGGTCTTTGCAGTTGGGAGGCAACTTCCTCTACATGATAGCTGAGATGTTCTCCCCTGTACTTACTCTTTAATTGCTGCTTAGTTTTCTATTATGGGTGCACAATTCTTTCAGGAACTTGGCATATCTAGGTACTTGTTTAATGGTGTCAAGTAGAGGAAGATTGAGTTTGATTTTACGAAATGTTTTTAAGATTTCTTTATCCTCTTTTTTCTTTTTTGTCTTGGTAAATCTCTGTGAGAATGGTGGTTTGATTGGAAACGGGATTGGTTGATCAAAGTCTGTTTTACTAAGAGGGGTATTGTCATTTGTTGTTGCCCCAGTAGCTTTTGCCCAAGGCTTTTAGCTCTATTTCCGTTTGCAAGCCTCGACAAGGGTTGTTTTGACAGGATATTCTTGTAGTTCTTTCCCGCTTCGCAAGGTGATGACACTGATGTTGGGTTGTGGGTTCACTTCTATATGCAAGAATAATTTGCCATGACATTCCAATCTGTTCATGGAAGTTGCAAGTTGGCTATCTTTAGTCTCTAAATTTTGAATGCTAACTCTGGTCTCCAGTTGAAATTATTGGGTGTTAGTGGCAAGTGACTTAATAATCTCTTTGAGGGACGTACCTTGTTCGGGAGGTGCTGTTTGCGATGGTAGAGGTGACCTATTTGGGTATTACTGGTAGTTTTGCTGTCTTATTTGATAACTAAAGTTGGGGTGGTTTCTCCATTCAGAATTATACGTGTTAGAGAAGGGATCATACCTTCTTTGCGTTTGAGTTGGGAAGCCACCCACTGCATTGACTTGCTATTGGTTGTCATCCTGTAGCGTGGGGCACATATCTGTGGTGTATCCTGAATGTGCAAAAATCTTGCACACTTGGGTTCGCTGGTTGTTTTCTTTAGCCATATTTTTCACCAAATGAGTTAGTTCAGATATTTAAGATTCAAGTGTAGAGATACTTATCTCGTTCACTCTCTGAGGGGTGTCTTGGTTGAGCCCGAATGATTGGGAGGTGATCACGATAATTGATATCAAGTCCCTTGCTTGTCATGGTATCTTGTTCACTATAGATCCACCACTTGATGCATGTGACATTCTTCTTTCCATGGACAATAGTCCTTCATAAAAATAGTGAATGAGGGATTGTTTTGAGATGTCATGTTGTGGATGACTTGTGCACAGTTATTTGAACCTCTCTCAATAATCATGTAAGCTGTCAGAATTTCTTTGAAAGATTCCACATATTTTTCTTCTAATATTGGCTATGAGTTATGCTGGGAATAAATAATCTAGGAACCCTTTTACCATCTCTGTCCAGGTCGTGATCGACCCTGGAGATAGGTGAAACAATCAATCCTTAGTTGCATCGTCCAAAGAAAAAGAGAATGCTCTTAATTTTATCAATTCTTCGGATACTCCATGCGGCTTCATGCTTGAGCACATAACATGAAATTCCTTGAGGTGCTTGTGCAGTTTTTCATTCTCTGAGCCTTTGAACTTGGGCAACAAATGAATTAAGCTAGATTTTAGCTCAAAAGCTACGTCTATATCTGGGTAAGTGATGCAAAGGGGCTGTTGGTTGGTAGACGGTGCTGCCAACTCCCTCAATGTGCGCTCTTATTCCATACTTTTTGTCTCAGTTGCAGTAGATGGTGTGCGGTCTTAATGTGTCTACCTTTTTTCTCTGGTTTGCTTTTTTAGACTTTTGGATGTCTTCTCAATCTCCAGATTGTAAAGAAAGGGTCCCCCACGATAAGATCTGGTCATAAAAGGGCAAAATAATTAGTTAAATTCAACTCCCTAGCAATGACACCAAAATTTGATAGGTGTCAAATTCACTAAAAATAAAATCCTAATTAACTAATAATACTGAATTTTAGAAGTGGTAGAAGTGTCAAATCCACAGAGAATTGAAAACTAATTTTATTCCTTGACTGACTAATAAAAAATAACTAAAGGGGGAAATTTTGTAGAATTCAATACGTAAAAATATTAAATAAGCAATAAGTAGAATAATATTAAACAAACTCTTGGCTGCAAGTTAAAAACTAAAACAATTATAAAAAAGGTTCCTAGTTGACGAAATAGATAGTTTCAGTAACAGATTTGATCATAAATACAAGGATTCATTTTACCCAAAATGTGGCAAATTAGATATAGTCGTTGAAAACGTTCCGACAACCAATCATTCCTTATTCTTAAACTAATTAAAAGAAGTTTATTAGTTAGTTCTTTGCTACCATGGAATCCTGGGATTGTCCATAGGATTTAACTCGTAAATGGCTTTGAGAACTAGAAGGGCCTAATTCAAGTTATTAGAGTCATCTGCGAAAATCGACTAACTAGATGGCTTGTCTCCTCAGTGCGGCACTGATCGCTACTAGGTGCCAGAATCGCTTAAATAATTACGGATTTTTCTAGATCTATCAATTAGGAAAAAGAAAATAAATTAGCCACACATGGTGGACTTTTTATCACAAATATGTTCTTGGAGTGTAGAAAAAAAGAAGAAAGATGAAGGAGAAAAAATTTTAGAAGCAACAAAAGCTACTGTGTACGACATTGGGAAGAAGAGAGATGATCCTTTTACTTTGACAACTGCCCCCTTTATAGTCAAAAGGATTTTAAAGTTTTCTTTTCTTTGTTTCCTTTCATTTCGAATCTCTCTCATTGATTCTAGCTTATCCTTATCTTTCTAGAACGATTTCCTCATGATTTTTGGCCCTTGAATCTCGTAGGGAGGATATCTTCTCAGATTTCAAAAAATGCACTTTTTCTTTAAGCACACTGCATGGGCCAATGCACACTGCCGCTATGGAGTCTTAGCCTTTCCCAAGGCTAAGACTGTGACAGGTGGCCATTCTGTGGTTCTCGCTCTTGCTTTCTGCTATTCTTCAGGCTTTAGGCTCCAACTCCTATCCTGGATCAAGTAAATAATTTATTTTAGACATACAAAAGTAGAGATAAGGGTGTTATTTTTACACCCTATCAATATGTGAGACGAGAAGCTCAATTACACTTCAGCATAAGGAAGTCTATCTAAATTTTTTTGACATTGACACTTATTTGACTAGTTCTGTTTACTCTCTTTTGCAGGAATATAAAGATGTGTTCTCAGAGGAGATTCCAAATGGTCTACCACCACTGCAAGGGATAAAAAATCAGATTAATTTTATCACTGGAGCTTCTGTTCCCAATTGCCCAACCTATCGAAGTAACCTCGAGGAGACATAAGAACTTTAATGGCAAGTGGAGGAGTCGTTAGGTGAGGGACTTGTGAGAAAGAGTTTGAGCCCTTGTGCGATTTTAATGTCACTTGTGCCTAAGAAGGATGGTTTCTGGAGAATGTGTGTGGATTGCTAAGCAACCAACAGGATTACGGTAAAATATAGACACCCTATCCTTAGATTAGATGATTTATTGGATGAGTTGAGTGGATCTACTATTTTTACTAAGATAGATCTTAAGAGTGGATACTACTAGATTAGGATGAAACTTGGAGATGAGTGAAAAACTACCTTTAAAACCAAGTATGAATTGTATGAGTGTTAATAATGCCTTTTGGGTTATCAAACACCTCTAGCACTTTCATGAGACTTATGAACCATGTCATACTACCTTTTCTAGTTAAATTTGAGGTAGTTTACTTTGATAACATCATGATTTATAGTAAGTCTTTAGAGGATCACCTTCAGCATATGAAGTTTATTCTTGGGGTCCTTTGAAAAGAACAATTGTATGCCAATACCAAAAAGTGTACCTTTTACAATGAAAGATTGATATTTTTAGGGTTTATAGTTAGTACACAAGGCATTGAGGTAGATGAGGATAAGGTGAAAGTAGTCAGAGAACGACCTACCCCGACATCAACTAGTGAGGTAAAGAGTTTCCATGATTTAGCAAGCTTTTAAAGCAGGTTTGTTAGGACTTTCAGTTCATTACAGCACCACTAAATAAACTGATAAAGGAAAATATAAAGTTTGTACGGACTGAAAAACAAGAACATGCTATTATTTTATTAAAAGATAAATTATGTTCGGCACTTATTTTAGCTTTACCTGACTTTAACAAAATTTTTGAGCTTGAATGTGACACTTTAGGTATAAGTATAAGAGTAGTTCTTATGCAGGAAGGGCCCCGTGGCTTATTTCAGTTTGAAACTTAGTGGCACACTGTTGAATTACTCAACCTATGACAAGGGGTTATACACCTTGGTGAAAGCATTAGAGGTATGACAACACTACTTATTGCCAAAGGAGTTCGTGATCCATACCAACCATAAATCCCTTAAATATTTAAAGGATCAAGGTAAACTCAACCGTGATCATAGTAAGTGGGTCGAGTTCACTGAGTCTTCCCCTTTGTAATCAGGTATAAATAAGGTAAAAATAATATAGTTGCTTATGCAATATCTCATAGGTATGCTTTGATTTCTATGCTTACTTCTAAATTTATAGGATTTGAATATATTAAAGAGATATACGTTAGTGACAATGATTTTTTTCACTATTTATCATACATGTAAGCATTGTGCATTCTAGAAACTTTATAGGCATGATGGTTTTTTCCTTAGGGATGGTAACCTATATGTGTCTAATTGTTCACTTAGGGAATTACTGGTGCATGAGGCTCATAGTGGAGGATTGATGGGGCACTTTGGTGTAACTAAAACTCTAGATGTAATACCCCACTCAACACCGTGCTAAATTGTATTTAGAAAACCCTATTTATTCGAGTCTTAAGGCCACACTGAACTCATTTAAATTTATTTCGCAGTTTTATATCGTAATTTGTAAATTATGCCGATATTATTATTTTATTTTTAATTTTATTTAATTTTACCTGATTTTATTTTGATTTATTATTTTTATTATTATTTTTTTAAAATAATTAATTTTTAGGAGAAAACGGAAAAAAAAGGGTAAAAGTCCCACGGGAAAACACTTGCATGCCGCCGTTTAAGGTTCCACCGCAGTGGAAGAAAAAAATTTTCCTCCGATTTTCATGCCCCATTAAATTGGTCTTTCCCCATTTTCAACACTCTATCTCTTCGTCAGATTCGCCACTTGGTGCAAATCTGATGACCCTCATTTTCCATAAATAGGGGCACTTCCTCCCATTTTCTCACCATTTTCATTCTTCCACCTTCCAAGAGTTTAGAGAGAGAGAGGAAGTGATCTAGAGAGAGAAAGAGTGGAGAAGAAGAAAAACTATATAGGAAAAACTTTAAGATTTTGGTAAGAAATTTAGTATTTTTGTAAACGTCTTAAAGAGTATTTTTATACAAAAATTTAAAATGATAATACGATTTTGTGTTATTTGTATGTTCTATGTTTAATAGTTCTAATAAAGTGAATTATTCTTGATTTCAAGCATGCTATGTGATTTATAGGTAATTGATTATTTGCATGTAAATAAAATAATATGAAACTCGTAAGGTTATCTAAAAAATAAAAGAATAAAAAAAAAGAGAAAAAAAAGTTGAATGAAGCCTGAATGGTCCGAAGTATGTATATATATTGACATTCATAATGTATCAAGTGTCTCGTTAGACTTTTTATCTCTGAGGGGTATCTGTTTCCCCCTCTCCTATCTGGTTTGGAAAGACATGAGAGGACTGCTCCCTATGAATGACAGCGTACCCTCTGACGAGAGTGGTGACACAAATATATGTTAAGGGCCTATTTTGGCTAAATATTATCGTGGCTATAGAATATCTGATAGGACCACTACAGTCGATACGACCGTGGTTATAGATCGCACCATGATTTGGCAAACTGGAAATATACTTGAGCAAATTGTCGTTATTTATATCTAATTTAGTCATTCCATATGGGTAGTTAGAAATTCGTATCTGCCATCAGAGATGGATGTTAGAACGACTTCGTGAAACATGACATGAAAATCTGAGCATTTCATCATTTATTTGATTTTCTCTACTGTTGAGTAGATGCTTGATTTTTTGACTAATTTACTATGGCATGATATTTTCTTAATAAATAAAATTATTTTCATAATGTAAGATAGGACTCTAACATGGCCTAATGGTAAGTATTAATGATGTTTATTCACCTTTTAAACCTTATGATGTAATCTAAATATTATTTTCCTTACTAAGCATATAGAACTCACACTTTCCATGCCCCCCTTCCCCCCAGATGAGGAAGATAATGAGGGACTGTCAGTGGACCTACCCATTGAAGTCTATGAGGATCCCGTGGATCTACAAGCTTTGAGTGCATGATTGTTCCTGCACTCTGATGAGTCCAATAGTTTAATGATAGAAGTGGCCCTTTTTTATATTTTGGCATTTGTATTTTGTAACCACTTTTGGCATTAGTTACATATATATAATTGAAACTCATATATTTTGTAAGGTATTTATAATTAATTTGCTCCACTGCATATAATTTTTATCATGTACTTGTAATTTGTTTCTGTATCTAACACCCACATGCCTTAATTAGCTTTTGGGATGTCACACTAGATATACTACATAAGCATTTTTATTAGCCTAACATGAGGAAAGATGTTAAGCGCATTTGTAGTAAGTGCATTGCATGTAAACATGCCAAATCTAGGGTTTTACCTTATGGATTATACACACCTTCGTTTGTACCTACAACACCTTGAATATATATATATATATATATATGGATTTTGTGTTAGAATTACCTAGGACCAAGTAAGGTAGTGATAGCATATTTGTTATTGCAGATAGATTTAGTAAGATGGCATACTTCATTGCATGGTATAAGACTGATGATGTGACAAATATCGCAAATATGTTTTTCAGAGATGTGAGACTTCATGACATCCCTAAGACAATATTGTGAGTGATAGGGATATAAGGTTCCTTAGTCACTTTTAGAGAATTTTATGGGGTAAATTAGGAACTAAGTTGTTATTCTCTACTGCATATCGCCTAGACTGATTGTTAGACTGAAGTTGTCAATAGGACCTGAGGATCCTTTGTTAAGAGTTGTAGTTCGCCAAAATTTAAAAAAAATGGAAGGATTGTTTGCTTATGTTAAAATTTGCATATAATAGGAGCATTCATAGCTCTATAGGGTTTTCACATTTTGAGATTATTTATGGTTTTAATTCTTTGATTTCGCTAGATCTCACACCTTTACCTTTGTAGGAAATTCAAGACACCAATTGTAACGCCCCATTTTTTTTCATTTTGGACGTACTTAACAAGCAGCCAATTCCATAACAAAACGGTCATGCACAAGGAACCACTAGCATAATCCACTATCCAATGATCAAGATAATCCTACAATCATGGACAGTACATCGCACACAATACAACCATACTCAATATCTATACTACCATTAATTCTACATATTCCGTTCAGTCAAAACAAAATGAAACTCTTTATCCTATACTCTACACACTAGGTTCGAAATCCAACAACTTTGATTCAAACTCCGTCCCTACATCATCTGTAAAAAGGAAACACTAGCACTATCCAATGATCAAGATAATCCTACAATCATGGACAATACATCGCACACCATACAACCATACTCAATATCTATACTACCATCAATTCTATATATTCCATTCAGTCAAAACAAAACGAAACTCTTCATCCTGTACTCTACACATTAGGTTCAGAATCCAACAACTTAGATCCAGACTCCATCCCTACATCATTTGTAAAAAGAGAAAGAGTGAGTTCATTTAACTCAATATGGTTAAACTCAAAATACATGCGTGAGATGCAACAATATACAACCATATGCCTCTACCAATAGTTCACTACTGAACTCCAATTTTTCCTCCTGCACCTACAACTCTACCTACCCTAGGTGTCCGTTCCCTGATGGCACTCCAGGCGTACCAGTGGTACCATTCACCGCCAAGATTTGGCAACCATTGACACCTATCGACCCCTAGTGGCCACGCACGCACACGAGTTTCAATCATTTTCGTCACCAACAACGGCGACCATCATTCACCTATAGACCCCCTATCAAGCCACACACACACACTCTAATCCTTCTCTCCCGTCACCACCATCGGTAACCGTTCACCATCTCACAACCTATACCAGGCCACTCACACACACCCGATTTTCATTCACTTGCGTCACCAACATCGGCGACCGTTAGCCATCAATCGACCTACACCAGGCCACTCACACACACTCTGACCATTCCCTCTCGTCACCGATCTCGGCGGCCGCGCACGCACACCATTTTCATTCACTTGCGTCGCCAACCTCGGCAACCATCGTCTACCTATCGACCCCCCTTGACCACACACACACACCACTCCTTCTCGTCCACTGTCTCTCTCTCCGCCCGCTGCCTGCGACATGTCCTAATTGCCCCCATTCAGCTCGTCTTTCTTCCCCCAAGGCTCCAGCTACCCCAGTCCATTTCCGCAAGCATCTCACTCACCCGGTAGATCCTTCCCTTCTCCAACATTCACTCCCTATCTCTCCCTAACTCTCTCTCGAGCTACAACCTCCCGCCACACCATTCTTCTCACCTCACTCACCCCGCGGATTCTACCTTTCCCCAGCGTTTCCCCACTGCCTCTACCTATCTCTCTCTCAGACTACGTCCTCACACCACAACATCTCCCTATCTCCTTTCGCATTGCTCACACAGTCCGCTCTCTTCCACATCGTTTTCCCGCCCGTACCGTCACCTTCTCTCTCTCTCCTCCAACGATTCTCACGCGGTCACTTCCTTCGTTCGCGCACCACTTTTCTCTCCCCCGACCTCCACTCACTCCGCACTCCTATCTCTCTCCCGACCTCTGCCCGTACTGTCACCTTCTCTCTCTCTCCTCCCGCAATCCTCACTCGGTCCGCTTCCTTCCACCCGCCTCACTACCTATCCTCACCCAGCCTCTTCCGTATACTCTTACCTCCGTAAGCTGTGGCCACGCACGCCACACATCCAACCATTTCACAATCAAATCAACACACACATTTAGAGTTTGGTACCGTACCTCCCATTTCCATTTTTCCCTCTTTCAGCCGAATCTGCTATCACCGTCCGCGATCTCCTCTTCTCTCCGCTCTGCTTCCTTTCTCCCTCCTTCTGGAACCTTCCTTCCTCTTCTCTCTCTCTCCCGCTCCCCTTCTTCCTCTGCTCCCTTTCTTCCTCTACTCTCTTTCTTCCCTCTTTTTTCTTTTCTTTTCTTTTTTCTTCTCCTCTCTTTCTTCCCCCGCCCCCTACTTAAATCATCCCAGTTTTTTCTCAAAACGGCGTCGTTTTCCCCCTTGCAAAATGACGTCATTTTTTCCTTTTCCAAAACGACGCCATTTTCTCCCTTCAGCAAAACGGCGTCGTTTTTCCCTTCCCTCTCCCTCTTTTTTTTTTTCTCTTTTTCCAGTTATTACATATACTCCCCCCCTAAAATAAAAATTTGGTCCCTTAAATTTGTTATCTTACCTTTGAACAATCTTGGATAATTTTGCCTCATCTCGTCCTCTCGTTCCCATGTTGCCTCCTCCGCCACCTGATTCCTCCATTGTACCTTCACCATAGGTATCACCCTGCTTCTCAACCTTCTCTCTTGTCGTTCAAGCACCCGAATTGGCTCTTCTTCATAAGACCAGTCTCTTTCTAACTGTAATTATTCCCACTTTAGAATATGATTCAGATTCGGGTGATATTTTCGTAGTAGGGATATGTGAAACACATTGTGAACCCCACTATACTGAGGAGGGAGCGCTACTCTGTACGCAACCACCCCCACCTTCTCTAAGATCTCAAACGACCCTATGAAACGGGGACTTAACTTCCATTTTTTCCCAAATCTCAATAGACCCTTCGTGGGGGATACCTTCAAGAACACATGATCTCCTACTTCAAAGCTCAAATCTCTCCTACGATTATCGACGTACCCCTTCTGCCTACTCATAGCCGCTTGTAAATTATGTCGTATCACCAGCACCTTAGCCGTAGTTTCCTCTACCATTTCCGGTCCTAACAACTATCTCTCCCCCACTTTACTCCAACACACTGGTGACCTACATGGTCGACCATACGAAGCTTCATAAGGAGTCATTCCGATGCTGGTGTGATAACTATTATTGTATGTAAATTCTATTAAGGGCAACATGTCCTCCCAATCTCCCCCCACATCAATAACACAGGCTCTCAACATATCTTCTAATACTTGTATCGTTCTCTCTGTTTGCCCATCCGTCTATGGGTGAAAAGCTGTACTAAAATTCAATTTGGTCCCCAAAGCCTGTTGCAACCCTTTCTAAAATCTGGATGTGAATCGGGGATCCCGATCGGAAACAATTGATACGGGAACGCCGTGTAACCTCACCACCTCCTTGACATACAGTCTGGCCAACTGCTCCACGGAATCCGTCACCTTCATTGCTAAGAAATGAGAAGATTTAGTTAGGCGATCAACCACCACCCATATACTATCATGTTTCTTATGATTACCTAGCAATCTGGTCACAAAATCCATAGACACTTGCTCCCACTTCCACTCGGGTATAGGCAATGGTTGTAACAAACCCCTAGGCCTCTGATGCTCTGCCTTAACTTGCTGGCATATCAAGCACTTAGACACATACTCAGCCACATCCCTCTTCATGCCTCTCCACCAGAAACTTTTATGTAAGTTTTTATACATCTTAGTACTCCTCGGGTGTATAGCAAACTTGGTATCATGTGCTTCACTGAGTACTTCTTCTCGTATTGCCCGATCCCTGAGCACGCACATTCTAGTTTGAAACCTAATTATTCCATCATCTCTCACACCAAAATTTATCACTGTCCCCTGTTCTATCCCCTTCCGAATCCTCTGTATCTCGGCGTCCACCAATTGTCCTTCTCTTATTTTCTGCACCAAGGTCGGTTGTGCCCTCAAACTAGCCACATACCTTCCGTTGCCCCCATCTTGAATACACAGGTGTTGCATGGCTTTCTGCAGACTCCACTCAGACACCATCAAATGGCCTAGTACCCCTGTACTCTTACGACTGAGAGCATCTACCACCATATTTCCCCGTCTAGGTTGATACCGGATCCTACAGTCGAAATCTTTCAACAGATCCATCCATCTTCTCTGTCGCATATTCATTCCCGCTGTGTGAACAAATACTGTAAACTTTTATGATCTGTGTAAATTTCAAAGGTTTCCCCATATAAGTAGTGTCGCCACAACTTTAGCGCATAGACTACTGCAGCCAACTCTAAATCATGTGTTGGATAATTCCGTTCGTGTGTCCTTAGCTGTCGGGACCCGTAGGCTAACCTTCCCCCGTTGCATCAATACAGACCCCAACCCCACATGAGATGCGTCATTATACATTGCAAAATCACCTTCCCCCGACGGGATTGCCAATATTGGGGTAGTCAAGTTGCGTTTCAACTTTTAAAAACTGCTCTCACACTTCTCATCCCACTCAAACTTCACATTCTTTTTTGTTAACTTGGTAAGAGGTGCCGCAATACTCGAGAACCCTCGCATAAACCGACGGTAGTACCCCGCCAACCCCAAGAAACTTATGATCTCTGTCACAGTCTTAGGTCTTTCCCATTTCACCACTGCTTCTATCTTTGTTGGGTCCATCGATATCCCATCTCTCGACACAATGTGGCCCAAAAATGCTATCTAATCTAACCAAAACTCACATTTACTAAACTTGGCATACAATTTGGCCTTCCGGAGCATCCCTAGCACCGTTGCTAGATGTTCTGCATGCTCCCCCGAATCCTTCGAATAGATCAATATGTCATCTATAAAGACAATGACATAGCAGTCCAGTAGGGGTCGGAACACCCAATTCATCAGATCCATAAACACCGCAGGCGCATTCGTTAACCCAAAAGGCATCACTAGGAACTCATAATGCCCATACCTGGTACGGAACGCCGTCTTAGCAATGTCTTCGGCTCTTACCCGTAGCTGATGATATCCCGACCGTAGATCTATTTTTGAAAATACTTGTGCCCCTTATAACTGATCAAATAAATCATTGATCCTGGACAATGGATACTTATTCTTTATTGTCACTTGGTTCAGTTCTCTATAATTAATACACATTCTCATAGTTCCGTCCTTTTTCTTAACGAACAATACCGGGGGCCCCCCACGGTGACACGCTAGGTCGAATAAACTTCTTATCCAACAACTCTTGCAACTGTGTACTTAACTCCATTAGTTCTGTCTTCGCCATCCTGTAAGGAACCTTGGAAATGGGCTGGGTGCCGGGCTGAAGTTCTATTGTGAACTCGACCTCTTTACTGGGTGGCAGGCCCGACAAGTCGTCCGGAAATACGTCCGGAAAATCTCTGACCATTGGTATCTCTTGGAGTGCAAGTCTCCTACCATCGTTCCCTGTCAAGGACATAGATAAACGGTAATTCTTGCATATATTCATACTAACATATCTTTCAACGTAACACTCATTTATTCATTGATTTTTCCCATACAAAAACAGATTCTTCGTTTGGCAATTTAAACACTACCCTCTTGCGAAAACAATCTACATGGGCGTGGTGGGCCGCAAGCCAATCCATACCCAGTATTACATCAAAATCTTGTATGTCTAGCAAAATTAAGTCTACCTTTAACTTCCTCCCCTCTATCTCTACCCCACAAGAGTCAAACATTACATCAGTACATAAAGCGCCATTAGTTGGCGTAGATATTACCAATGCCCGGTCCAACCCCCGAGTCTCTATCCTTAGTCTAGATGCGAACCTAGGCGATACAAATGAATGTGTGGCACCAATGTCAATTAGTACTCTAGCAGGAATATTTGAAATGTAAAGTATACCTTGTATTACTCCTGAAGTAGCGGCCGCCTTCGGAACAGTCATGGCAAACACCTGCCCTTGAAGCAACGGCCGACCAAAATCTCTCGGCAGGGGGCAATCTCGTACGAAGTGTTGTGTGCTCCCACACCGATAGCAGCTTCGACTGCCACTCATACATGGCCGTCCACCATGGTTTTTACCACACCGTGGGCACATCCCACTGCTCGGGGCCATCTGATGACCCGGAACTGCCTCCTGAACCACTCTCTGCCTCTTCTCTGTTTGACTAGAAGTTGGTGGCGGTCGTCTATAACTGGAGGGTCCTTTATTATTGTCAGTCTGTTCCTTATACAGTGCCTCTATCAACTGTGCCTTCTCCAATACCATCTGATATGTAGGAAATGCAAACATAGCCACTTGGTGATACAATTCTGACCGTAACCCCTTCTCAAACCGTCGGGCCTTCTTAGTTTCATTCATCATGACCTCGGGCGTAAACCGGCCCAAATCTATATCTCTCGGCATAGTCCACCACAGACAACCTCCCTTGTCTAAGTTCAGTAAATTCTGCTTCATTTCACTGTCTCAGAAAATTCGGAAAATACTCTGCATTGAAAGCTTCTAAAAAGACTTCCCAGGTGATTGGTGGGACCAAGGCCCCTCTTTTCAATTTCCACCAGCGTTCAGCGGACCCTCTCAATATGAATGTAGCCAGCTGTACTCTCTGTTCTGTAGTCACACTCATCACTACGAATAATTTTTCTGTCTCCTTTATCCAATCCTCCGCCACCAGTGGATCAGACTCCCCATTGAAGGTAGGAGGGTTCAGCCTTCAGTATTTCCCAATATTGCTCGTATCCACACCCCCCTATGGGGACGCCTTGTTGTGGCATCGATGCTGCCTCTGCCCGCAACTCTCTATCTCTAATCACGGTAGCTAGACTCTCAACCACTCTGCACAGCCGGTTAAAGTCCTCCTGCTGTACGCCGGACTGCTCTGCATGGGTTGCCGATGGACCAGCAGCGTGTCTCGGTTGTACGGGAGGGGGCACAGTGTGACACGAGGGTGACCCTTGAAATGCAGTGAGTGGTACATGGTGAAATCCCGAGGCTCATCGTGGGGCCCACGGGGTGGGCTCACGATGGGGTCGGCCCCTACCCTTCTTCGTCACCTCCCTTGACTCACCTGCATAATAGTGGCACCCATCATTAGTACTCTTAATTTGCTCTGATACCAACTGTAACGCCTCTTTTTTTTCATTTTGGACGTACTTAACAAGCAACCAATTCCATAACAAAACGGTCATGCACAAGGAACCACTAGCATAATCCATTATCCAATGATCAAGATAATCCTACAATCATGGACAATACATCGCACATAATACAACCATACTCAATATCTATACTACCATTAATTCTACATATTCCATTCAGTAAAAAAAAACGAAACTCTTTATCTTGTACTCTACACACTAGGTTCGGAATCCAACAATTTCAATCCAGACTCCGTCCCTACATCATCTGTAAAAAGGAACTAGCACTATCCAATGATCAAGATAATCCTACAATCATGGACAATACATCGCACACCATACAACCATACTCAATATCTATACTACCATCAATTCTACATATTCCATTCAGTAAAAACAAAACGAAACTCTTCATTCTGTACTCTACACATTACGTTCAGAATCCAACAACTTAGATCTAGACTCCGTCCCTACATCATCTGTAAAAAGAGAAAGAGTGAGTTCATTTAACTTAGTACGGTTAAATTCAAAATACATGCGTGAGATGCAACAATATAAAATCCTATGCCTCTACCAATAGTTCACTACTGAACTCCAATTTTTCCTCCTGCACCTACAACTCTACCTACCCTAAGTGTCCGTTCCCTGACGGCACTCCAGGCGTACTAGTGGTACCATTCACCGCCAAGATTTGGCAACCATTGACACCTATCGACCCCTAGTGGCCACGCACGCACACGAGTTTCAATAATTTTCGTCACCAACAGCGGCGACCATTATTCACTTATCGACCCCCTATCAGGCCACACACACACACTCTAATCCTTCTCTCCCATCACCACCATTGGCGACCGTTCGCCATCTCACGTCCTATACCAGGCTACTCACACACACCCAATTTTCATTCACTTGCGTCACCAACATCGGCGACCGTTAGCCATCTCTCGACCTATACCAGACCACTCTCACACACCCAATTTTCATTCACTTGCGTTACCAACATCGGTGACTGTTAGTCATCTCTCGACCTACACCAGGCCACGCACGCACACTTTGACCATTCCCTCTCGTCACTAATATCGGCGACCACTAACCATCTCTCGACCTATACCAGGCCACGCACGCACACTATTTTCATTCATTTGATTTTCGTCACCAACATCGGCGACCGTTAGCCATCTCTGGACCTATACCAGGTCACTCACACACACTCTGATCATTCCCTCTCGTCACCGATATCGGCGACCACTAACCATCTCTCGACCTATACCAGGCCATGCACGCACACCATTTTCATTCACTTGCGCACCAACCTCGACAACCATCGTCTACTTATCGATCCCCGTCGGCCACACACACACACACCACTCCTTCTCGTCCACTGTCTCTCTCTCCGCCAGCTGCCTACGACATGTCCTAATTGCCCCCACTCACCCCGTCCTTCTTCCCCCAAGGCTCCAGCTACCCCACTCTCTTTCCCCAAGCATCTCACTCACCCGGTAGATCCTTCCCTTCTCCAACATTCACTCCCTATCTCTCCCTAACTCTCTCTCGGGCTACAACCTCCCGCCACACCATTCTTCTCACCTCACTCACCCCGCGGATTCTACCTTTCCCCAGTGTTTCCCCACTGCCTCTACCTATCTCTCTCTCAGACTACGTCCTCACACCACAACATCTCCTTATCTCCTTCCGCGTTGCTCACACAGTCCGCTCTCTCCCACACCGTTTTCCCGCCTGTACCGTCACCTTCTCTCTCTCTCCTCCTGCGATTCTCACACGGTCACTTCCTTCGTTCGCGTATCCCTTTTCTCTCCCCTGACCTCCACTCACTCCGCACTCCTATCTCTCTCCCGATCTCCGCCCCAAGCAACAAAAATCTAAGTTTAACTCCCTAGGAGATAGATCTTTCCAAGTGTTATAGCATATCAATGATAATGCCTACAAAATTGATCTCCTAGGTGAGTACAAAGTGCCTGCTACATCTAATAATTCTGACATTTCTTCTTTTGATGTAGGTGACAATTCAAGGATAAATCCTCTCGATTGGGGGGACTGGGGTGGGAAGATGTAGACCTAGACACAAGAGACACAATGAAAGACGGTTACCTGTAAGACCAATAAGATAGTTGGAGAGAAGGGGGAAGAATGATTCAAGTCCTGGAGGGACCTATCACCGAGCCCACGCTAAAAGCTTCCAAAAAACTTTCAATCTTCTCATCCAAAGTTGGACTACCCAAGAGATTGATTTTGAGAGTCCAAAAGCTATAAAAATAGGCCAGATAAAGCAAGCAAAGGCTTGAAATATCTGGTTTTGGTCTAGGTAGAAGATGGCCAAGAAAGAGAAAACATCATGTCGCGCACCTGAGCGGGAATCACCATCACCTAGCCATTATGAGTTGTGTTTTCTCTTTGAAGAGGCTTAAAGCATCTCTGTAGACTTCGTCCAACCTAGAAAACATAAGCAAAATAGAGACAAAAACAGTCAAGAAAAACATCATAGCAAACAAAAACAAAGGTGAAAAGGAAGAAGACAAACATGCAAGCAAGAACACATTCAACTCAAGGAGGATCACCCTTTGTTGCAAACCACCTTCCAGTTTTAATGTAATTACATATCTGTTTCAAGGAAGGAGACCTTCATACAGCCACTAGTAGATGAGGAAAAGAAAGACACCTAAGATGAGTAGAAAAAGAAAATCAAGAGGAGTAAAGAAGAGGAAGACCATATGCATGAAGAAGTAAAAGTTTGACCAAGGTGAAGAAGAGTCGGCTTTCACAATTATGGAAGGCCTATTCTATCAGCCACTACCTACAAAAATTAAAAGGAAAAAAAGTTAAAATTCAAGACTCGAAAGGACTTTAAAGAAGGTGTCCAAGTAGGAATCTAGTTGTCTAAAGAGAAAACAATTTGATATGTAACATTCTTTTTAAGTTTTTGAGTTTTAATCAATTTAAATTTTAGTATTTTATTAAGATTAAAATTAAGAATTATGTTTATGATTCTTATTTCCTAGTTTAAATTAAATAAGGATGGCCAACCCTATAAATAGAAGGCATCACCCCTTTATGCAAACACAATTCAAATTATTAATAAAATTCAGATATTTTTTTTCAAGCTTTCAAGAGTGAGTGAGTGGGTCTTCGACTGACTTGTTGTGCTAGGAATTGGAATCACTTATCGAGGTAAGTCTCTTGGTGTCTTTTCAATTCTAGTTCTTTGTTTTTTTTCCTATAACCTTGATTTTTCCTCATTTGTTGAGTGCGAAACAAGTAGAGAGTGTTTACTTAGGGTTTTGAGTTTTTTCTTACTGATGTATATGCGGAATTTTAGATTGCATTGTTGATATCTGGTTTCACATAACTGAAAAATTGAGTAATTTGAAACTCTTTTACAGACACTGACAAGCATTAAAATCTCATATTAGGAAGACAAATTGAGATGGGAAATCATGAATAATGCTCAATTTTTTGTCAAATCACTTTACAACCTGTTAACTGGAAATACTAGTAACAATGGGCATTTATTTCCTCATAATATTCTATGAAAAGTAGGAGCTACTCCCAAAATTTTGTTTTTCACTTGGGAGGCTGCAAAAGGTCGCATTCTCACTTTATACAATTTCATGAAGAGAGGGATTCCTATTTTCAATAGATGTTTTCTCTATAAGAACAACTTAGAATCTTGCAATCATCTATTACTTGAATGTAATATTGTTCACAAGCTCTAGTCTGTGGCTCTTGGTCTCTTGGGGTTGTCTTGGGTTAAAAAAGATTCTATTTCTTCCTAACTCCTTGCTTGAGAAGGCTTCTCTAGCAAACATAAATCTCTTAAACTCATTCATCTCACCATTTTCTGGGTGATATGGAAGGAGAGAAACAACAGGATTTTTGAATGCAAAGAAATATAATTTAGCATTATCATTGACAATTAACTCCATTATTTTGGTTTTACTATTTTTGTGCAAAACATTGATTGTTTTGAAGATCTTGCTTTCATTATTGATATGCTAACCAATTTGTAAATCCTATGTACATTGAAGATGCCTCCTTGGCACCATTATGTCAATATAATACTTACACTTTTTTTTAAAAAAAATAATAATTAGTTTGAAGAAAAAGAGTGATGTATCTATATAAGAGTTTGTAAACCCAGATGCTATAAAAAATTGTCTTAGCCTGGTACCATATATAGCCTTAACGTAATTTGCAGACATGTATAGAATTATCACAATTAAAAAAACATGTTTGATGGTTGTGTTCATGAAAACATCTTTATAAATAACCATATAAAAAGACATTGTTGACATCAGGTTAATAAAGAGAACACTATTGACTAATAACAAGACTGAGGACGAAGTGAATAGTGGTAGGTTTGGCAACCTTAACTGAATATGTTATGATAATCAACACTAGGGCAATGATGGAACCCTTTAACAACTAGTTGAGCTTTGTACTTGTCGTTGAGCCATTAGGTAAATGTTTAATTATAAAAATCCATTTATAATTGACAATATTTTGCATAAAATTAGATGGGATAATTTTCATGTTCTGTTTCGTACAAGAGCATCATACTCCCCAAACATAGTACGATTCCATTTAGGATCTTTGAAGGTCTGGGTCAATGTTTGCGGCTCAAGTTGGTGGCTTAAGGTGATGATAGTAGTAAGATTAAGTTTTTAGATGGGTTCATGAATTTTGTTTTTAACGTGAATAGTCATGGTGTGGGTGTTGGTGGATGGTTATTTTGGAGGAGAGGGGTTTTAGAGAGAGTTAAGGAATTATAGGATGGATTGTGTGGGTTATTTGATGGTGTTGGGGAAATGTTCTAGTCAATCAGATGGTAAGGCTCAATCTACCGAAGTTTGGTTGAGAGGAAGTGGGGCTTCGTATATGGGACATGGAGTTTTAGAGAGTGTGTTATGGAATGGTTGAGTAAAGATTGGTTGTGAGATGGATTCGAGCCTACGGATAAGGATACAAGTAACGTATAAATTAAAGATACAAGTAACAGTAGGAAAAGTGGTGGAATTAGTATGGATAATGTAAAAACTTGAGCCATCCTCAATCATAATATCATCAGACTCTGCATAAGAAGTGTGAAGTGAAGGATTATTCAAGTCTGTAGGTGAGATGGTGCAACACTTGACTACCAAGTCGCCATGTGGGGGTGTTAGTGGCTGCAAGATATGCAATGTGAGCATGCTGCTTCTATGGAGAACATGGTGGCTGTGCATGTGTTATTGATGGAGCTAATGATGATTGAGCATGGACAAGTTGATATATAGAGCATCTTTGAATACCACATCCTTGGCAATAACCAAGATATGGACGTGATGGTGGATGATCATTATGAGGAGTAATGGATTGTTGACCGTAGTTGTGAAAGGTAGTTACGAAAAGAAGCCAAGGAGGAGATGGTTACTAAGATTGATTCTCATGTCAATTGATAAGATTGGTGGTGACCGGAAAGAATGATGGTAATACATGTGATTGTTGGGGAGACACCTCCTTACTAATGAGTTTTTCATGAATTTTATGAAAGGAATAGGCATTTTACGAGCATTAGCCACGTCAATAGTTCCTTTGTATTCCTTATCAAGGCCATCAAGAATCTTATCAATGAGATCTTCTTCATTAACTGGTTTTCCAAGAGAAGCAAGTTCATCAGCCTGATTCTTGATAAATTACATATACTTTGAGATTGTCTTGAAACCCTTAACACATTTTTTAATTAGTTTTTAATATAATTGATGTGACCACGAAATGGTTTGACATAGATATTAGCCTATTAAGATGTGGTCATGCCCTGTAAGAGATGGTCTTATAGAAAGAAGAGATTGAATGGGCAGAGAGACTGCACCAAGGAGTTAATTGAAGAGAAAACGATCATGGTGCTTTTGTATTGTGTAGGCTGGATTAGGACATGTCTTACCATCAATGGTTATGGTTGGTGTGGGACTGTGATGAGAACCATCAAGAATGCCATACAGATCATATCCTTCTAATAGACTTCAAATTTGGAGGCTCTACGTGATGTAGTTGGTGGTAGTCAATTTATGATGCTTGTAGTGTCGATGGTGACAAGAGAATTATTTGGGTCTTGAGTATTTTGAATGATGATATAAGCAGTAGAAGATGCAGAGATGTCTTCGGAAGCCATTATGGTTGAAAAAATAATATGGAGAATTGTGAGAGAAAACAAAAAGAGGAAATTGAAGGAACAGATAAAGAGGGTGGTGGTTTTAATACCATATTGAACTAAAAGTAATAACTTGATTTTCATTGAATAAAAGTGTGGCATATATACACGTTTGAGATGAGATTAATGATCGATCAAATATTCTAATTCTAGCTAATTACCCAATTTATGCAATTTGTTGTCAATCACCTAATTTGTGAGATTTGCTGTCAATCACTTAATTTATTTGTGAGACTTGCTGTCAACTAAATTATTTACAAAAATTACGGAAGTATACAATTAATTAATTCATCTAATAATTACATAATATTTTCCATACATGGTTTCTCAATGTTAACTAATATTGCTTGAAGTTATTAGTTTTAAAAATTTAAATCAATATTTTTCTTAAGGCAACACAATCGGGAAACGAACAACACTCACCAATAGATACTAAATAGGCTAAAGAACTATACATATATATATACATATAATTTTGTAAACTTTGTTAATAGACTACTAAATATACATGAAGTATATCTTTGTAATTTTTTTTGAAAAGAAGTATTATTTTAATAGTGCTCAAGATTTTTATAAAAGGGTATTTTTAACTCTATTTAATTATATATATATATGAATATATTGGAATCTTACAATATGTATATAATAGAAGATTCAGTAGATTTAGATTAAATTGTAATTAAATCTACAACATTGATCTTCTTAAATAGTACAGATTTTTTTACCTTAATTGTTAGATAATTATAAAATATGGAATAAGGATAATGAATTTTTTACTAGACAAAGAGTATGGATTGAAAGAAGAAAAAAGAAAAGTACATTGACAGGAAAGAATAAAAGGTAATAATCTTTCTAGAATAAAACAAAAAATGTAAAATGTAATAAAATCTATATTTTCTCAAAAATGAGAAAAAAATGAAATCGCATTTTCACTTCCCTATGAAGAATGCCCTCATGACAACCGCCTTCAATATAAATGTCCATCCATCATTCATCCTTTGTCTGCTATTTATACCTCTTCCCCTTTCTTCAACCCCACATATACACTTCTCCCTTTCTTTTTTAACATCTCTCTTTATATATGTATATGCTTTGAATTCAATAAGATGTCATCACTTTCGTCTGAAAATGAGAGTGGAAAACTCATTGGTTGCGAAATATAACCATACGCGCGAAAAGGTGAAAAAGATGTAGATCAAAACTCAACCAATAAAGGAACAAAATTGTCCAATATTATCAACCAAATACTAAAGATTATTGGGGTAAGTTTTGAAATATATAGATATGTGAAGGTTTTAATGGCTTTTTTCAAAATTCGTTAAAATGATCTATTTTGGAACATAAAAGGGCGAAGGAGTTGAAAGCAAAATTGAAAGAATAAGAGAAGGAGAAGAAAGCACATCAAGCAGCAGAGGCAAAACAATCAGTGGTAGAAGAGAAAACTTTACAATGGGGGCAGAGATAACAACCCAATTTCCCCCAAAGAAACAATTGAACAAAATCTATCATTTTAAACCCACTCAAATGATCTTTACATAATTTGTATATATATATATATATGTATGTTATTTTTTAGGTCATTGAGTACTTAATATGTGAATTAATTTATTGAGGGAACAACAGCAGTGCAAGAAACGAAAGAAGTGTTTAGTAGCTGGAACAACTATAATTTCATTCACACTTCCTGAGAATCTTCTTATCATGGCTGATAACATTGAACTTGTCAGTAGATTTTTCATCTTTAAATCTCTCATATCGTCTTTTAGGTAAAATTGATTTATAGAAAACTTGTTAATGGTTAATTTGCTTTTTGATAGTATACTTCAGAGGATCTCAATCGACCTAAAACTAATTGCAAGTACACAATCCAGCAAAGAATTGAAGGGTGGACTATTGAACAACGATAACGTAAAACTAGCATATATGATTCAATAAGTCACTTTAATCTTTTGAAGTGAACAAATTGATTTTTTGGAACATGCATCTAGAAATAAAAAAGTTTATACATGATTATCCAAAAACCTTGACAACATTTATCCGATGTGGAACTGTAGTATTTTATTCATAATGGATCACAAGGATCATTTTGATCAGCTGTAGAGGTGACAAACTTTATACTTCATGAGATATATCCAAAAAAGCCCACTCCTAAACCAAGAAAGAAGAAACCATAAGAAAGAAGTAGTTCTAGAGTGCTACAGGAAGAAGGGAGTAATCCTTTGCAAAAAAATGTCAGTAGGTCGAGGAAGAATAAGATAGATGGAGAATAAGGGAGTAACTCTATGCGAAGAAAGGTTGGGAGACCAAAGAAAGTGGTGGATGGGGAATAAATGACTTCTTCTGTATGTTTTTTTCTTTAATATGTATATATTAGAAATATTTAAGTCATCATTAAGTATCTAGTGTTGAACTATTTTATCTCAATTCTTCTTCTTTTTTCGAATAAATGCCTCTGATGGGGAAGCCCAAAAAGAAGATGGAGAAAGAAATGACTGCTTCGGTAAGCGGATTGTGTACATTTATGTATGTGTATATATATATAACTGCTTAGTTAAAAATGTATATAATAGCTCATTAATGTTTATAATGTTGATTTAAATACACTTGGTTTGCCTTTTAATTTATAAGTACCAATAATAGAGGAAAAGCTGAAGGAAGTAACAAGTGAGACATCGTGGGTCATTGATGAAGTAGTTAATTAATATAAAACATTAAAATCAATCTTTTTATTATTGAGTTGATCACTAGATTTAACTTGGCTTGTGTTGTATAAATGGAGTCTTCAATGTTGGGATTCATTGATTCTATAATAAAGAAGATGAAAAATGAGAATTATTCTACCGAAGTAACTAATTTAATCTAATTATGTAATATATTGTTATTTATAGGTATAAAATAAAATTCACACTAACTTAATTTCTTGGTACTTATAGATGATGAGGAGTGCAATTAAGAAGGGAAAGAGAAAGTGAGTGGAAGAAGAGATTGATCCCATTAATGAGGTGATTAAATTTAATTCTTTTGTATTATACATTTACAAATTATATGGGTGAATAAACTTAGTTTATTGTTTGCAAAGGTTGTGGAACATTTCCAGCATGAACTTATAGATGAACCAAAGGACAATATTGCATAAAGTTATTGTGTGAGTAATGTTTAATAAATATTTAAGTTGACATATGATTGCACTACAAGTACTAAAATTATTCTTTATGAGGCAAAGGGAAGTGTCGCTATTGAAGAGGTAAAAAGAATTGTGGAATTGTATCACTCAAAGTACAAGCCAAAAGATATATTGAAGAGGTACATTCATGAATTGAAGAGAAAGACACCAGAGTTTAATAAGAAGACTTCCTCAGAAGACGTGTTCATGATGATGCCTAAACAGTCGAATAAAGGCATCGTGATTAATGAAAAGAGAAAAAAATGATGAGAATGAGTATAAGATATATTTTGGTGGTATTTATGAAAAAACAATGAAAGACATTTGACTCTTCTTCCAATATAAACCAAAAACTATTTGTGAGTCTCCCTTAACTCAAAAAGTGAGCAACAAGGGCCTACCATTATGTTATAACAAGTAAGGAGAGCAAAGTTTATTGACTCCCAATGTATTGATTATGATGATATTTATAGATAATGAAATCACTTTCTTGCTGCAACTATAGTTCATATGGTATTATCATAATATAATGGGGGTTAAAAAAACTCTACAAAGCAAAATTTTTATTCAAGGTATAAAAAAGTTGCCATTAATCTTATTTTTTAAGTGAGATTAGACACCAAAATATATATTAGTTTTGAACCAAATTTTAGATCAAAACTTTTACAAGATGGGAAGGTGTTAGGCATTGTCCTTTTAGTATAGGCTAGTTAATTTAAATTAACTAAATTTTATACTTAAAAAATAATGGAAAAGCATTAAAATGAAATTACCTTATATAAAGAAGTTTTAAAGCTTTTTTTAATTGCAAACTTGAAGAGTAATCATTCAACTTTTCCTTTATAGCCAACTGTTCAATCATCATATCAAATAAACGTGGGAAGATCAAACTCATTTAATTGCAATTCTCTATTTTAATTAACTATAAATTCTAACATTATTAAAATTAAAATTTATAAAAACAGTATGAAACTTAAAAAGATAGAAAATGGGTATATAATTTTATTGTTGTTTCAATAAAATGTATAAGAGCGAATCAAATTTATAAATATAGAAAATAAGTATATAATTCCATTGTTCTTTAGTCAAATTTTAATTTCCCTCTTCACAAATAAGGAAAAAAAATTCAAAGCTTCCACCATATTTTTATCATATTATCATCGTAGCGAAAATGTAGTTGTGTGAATGATAGTGAAAATGAGTCAAACACATTCAAGTTGATAAAAAAACAAATTACAGAAGTAATTATATCTATATATATATACAAGCCGATGGTTTTGTATATCTTCTAGTAGTATTTTCACAATTATTTATATGTAAAAAGAAATATAAAATTAAATATGTGAATTCTCATATTAAATTTGTGAGATATAATGTAATATAAATAAATATTATCGTTAGTCCTAATCTAATTAAAAAATTTTAAATTATAAATATTGATTTATATAAGATAAATTATTTTTTTTGAAAAAAGACTAAATGAACCTATAAAGATAATGTACTTTATTCCTAGCCAGTAAATAAATTAACTTGCTTAGTTAAAAATACTTCTCATACTTTCTTGTCAGTTTATAGTAGTGCAAATTCAATAAAATCTATTTTTCTTTTTATATATTCTCTTAATTAGAAATTTGACAATTTTTAATATATTTTATTTTATTTTAATATTATTTAAAATTAAATAAGTAATTTTTTCAAACATTTAAATTTATCTATAAAATTTATTATGTCCAAATAGGTAAATATAGCATATAGCAATATATGGTTGGAGAGATTTTTCAAATATAGTCATGTACTTTCTGGAAGGAAAAATCCAAATTGAAAAAAACTATAAGATGGGATACTTGAATAAAAAATATCACTATCTCATTTTTTAGGCCAATCAAAGGACATAAAAATTTTATATGCTTATCCCAAGTTATATGCACGTCTTGCAAGCCTTAATATATAAATTGAAGAACAGACACCATATAACCATCTCTTTTCACTTTATTTTCTAGAATCAACCATGATTATCATTTCTGGTTGTGATAGTAATGGTGAAGGTGACAGAAGGAACAAGAAAGATAAAGTGCTTGATAAACTAATGATTATACATTCTGTTAAACTACCTTTGAATCTTCTACAATTGCAAAGCATATAGATATTTGGGTATGTAGATCTATTTTATTTTGAATGCATTTGATTATTGTTACCGTCAAAATGAAGAATAAAACACAAACTAAAACCTAAATTCATTCGTTTAGTTACTAAATAGAATAGGACTCAGTAGTTTAGTTTTATACAATGGCTTTGGAACAAAATATCGATAATGCAGATAAAATAAGTTAATAAAAAAAATAACTAAAAATTGAAGAGTCAAAGTGCTCAAGAGGGGAATAGGAGGTGCAAGAGACTTTTCCAAACAGAAGAACAGAATCATTTGGTCACAAACTTTTCAGATTTAGTTAATCATGGTTTTTGATAACCAAGTAGTGGATATAAGCATTTTCATTTGAAAATTTGATGATAATTGAGCAAAAAGTGATTCAAGTTGAATCACACAAGGTTTAAAACAAAAACCAAACAAATGGCATGGACGTAATCAATTTTTTATTCAACTTGAGATACCCAGAAGGGGTATATATTGTTGGCTTCAAACTTCTAAGGTTCTAAATTCAAGTCTAACCTATCATTGTAAATTACCAGGTGTGCTTTTCATCTTTCTCCTGCAAGACTATGTAGTTTTGTGCTAAAAATAACACTTTGCAGTGCCAAAGCACATGTAGGCAGTTTGATTTTTCTAACACGAGAAAGGATCAATGTCAGTTATGAGTTTGCTACTTCATTTACCCCATTCTTTTACCTACATGAAGATGGTACCAATTCATAAAAATTCTAAGAAAAAATTGAAATTGAATTGATAGGAAAAGATCATTTAGTTGGATCGTCATTGCATCTTTCTCTTCGTTCAACATCATTCATCCTACTTCTAGCTACATTAACTACTTGTTTATAGAATAGTCAACTTGGATTAAGCAGGAAATTCTCAAAGAACCAAATGACACATACTACAATTGATTTCTTATCTTGGGAACAAAACTCTTTGATCAATCAAATATCATCCAAATCGACGAAAAGAAAACCCAAAGCAGACGAACTGTATTTATGCCAAAGACCAACTAGCTATTGTTATAACAAAACTTTTTTATGCGAACAATAAACACAATCTAAATTCAAAGACATAATTCTAAACGACAGAACAATCAAGCACAAAAGTCAAGAGGCAGTAATCGCCAAACCAAAATACCCAACTGCAATAACAGAGAAAGTAGAAAACAATATTAGGGCTAATTTTGAACAAATTAATTGCAGAAAAAAGTGCTAATTCCATAACCAAGCAAACATAAAGTGTAACTGAGAGACGCCCCATCTGTAGCATGCACTATGATCCAACTATATTAGAATTTCAAATTTAAACTATATTATCTCGACATAACAGAACCAGAGAAGAGAACAAACTAATGACATAACAGCAGCGTACCAATAATCAAAATCTTCAAAACCCATCAACGTCCAAGCTTCAAAACTAGATATCTCATATCTAAAAGCTGTAAACAAAACAAAAAACCACAGAATAGAAAAACCAGAAACCTCAACGGTAACTCTTCTGGAATCTGGCACGAGCACCGCGACCACCGAACTTCTTGGGCTCGCACCTCCTGGGGTCAGCAACGAGAAGGGTCCTATCGTAACTCACCAGAATGTCCTTAATCTCCTTCTTTTGCTGCTCATCAACGAACTTCTGGTAGAAAGCCACTAAGGCCTTGGCGATGCTCTGTCGGATCGCATAGATCTGGGAGGTGTGCCCACCACCCTTGACTCGGATCCGCATGTCGACACCGGCGAAACGGTGACGTCCAAGGAGAAGGATTGGCTCGTATGCCTTAAAACGCAGGATCTCTGGCTCCACCAGCTCGATTGGGCAGCCGTTAATCTTGATCAGTCCGCGGCCACGCTTGCAGTGAGTGACCGCCACCGCTGTTTTCTTCCGGCCGAAGCACTGTACAGACTCAACCGGACCTTGAGTCGCCATTTTTAGGGTTTTTGGGGGTTCAAGGGAAGGAGAATTCTGCAAAGATGGATGCAAAAAGAAGAAAAAGTTGAGTATTTGTTTATATAGAATGGCAAGGGTGGCTACTGGCTAGGGTTTTTTCTCAGGATGGTTTAGCATAGGTTTAATTGTCAAACTAGTTTCTGATATTTGGACTATTTGTAAATTGTTACGTGTTTTAATTTTTTTTAATTTCTATATTAATCTTTTAATTAACCTATCAGTTAAAATATTCAATTTAAGATTTTGTTCAATTTAAAAACATTCAAATCTTATTTGTTGAAGACAAAAGCTTCCAGTTATGCTCTGTCTCTCAAGCTAGAATGTGAAAATCCACTGTAAATATATATATATATATTCAACTTCTTGTAAATTAAATTCCCGTAATTAAAATATTGTGACTTGTTCTAATGTCATAATTATCACATGGTAATAACATGTTAAAAAGTTTATTTAGTTTAACAATAATTTATATAAATATCTTATTAAAAAAATGAAAGTAAGAAATTTAATTATAATCATTGATAAGTCAAATATTAGATTGAAAAGTAAATTAACGATCAGTAATAGTTTCTGCTATTAAATTAAAAAATATATATTTAATTTAAATTTATTTACTACTTCAAATTTATTGAAAAATATTTATTGGTTTTAATATTTTTACAAAATACTTAATTTATATAAAAAATTACTAATATAAATCAAGGTGGCACAAATCATAATAGACTACAATGGAGATCAATGATACATGAAAACTCACGATCACAAAGAGAATCATTGCTACATGAGCTTCTAAGCTCAAGGCCACATAAGGAATCAAGGCATGAAAGGTCATGTTATTTAGGGGATCAAGGCCATATGAGAGGAGATTAAGACATAATCCACAAGGAAGCCTATCCACTTGAAGGGAAGCCTAAAATAGATCCAATTCAAGGTGCACTTGTGCTTTATGAATGGATTATCACTGTGTCAAGTGGACAAAGTACAATATCATGGGACAAGAAACTCAAGAAAGACCTTCAAGCTTATGCCAAAAGGTAAATCCATAAAGAATAAAGTTTTGAGCCAAACTTGGGAGGTCTTGAAAGGTGGAGGCTAGGTCCATTAAGTAAAAGGGAGTCTCCGCCAAGCATTCTCTGACAATTCATGGGATTTTCAACCAACTCATCCATAAAAGAGTTCTTATTCTTAATGAAAACCACCCAACAAGAATCTTTACTCATGGGAGATATGGCTGGTTTTCCAAACTTAAAAAGGATAAAAAATCATTATCCTATCATTGGTGGTCGAACACAAGCTAATCTTTCATAAGGAGTCCTACAAATCTTGAACACTAAACCAAGTCCTATACAACTCAAACTCGAAGCTACAAGAGTCCTTAAGTTGTCGGACTCTAGAGTGTTGCATCGTCTATAAGTATAGGAAGACAATCACTCTTTTTGGAAGAGTCATAGCTAAACATTCATCTCTTGTAAGGCATATTATACATGTGAAAATAAGGATTTTTATCAAAATAAGAGTCCTCAAAATCTTGAGCAACCGAACAAATCTTATTCAAAGAACCATATACCTCTTATCTTGGACAAATTTCAACTTCAAATAAATCAAGGATAAGAGTTCTTATCACACGAAGTCATGGTTGGATCTTAATTCATCTTCAAAGGTGAGAAAATCTTCTCAAGATAGATGTCATTACCGAGCATTCTACTCCAATAGATATTCAACTACATCCTTAATGAGTTCATGCATTTCATATTTTTTTATTCAAGAGTAACGAGTGCATTCTTATTTTTGAAATAAAAAAAGAGAAGATGTATTAATGTGAGGTGCTAATGGAGCACTACCCATTTACAAAAAATTTACATATCAATTAGCATATCTATAATAGAACCTAAATCTTCAAAACCTTTTAGATTATGCCCTAAAATAATAAAGTCAAAACAATAAAACTATTTATCTTTGATGCTATTAAAATCTTGTTCAAGCCCCTCAAAAGCCCTGTTGTTTCTCTCTTTCCAAATAACCCAGAAAATGGTAAGAGAGATTAATTTAAACGTTTTGTTACTACTCAGACTTTCCCATGCCAGAAGTTTGGAATAAATAGAATTTGCCATTACCCAAGAGATCCTCACAAGTTCGAGTATCATACTCCAGAGTTTGTGAGATGTTTGACATTTCAAGAGTAGATGATTATAAGATTCAAAAGATCTATCTTGGATGGGGGCCCCGATTTCCAAATGATTTTTGAAGGGAAATGATTTTTCACTAGAGTTATGATTGGCCAGAAAAGAGTAGAGAGAGCTAACACTGAAGAGGTCATTCTTTTTAAATTTTCAATACAGTTTTATTATTTTGATTTTGCAGTTGTGTGTTTGCCAATAAGTGAAGTAAGAATTGATAATTTTCTAGTTCCTAACCTTGAAGGTTCCTCATCACTGAGACATTCCAGGAGGCAGGAATGACTGAACCAACAATATCATTTACTGTGGCAGCTTTGTATCTAGCAATCCCGTAGATAAGAGGATATTTGTCTTTTAATTTTTCTGAACCGCACCAAAAATCTTCCCAGAAACAGAACCCATTACCAATACTCCATTTTGAGCATTGAAATATCACATTATTTAGTGTAATAATATTCTTCCATAAATTGTAACTATAGTTGTTGTTTTTAATATAAGAGAGATTTTGTGGATTGTCATTATAACATTTTGAATCCATCATCATTTTCCAGAGACTGTCATTTTACCAAGAAGTGTTTTGTTTAGTTTGACAATTGATCTTAGTCCCAAGCCCCCTTTTTTTAAGGGTTTTTTTTTATCTCCAACTAATTCATTAAGTGGTATTTCTTGCAATTTTCACTATCACCCCAAAGAAAGTTACATTAGATCTATTATAGTTTTTTTGCCACTTTATTTAGTATCTTAAGCACCGATAAAAAGTAATCGGGAGATTGGAGAATGTGCTTTTAATCAAGGTCAATCTACCTCCTTTTTATAGAAATTTTTATTTCAAGTAGATAATCTATTATTGAACAAATCGATCATAGATTCCCAGCAATTACTGTCATTGTGCTTGGTGCCAAGAGGAACGCCAAGGTACTGATAAGTAACTATGTCTACTTGGAGCCCAAAAACCACACTAAAGTCTTCATTTATGGAGCTGTTTCCCAACAAAACCATCTCATATTTTTAGAGATTTACATTTAAATCAGAGATAGCTTGAAAGCATAGTAGAAAACATTTTAGAAAGATGAGGAAGCTGAAATCCGGTTGATAGAAAATCAATGTATCATCAGCGAAAAAAAGATGAAAAAATTTTATTTTGTGATCTCTGTTACTTGTAGTAATCCCTTTAATCAAGTTTGGTAATTTTGCTTTCTCAATAAGTTGATTCAGTGCCTTCATCACAATAATGAATAAGAGTGGAGAAAGGGGATCCCTTTGTCGTAGGATTCTAGAGGCATTAAAAAAAGTGGAGGGCCTGGCGTTGATGATCACAGCAAAACTAGTAGTGGAAACATATGTTTTTATCCAGCTTCTCCATTTGGATCCAAAACCAAGTCTCAAAAGCACATAATCCAAGAAATTCCAGTTAACGTGATCAAATGCCTTTTCCATGTCAAGTTTACACAGAATTCCTTCCTTGTTGTGTCTAATGGCTTCGTCAATTGTTTCATTAGCAATTAAAATGACATCAGCAATCTGTCTTCCAGGAACGAATGTGTGTTGATAGTTTCCAATGATGTTTTTTAATACATTTGACAATCGTTTTGCTAATACTTTGGATAACAATTTGTAAATACACCCAACAAGACTTATAAGACGAAAATCATTGTAATTCTTTGGCTGAGCTTTTTTGGGGATCATAACAAGAAAAGTGGAGCTAAGTAATTTTACAAAGGTTTTGTGGCTGTGGAAATCATTTAATAACTCTAATATATCACATTTGATGATATCCCAAAAAAATTGAAGAAACTTGATGTTGAAACCATCCGAATCTGGGGCTTTGTCCCCATCACATATGTAGTTTATGGTCCTTCAAGAGTCCTAAATAAGCATTGTAGTTAGGAGTCCTTAATTGTTTAAGAGTTCTTTTCCTTTAAGGGAACTCATAGCTTACATCTATAAATAAGCCTCATGTACTCGGTTGAAATCATACAATTCAATTCAAAAGTTGGTTAATAAAATTTGTTACTTGTGAGATTCTCCAACCTTCTTGTTGCGTAGAGAATTATTGTCGATTTATTAAGATAACTTGTACCGTTTTCATCAATTTCTTTTCTTGAATGAATTTTAACTTATTAAGATATTTTTTGTGACATTTTAATCAATTTATTTATCTCTATTATCTTAATTTCAATCACAGAATGATTGTGAGTTAAGTAAAAAAAATGTATTTACGACGTTAAGTTTCTATAAAGATTTATTTACGACGTTAAATTTCTATGCTAATTATATGTGTATGTTTGGATTGTATTGTTGATTCTAATGTCCTCATTAGTTAATATCAGAGCTTAGGAACTAGATACATCTCAAGCATTATATATATTTTATGTTCTTCACATGATTCTATTATCCTTGCATCCGTTCATACGCATCATAAAATAAAAACAAAAAATATATCAGCATCATATCCATATTGTTTTTCTTTACACTCGTAGCTTATTTCATCGTACTCTTATTCAATTACATCACTAAGTAGCTAATTGCATTCTAGTTACCTAACTTCAAACACAAACACATATCATTTTCATCTTTGTGTTTATATTCTGTTATCATCTAGAGTTGTTTACCACTTTTCTTCAATTAGAACTTCTTGAAGCATCATCAAACAAAATCTGATTATTTTAATTTAAAGAATTATTTTAATTATATTCTAACTCTCAAATGAACACATATGAATGAGTATGCCTAAAGTTAATAATCAATTGGTGTATAAAGAACATTCACAAACCACTCTCAAGATTAGTGTTTTTTAAGAAATAGTTTCTTAGAAAAATTGTAAAACTCACATTTTATTACCTAACCTTAAGATTTCTTCCTCTAAGGAGAAAACCATCTTAACTGTGAACTCGAGAGATTTCCTCCCAACCAATGACTTCAAAACACGTTTCTCATCATTTTCTCTCAATCTACGAGCCAAAGGAAGACTAGGGAGTATATTTTTTTGGCGAATTTGCATCTTGAATAAATTTAAGCATTGTTCAAGGTTTGTAATCAATAAAGCCTAATTAAATTTAATATAATTCATGATTGTTTGAATCTAGTTAGCATGAAAACATATAGCAAACATTCTAAGAGTTTAATAAGGATAAATTCAAATTAGGAGTTTAATGTAATCAAAGATCTAAATAAAATTTCAAGTTCCAATATGTTTAAATGCTTTACTTATATATTTTACATTGTTTTATTCAACTACTAACCGATGCTAAATTGCTAACACCTTGGTGATATCAAGAGTTTTATTCTTAAAAATTATGAACAAAATTTACATGAGATCTGTATATGTTTAAAATAAATGGAAGTAAAATAAAATGAAAGCCTTCCAAATTTTGGAGAAATTACATGAGATGAAGTTTAACTAGACCAGGTTAGCCTTGGCACCACTAATCATCAATGTTTTTCATGTATTCTTTGGAGAGTTTAGTCTCCGTTATCAGTTGCTGCTCTCTTTTTAAGGAAAACCCTGATTCAAGTAAAGCCTCCATTGTTTGCTGTTCAACAAATTATATAGAACAGAGTGGTCAACATTTGCACAGTTAATAGATTGTCCAGATCAACATCTTATGCACAGATTAGAAGTGAAGAAAATCCTCCAAAAATCTACCATATTAATCACAGTTTTAAACAGAATCTGCACTACTATTTTTGTTCTGGATCTATAAACCTTCAACCGAAGGGATAATATAATGCAATGAGAATATTAATGAAGTGTTTCCACCTTATGATATATTTAGAACTTACGGAACTCATTTAGAATTCCACATTTAGATTATGTACAGAACAAAACAATTTTTTTAAAAAAATTTATTTGCGAGTTTATAGTTAGTTCAACTGAAAGATAAGCAAAATCCTCTTGAAGATAATAAAAGTTTACCTCATATAGAATTGCGTGAAATTAAAACAATCTATTCCAAATCCAATCAACTATAATGAAATTTGAGATGCATTCTTCTAATACCACTTGAAATTCTACATGAGATCAAATTTCATCTTCTAATAGAATTTAGATCATCTTCTAGTTGAATAGGTGTTGATTTTTGTTAATAAATTCTAACTAAATATTTAGATTTGCTCCAGACAAAGCCTTAGTTTACTTAGAAGGGATGGAATTCCGAACTTAGATTAGGAAGGATAAATACTTAGGAAGACATATAAATTGACTATATTGGAATTATATGTATAATTGAGACAGAATTACCAGTGAAATATAACGCATCCATTCAACTTGAATTCTCTAGGATGTCGATTTTGATAATTTTGGATGAGATTTTCACATTTTCCTAATCATTTTTTTAATATACGAAAGTATTTAAATATAGAAGAGAAATAAACTACAAGAATAAAGGATAAGACGTCCTCAAAAAAACCGCCGTACAAAAACAGAGGCGAAACGAAAAAGATAAGAATAAAATAGTATTCCACTTCCTTTGTTACAAAATATATATGTCTCTTTTTAAAACAACCAAGAGCCTTAGTCAATAAAGACCAAGAAGATCAATCTGTCCCAAAGATATTCTGTCATTTTGCTCAGCCACAAAACCCAAAACCTTGCAAAAGTTGTACATCTCTAAAGGGTTCTTACTTTCTTTTCTACTCCATTCCCTTCTATCGAGTATACAAGAAACTCTTAAAAGTGACGGAGGGAAAGGTCATACTGAACCAAAGTATCAAAAAGAGTTGTTTAAAGCTCCCATCTCAATGGAGAAAAAGGTGGCCATAGGATTCACTTATCTAAATCACATGATAGATAACATCATAGGAAAGAGCCACGTCAGGCCTACAAACTTGCAATAAATCGTTAGTTTTAAGTTTGTTAAGCACAATAGTTGAAGCAAAAATCTTTACTTTCAAGGGAAGTTTTACCCTCCAAAATTATTGTTGAGAAGTTGATCCTGACTACTGGGGACATAAGTGGCTGGAAAATAAATTCCAGGTGCAAAACCCCCGAATAGTCTAGACTCTAAAATCTATTGTCTGCATAAGAGGAAATATTTTGTGGCTTAAGTAGGTTAAGAAAGGAGAATATATCCAAAGCATCTCAATCATTAGGTTCCTGAAGAGATGCAAACTCCAAGAAACAAGCCCATTCGACTGATTAACAAAATTGAATACGGGCAATTATGGAATAATGAAAGATTATAAATGCAAGGAAAATGACTGGCTATTATGTGTCAACCATCCAAATGTCCTCTTAAAACAAGATAAAGTTGCCATCACCCACACTAATGTTGGAAAGTGATAAGGATTCCAAATTTAAGGGAATCTTGGTCAAAATTTCATGATTCTAGCATGATTCCTTTTTCAATTAGGATCTTTGATTCTATGCTGACTAAAACTAATCTAATTAGATTTTCTCCAAAAATGTTCCCTAGATTTTCTCCTCTATAAATGTATTTATATATTGTACACACTAAATAAAAAATACAGATCAGAAAATTTTATTCAAACACTATTATTTCATGGTATCAGAGCCTAGTTTCTTACCAGCTCGAGGAAACCTGAATATGTAACCTTTTTTTCTTCTTCTCCACCATAAGGATGTCTAGTGTGAGTCAACCATCATTCTCGGAAGAATCATCCAATATTTTTTCAAGGAATCCCAGCAGTATAATACCCTTTTCTTGAACAGATGTGAATCACTCAAAAAATCACCCACCACAAAATGGGTGGGTCAAATACCATGAGTGGTTTTAGTTTGTGTTGTTAGTCATCTGAGGAAAAGGAAAAAAAGGGTTGTTTCACTGATGAAATCACTTCTTCTCCAGCATAATGATGTCTAGTGCGAGTCAACCATCATTCTTGGAAGAATCATCCAATATT